>NC_064454.1:3705731-4010257 GCF_023343835.1 Lagopus muta | reverse complement strand
AAGAGGGCTGGCACAGCACCCCCTGTCCTGCAGCACCCAGAGCTGAGTAATGGCCTCAGCTTCCCAGCTGCATTCACATTCCCTTTGCATGCTGCCACTGTTTCTTCCTTATGGCAGTGATTTGCTGATGTCACAGGTGTGGCACCGAGGAATTGAATTTACGGGAGGTTGAAGTAGCAATGGGGAAATGAAGCCCTCAGCACTCTGCTCTGATCCCCCCACAAAAGGGCAAGAAGGGCCACGGGGAGCCCAGCAGATGGGCTATCTGCTCCCATAGGGGTGCTCTGTGATGTGTTCCTGCTTTTGGGTGGTTTCCAGTGCATTCCCAAGCAGGCATTCCTCAGCCTCTTTGTCTCTTTTCTCTCCCTTTCACAACTTTGCCCTCTTTCCAGCTGGACTATTGGATAAAATGCAAGGTCAGTAAGGCAACGAAAGAAAGGAATCAGAAATGAGAGTGAGATAAACTCCTAGCAGGGCACAGCTCCACATAGCCTGCAGTGCAGCTTAGCTTGTGCCTGGCTCTGTTGGAATACCTCCATCCTTAGGAGCTAATTTAGGATGTCCTCTGCTCTCTGCCTGGGGACAAAACGGCTTCTGTGCAGAAGGCACTTGTCAGTGACAGACCTCTTGTAAACAGCACGATGGCTGCATGTCAGACGTGCTGTGGACATCTTTATCAGGTGCTGTGCCAAAGCCCCCGGGGGAGGCTGCAGGAGAGCCCTGGCTCTGCTCAGATCTCTGGGTGTGCACTGATGGAGCCCTGTGTGTGAGGCAGGGGCTGGGCGAGCTGCTGCCCATTAATAACTGAGGAGCTCTGCTGTGCTGCCTCACCTTGCTGCTGCTGCTGCCGCTTAGCAGAGGAGCTGTGCTGAGATACTGCAGGAAAGATGAGATCAAAACCAGAGCGGGTTGGGAGAGCAGGCAGGGAGAGAGGCTTTCCAGGGCTGGGGGAAGGTCACAGCTTTTTTGTTGTTTTTTGTTTTTTTAATTTTATTTTATTCCTTTTTTCTTCCCTTGAGCTTTACCAACAACCATTCAGGTCAATACAACCTTTTATTTTATATATATTTGTTCCATCACTTCCGTGCTCACATTAGCTACCTTGCTAGAAAATGCCCCTTCATAGCAGCAGTCCCCAGTCCCCAAACCCTTGCTTTAAAATCTGCAAGAAAAACAACTTCCTTCCTTCCTTCCTTCCTTCCTTCCTTCCTTCCTTCCTTCCTTCCTTCCTTCCTTCCTTCCTTCCTTCCTTCCTTCCTTCCTTCCTTCCTTCCGCTTGTGTGAAGCTGAAAGTGGGAAAATTTCCTTCTGCACTGAGCTGCAGAAGGAACCCATACAGCAACCAGCTCATTTATTGATATTTTATTATGCTGTTTAGCAGGACCCTGGTGCCTGTAAGAAAGCATTAAGGAAGTGCAGCAGCACATTCTCATTGATCCTGTTCAGTATTGCCAGCTTAGCATGAGGGTGACAAAGAAAAGAAACGATGTCGTTCCCTTCCCTCCCCTGTGCTGAGCTGCTGGTAGAGGGATGCCCACATGCCTGGAGCTCTGCACGCTGTGCTGGGTCACCCTATGGCACAATGCTCCCAGTCTGCATGGGAAATGGGAAAGGCAGCTGTACCAGGAGGGGTGTGGGAGATGCACGGTGATGATGCAGGAGAGCTCAGCTCTGGTATTTCCTGCATGGAGCTGGAAATGATGTGTGTTGGTCCTTCTAATGACAACAGCAGCCCTTAGGACCACTGGGGGATGATGGATCATTAGCTCCAATGGTGTTCCCGAAGGCCTGCACCTCTCATTTTGAGCACTGTGGGGTTCACATCAGCACAATGCTTGAGGAGGGACAAATCCAGCAACACCTGCCTGGGATTCTGCCTGGATTAATTAGCTGCCATTTGCAGAGTTGTTTGAAGCTTCAAACCTATTCAAGTGCAGGCATTATTACTAAACAGTGATCCATTAGTTCTGATTCTTGGCTATTGGCCTCTCTGTAGTGTAGCTCTCGGGTGTCACTTTCTGCAGCATCCTATATTTGTCTTTGCTATTCCAAATACATCTATTAAGGAGGCACTGCAGCAAAAGCATCCACAGGCAGCTCTGGTTTAAGTGTATGCATAAGGGCTGGGATTGGAGCCCTGCTCCCACCCTTGTCCTGTGCTCCTGGGCAAGGAATGGTGCATGCAGAGATGGGGGGGGAGCTGGGATGGGGCTTCCAAGCTCCTCCAAGCCAGGAGCAGCTGCTGGACCAGCTGAGGATGCTGTGCAGCTGTGGCTTCACTCCTGGTATGTACCAATGGCACAAGATCAGAGCCTCTGGCACTGACATCTATATGCGGGTGCATGTTGCTAGCTGGGATTGAGGTTTTATTCTTGTAAACACTGTATTTATTATTAAAAAAAAAAAAAACAACCAAAAAACCAAAACAACACGCAGGCTGCTGAATGCATATTGCACAGAAAAGCTGTAAAACTCCCAGTAAAGAGCCAGAAAAATGCTACGAGGAGAACAAAGCAGGCATATATCACTGTGCTGGGCCAATCTTAAACCTAGTCACGGCACCATGAGTAGAATACACACGGCTTCTCCCACCACAAACGTATTCCCAATCAGAGAGAAATGTATATAATTTGAGATGTGATGCGCTCTAAATCAAGATGAGCCTGATGTTCAGGAATTGCAAAGGTACAAAATGTGGGCAATTTCTGAATCATTCAGTTCTCCAATGGTTCTTCGGTTGTTGTGTAAGGGAGAGGCTTTGGGAGCAAGCAAGGATTTTTTTAAGAGGAACAACAGCACCTTCTTTCTCATATACACAATGCACATACATAATGCATACAGAAGATGTGATTCTTTTCAGTCTGCTGGTTTAAAACAGTGTTCTGCATGTCTGTGAAGGACGTAGGCTGCTTTGAGAGGCTCTGCCAAAGTGAGCAGGGCAAGCAAAGGTGCAATATTGCCAGGCTTGAATTTGCTTCAGTGGGTTCAAATTTCTACTGGTAAATGTGTAAGTGTCCCCAAATGGAATCTGGGAATGGGTGGCACTGTGACATTGAGTACCTCTCTGCAGTGCTGTGGGCAGCATGAAGAGCAGTGCAGACCTGCCTGGTGTGGGGATACTGAGCCCTATCTTAATAAGTAGGAAAACATCGTGGCAGAACCTGGGCCTCTTTGCCAGAACCTCCAAATGATGCTGCAGTGCAGAAGTGTTATTACTTGAATGCTTCTGATGCAGTTTCATAGCTGTCTGATCCCAGCTTAACTTGGATCTCTTCATCCCTCCGCTGCACCACTGGGATCATTTCTAAAGCTGTTCTCTAAAACTCCTTCCTTCTGAGCTGTTATTTGACTTTGGACACATGTTCACCATAAGGGTTATGGGGTGGTGGTGGCAATGGGTACTGCTTGCTGCTGGAGAGCCCAGTTTTACAGGCAACTGATTTTATGTATCTGATGCTCAGTCTGTGAACCCATGTACTTGGGTGATGAGCACCTCAAATGATGTGTGCATGTTGCTCCACGTTGAGTTCAGTGAATATTACGTCTGATGGCTCTGGCAGTGTGGTGGATTACCATGTTGGGGGCTGGTCAGAGTTGGGGCTGGCTGCTTGCACCCACTGCCCCTACACCCTTTGCCTTTCCATCCTTTGGCCTTTGCATCCTTGCATGGTGAAGCATTCAATCTGTTCATGGGAGCTTTGCCTTCCCAGGTTCACCTACGCCTGTGCGTTTAGGATGGTTTCCGAAACGCACAGTTAGAAACAAGGCTGCTGCTTCTCTCCTTACTCTTGGAGACCCTGCCTGCACACATGTGGTTTCAATATAAATACAAGCTGCCAGGAAGCTTTCTTCTTGCTCCGGGAGAAGGTGTAAACCCTTGCAGGATAAACATACCTCCATCAGTAAGGGAGAATGACTTCACTTCTGGCTCACAATCATTGCGTATGTGAGCTTTAATCATTCTGCTCTTTGTACTAAGTGAAGCCCTTATGATCAATCAGAACTTTGAAGCTTTGTTATAAAAATGTAAATGAAATGCATTTCTAAATGAAGCCTTTCTTCTGCCTTGTGCTTCTCCATTCTTCCAGGCACTCCCAGGAACACACCAGTGCTGATAACAGCACCGCTCCCTCCCTGCTTTTGCTCCATAGCAAAAAGAGAAGAGGAGCAGAGCTGCCTCTGGATGTTTCTAGATATTCTGATCCAGTTGGGAGACAAAATGTTCTCCTGATTGCATCTCTAAAAATAAAGATGAGGCTTGGAGGGAAAACACGGCACTGCTGGTTGCTTGCTAAACGTTAAGCCTGAATCCCCATGGAAGCAAGGTGTAGGCAACCTGCTGGCTGTCTGCATGTCTGCTTTGCTCCCATAATAACTTCTGGTCCCATTGGCCCCATTCCCCTGATTCATAATGAGAGCAACGTCTCAGTGGAAGGAAATTCCCACCAGTTGCAGAAAATCTGCCTGCCCAAGCGTGCTGGTTGTGTTCCAGTATTGGAGACACAGCAAAATAGATGGGTATTTCCAACTAGTTCTTCATCAGCATGGCCCTGGGGATGTCCGGCTGTTATCCATCTGGCCACGTCCTCTGAGGAGAGGTTGGCCAAGATCTGGTCACAGAAAGAAACAAAACTGGTGGAGGGCAGGGGAGAAAAGCATTTAATTTCAAGATATTTCATTGAATTTCATTGCTCTCGCTGCCAATCTTAGGAACTTCTGGCCAAGTCTGATGGATCTGGGAAGAAAAAGAGGTTTATCATGCCCCAAGCATTTGTTCAGGCCACGTGGGTGGATTTGTTGTTTCCAGTGCTTCTCAGGAAAAAAGAAAAACTCCTCTGCAAAGCCCTCAGCTTGGGCACAGACACACTGCTGTGCATCTGTGTGTGTGAGGATGGCTCCGTAGGACTCAAGGAGGCTGTAGGAAGGTCAGAGTTGGGGGCAGGGGCAGCACCTAGAGCATGCTGGTTTTTGCATTGAGAGAGACATGCGCCTATCAGTAGGTGGGTGGAGATGCCTTTTTCTCTCTCTGCTCTCACCTGAGTTCTATTTTATTTTGTTTCAGAGCTGTGGGTTCTGCATGAGCACTCTCCAGATGTGCTGTCCCCTTTTGCACCCTTTCTGATGCCCTGCTCTTGAGCCAAGCCAAAGTAACTGCAAAGTAACTGCAGTCACTCCGGGAAGCCACAGGACAAGGAGAGGAGCAATGCCAATTTTTTTTTCCCTTACATTTTCCCTTGCTACAGCACGTTTTCAAGGAGCTGTAGTGATTCTGAGCAGGGTTTGGCCTTACTGTGCCCTGAGCGGTCTCACCTGCTCTCCAGACAGTTAGGGAGACTCATTGCACACCTCCACGTGTGCTGACAGGGCAAACCTCCATCCCTCTGCCTGTAATTGGCATTGACACAGCACTGCCATAGCCCTGGGATGCTCCAGAGCCAGACTCAGGCTGCGGGCTTTCAAAGTAGCCAGTTTGCTTAGTAAACAGTTCCTTGAGCATAAGAAGGATAATGCCTTTTGTAGAAATGCTTATTGATGTTTGCATTCCTAATCCAGCAGCGTCATTTATTCCGGCTGTGTGAGCAGGGAAGTGCTCCCCCAGGCTGAGGCTGTCCCATCTTGTTACCTACGTCAGACACAAGGCCTCAGAGTGGGCTCTGATTTTAGTTTGGATCGCGTGTGGATCCACTGATTCCAAACATTAACAGATAATAAGGCTGGGGAGAGTTGGTAGGTGCCAGTTGGTAGGCTCTACAGATTGATAGCACAGCATCCTTTCTCTGAGAGTATTTTAGTGAGCATTAGATTTATGCTATTTACTGCTTTTCAGATAAAACAGTCACCGCGCTCGAAACCGCTGATGTACTTAGAATGGGGAATGGACTGGTTTAGTGGTTGCTGAATCTGATTGCTCAGAGGCCACTTTATTTCTCGATTGGAGAGATTGTGTTCTAAATAACGCAGCTACGGCTTTATGAATTGAGCAGGGCATGAATTAAGCAGGTTGGAGGCTGCCCGTGGTGACTGGCAGCTTCGCATCTTTCAGGACGAGGTCAACTCAAGTTCACTGCGTTGGAAGGAGTTCATGATTCCTTTGTTATGGAGGTTCAATAGGGATTGATTTTAAAATAAACTTTTTGGGGCTAATTTAATAAATTCACTTTATTGTTCAGGCACTGATGGTTGGGTTGCTTTTCTTTTTTTTCCATGAGATCAGCATAAAGCATTTCCTCCTGCTATCCCAATCGCTCTGAATATTATTTAGACCTCATGGCTCTTCTTTCCTTCTCATCCAAAACTCAATCATGAGATGGACAAGAACCTGAGTAATTAACCAGAATTTGCACAGGGGAACCGGTAGGGCCATAGTGCCAGAGATGAGCTTTTGCTTATCTTCCTTAAGGGTGCTGAGGCACTGGAACAGGTTGCCCAAGGAGGCTGTGGATGCCCCATCCCTGCAGGCATTCAAGACCAGGCTGGATGTGGCTCTGGGCAGCCTGGTCTGCTGGTTGGTGACACTGCACATAGAAACTAGACGATCATTGTGGTCCTTTTCAACCCAGGCCATTCTATGATTCTTTAATGCCCTCTGCACTGGCAAACTGCATGGAGACCTGGTGCATGGGGTTGTAGTGCAGGAGGAGCATTTGCTGAGCAGCACAGCCATCATTTGAGCTTTTGCATTGCTGCTTTGCGTCTGACATCCCACTTGGGGCTCCAGTTTGCAGCTCTTTTGGGGCTGTAGGTGCAGAGCTGCTTTTACAGCTGCTCAGCTCCATCTTCTGCCATCGCACAGCTGCGTGGATGAGGCAAGATAACTTGGTGTTTCTTCTGATTTTCTGTCCTGTCTGCCTTCCTCCAGCCTGCAGTGCTCAGGCAGGCTGTGGAAAAGTGCAGCAGATCTGTCAGGGAGATAAGTGTGTTTTAAAGAGCAATGATATCTGTCAATGAGACAGCAGCTGCGCAGAAATTCGTTTCCATCTCTGCCTCCTGATCTGCCCCAGAAACGTCGACACAGCACTTTTCTCTCTGTGGTTATTTCTTGAGGTGTTTTTTTTTCTTTTCTCAGTGTATTTAGGGGGATAGGACAAAAGCTGCAGAAAGCTCTGTTGTCACCTCCTCCCTGGGCTTTTGTCCTCGATGTGTGGCAGCAGATGAGTGGAAGTTTACTGAGGTTGTGCCTCGGGAGATCTTAGCTCGCTGTAAATAGCATGGAGGGGAACAGCTACCAATGCAGGCAGATGCCCATCTGTTGGCTCCATGCTGGCAGCCAGACACAGGGCTGGGCATCCCCACGTGGCTCAGGGCTTCGTGCTGGTATGGGGACATGGGGTGGGCAGCGAGTAAATGGTTTTATGGGACAGTAAAACAAATAAGGGAAGCTTTAATGTGTGCTGAGGCCATTTGACCTTGCAGCTTTCCTAATGCTTTTCCCACACCTCTGTGTCCTGTCCTTTTGCACCTCCTGGCCTCTCCTGCTCGTACCAGAGATGTCCATTAGCACTCCGTGCTCCCTCGGCTCCCATCGCCTCTGAGCGTGCCAGACATGCAGCAATGCAGGCAGCGTCCCGCTCCCCTGTGAAACCCCATCTCTCAGAAATCAGGGTGGCTTTAATATAAACTGCATCATCATCATTGCTCGACACCCTTTCTGTAAGGTTTAGGACAGGGACCCCAGGATTTGGCAGCCAGATGTGAGTTGGCCATCAGCCCCCTGTGTTTCCCGGTACCTGCGTTAGGCTGAGTGCTTGCCTGCTTGCTGCAGAGCCAAGCCGTGGTGTCTGATAGCTCCAAACACTCTGGCTGATGTTGATTGAAGAGGGATGGGTGGAAGGTTTGTGCAAAGAGGGAGAAGCTGCAGCACACGGAGTTAATGCAGGCAGCAGTGATTAAAAGCAGCAGGCTGGGGGCTCATTTCCATGCAGCATACTTTCCCAAGTTACCTACTCTTTCCACTGGTGCTGGTAGCCAAGATTGAAGGTTCATTGTTTCCAATCTTTGCTAAAGAAGATTTAAAATGCTTTTTTTTTAAATTTTTGCTGGCATGAATGGGGTGGGGGGAATATGGCTTGAATTTATGTGTGCACGGGGAATTCACTCGGTGGCTGTGCTCTCATTTGAAAGTCCTTTCTTTAAGCACCTGTCCTTTAGTCTGTGTTGCTGCGTGCAGTCAATCATCGCGGTGCTGCTCGCTGCAATGCAAACAACATACATCATATGACAGGGGAAGTTACGGGAGCGCTTTGTTACCTGCTCCCAGCCATTTGCAACGCACGATAATAGCTGTGATGCTGATGAACGCGCCGTGGGTTTCGCCAGGCGCTCTGCTGGGGTGATTAGAAATGTTTGTTTCGCAGAGTTGGCAACCTGTCACGAGCAATGGGTGACATTGCTTCTGCTTGGAGGGGACAAACCTGCTCACCTGGTGCAGGTGGGGAGCAGTGCTGCTCTGCATCGTGCACAGCTCAGCTCTGGGTGTATTGCTGTGCTGGAACAAGGCTGATTTATGTCAGCAGAAGATCTGCTTCTAAAACTGTTTAAAGCTTAGCACCTCTCCCTCAGCATCCCAGGGAGATAAGGATTTATTGCAGCTGTTTGAAAAATGCAAATTTTTTTCTATTTTTTTTCTATTTTTTTTTCTTTCAGGAAATATGCTTTTTCATAAAACTGCTTTTTCAGACAGTGAAAATATTTCATGAGCATCTTTAAGGTTTTGATGGCAGATAGAATCCCAGACAGCAGAACCTTGTGAGCAGAGGGCTGGTCTATGGCCTCAATCATTTACATTTGCATCTGTTATAACCTGTAAATGCAAACCAGCAAGTTTCTGGCTCTCACAGAAAGTGTTACTTTGGGGGAAGCATTTTTCAGCTGGCCGTTGTTACAGGGCTCCTGCCAGCTCTGTGAGAATCATAAGCTTAGAATAAGAAAATCCCGTGTTCAATTTGTATTTGGTTGATTACTTCTTTTTCTTTTCATTTATCAGCTTCTGTAGATGAGTGCTTCCTTCTCCTCCTAGTTAAAATCAGGATCAGTGCCCGGGAAGGGTCAACCAGTTTACAATTCATTACATGCACACGTTTCTAACTGACAATGCAATTCTTGTTTCTCATTTTTCATGTCAACTGTTTCTTGGAAAAACAATAAAAGAAAGAGAAGCAGAAAAAGACAAAGACAGATTTACCCAAGTCATCAAGTGAAATGAGAACTGACAGGTTCTCTAATGTTACATGCCCAGAACAAAGAGGATTCCTCACTCTGCTCTCCTGCAAATGTTTGAGAATCCTTTGTGCATAACTCTGCTATTCAGTGGGAACTGCAGCTCCAGGCTTCCCCGTTGTTCCTGTAGCAATGTGCCCGTGATGCTCCTTGGCCTCGCAAGGATTATTTTTCAGATCAAAGGGAAGCACGACTCAACTGTTGGATCCCTTCCCGTTTTTTGTCACCGAATGTGCCCAAGTTCCCCCAGGCTAATCAATGCTCTCTTGCCTCAGTTACTTTCCTTGTTGTGTAGAAAGAAGAAAGGCGACTTTGGGGATGGTAAAGATACAGAATTTCAGTGAAAAATCCCCACTAGCGGGAGACCCTTCTGCTGAAATCACTGCTGATTTCAGTGGGCTGAGAGAATGACTTTGATCACCAAGTTTTAATCCAACCCCCCAGTGCCCCCAGTTCAGATGGAGTGGATTTGGAGGTCACAGCCATCTCCCCTCAGATGGGTGCAGTTTGTAACTGTACATCCAGGAACGAGTTCTTGGGTTTATGGTTTGCATTTGGGCAGATGGAGATGGATTTGTTGGTGATGGGGGCGTCAGAGGCTGATGGGAATGACAGCCCACCCTGGGGCAGTGTGGTTAAAGGGAGCTGCAAAATGAGGTTGAAAGATAACAGGAGAGCCATGGAAATGCTGGACTGTCTTCCTACTGCAGCTCTTGCTTCCATTGATGATGCTCCCACTGATTACAGAGATGGAGGCTGGGATGAAAAGCTCATTGATCAGAGATAGAAGTTGACTCTGCGTCTGTTCCAGAGATGGATCTGCTTGATCTGAGCAAGTGTCTGGGAGGGCTTGGTTAGAAGAGCTTCAACCTTTGCAAAGGGCAGGCAGACATTTTTGCACACTATCTTCCTGATGGATCTTGTTTTGAGCCAGACCTAATTTATCTGCAAAGGCCACAGGAAAAAGCTGTAATGAAGCTGTTCCAATTGGGGCCGATTTGTCACTGTTTGATTCCGGCATTGTAGGTCCCTTTGTACTTCTTGCTGCCTCTCCTCCCCTTACTTTCCACCTGGGAACTCAAGCAGTGAGGGAACGAGGGGCAAAGAGCCTCCACAGCCCTTTCTACCTCTTCCCCTTGAGACAGAGCACACACTGCTAACCTGGATATATGCGGCACCCAGGAGAGATCTGTCATTCCCAGCACGGACTGGAAGTGACTCTGTGCTCAAAAGCAAGCTAAGCCTTCTTTTTCCTGTCTCAGTGTGACAATATCTCTTCCTGTCCTTACAAGTTGATTCCTGTGGGCAGAAGGTAAAGGGAATGAGTTCCAGCCCCCAGTGGAGGCTTGCTGTGGATTGGAGGGAGAAACAGAGCCCCTGAGAGCTGATCGCTCCTTGTCTCTGGCCTAAGAGTAAAAGCTCATTCAGAGGAAATCTTGCTGAGCTCCTGTAATCAAAAGTCAAAGTGGAGTTTCTGGACTGAGCAGGTTTGAAGGCAGCGACCAGCTGGGTGTTCTGACTGCTTTGGAGGGGGAGGGAGAATGGGGAAGTGCTGCACAGTGCTGAGTGATGGGGAGGGGGCTTTGCATCTTCTAGGTGGGTTAAGGAAGACCAGAAGTGAACAAATTAGGCTGTGTCTCACACTGTGTGAAACAAATCCCTTGAGGGCATGTCTGCAGGGGAAGGAAAATGCTGCACCATCTGTCCCTCCCCCGCTGCTCTCCTGTCTGTGATATCTGCACTGCTGCTTTGGGGCATCAGATTTTGGGCCCTTGGTGTTCCCAAGGTGGCACAGAATGGGACTCTGCAGTCTGGTGGCTCTTGCCCATGTGCTCAGGGATTGGTGGGACTGGGGAGGTCATCGAGTCCATCCCTGACCTTCTTGGATCACACCGACCTTGGCAGATCCTCAAATCCCCCTCTGAGGGTCCCTCAATCCCCTGCCGTGTGCCATCTAACAGTGTTAATTTATCCTCAGCACTGGCAAGTTTATCCTAACAACAAACCAAAATTTACCTTTTAGTTTTTTTCTCTCTTGCAAATTCACCTCATTTTTCCCTGTTCTGCCTCTAGTGGCCCGAAGGATAATTGCTCACCTCTCTTTTCACAACAACCTTTTACATATCAGAAACCTGTTATTATATCCCCAGTTCAGAAAACCCTTATCTGGACCGAGCAAACCTATTTCCTTTGCCCTTTCTTTGAGGGCTGTGTTGTTTAAACCTCCCATCCCGTCTCCTGGGCGAGCTCAATGTGCAAGTGGTTGATATTGAGCACGATGGGAGCTTTTGCCCACCAGAATCTGACGCAGCAAATTGCCTCCCTGCAGCTCCCCAGGCAGACGGGTGGAAAAAACGTGCACTTACAGCCCTGTGTGAGGAGCCACAGGAGCACAATGCTGTGCTGCTGAGCCACAACCCAGCTGCTGTGCAGCAGAGCAGCTCGCTCTGGCTGGGGTGATCCAAACGGCTCCCATCTGGTGTCTGTTTGGCACACAATGCTTTCCCATTGTGACAGAGCTGGGTGTTGGGTTCCAACTCAGGTGCTTGGGTCCTCTGGTCACTTGATGGAAGGCAGTGGACATCTGGCATCTCCTGCATCCCCCGAAGCTCTGGCTCAGGTACTCTGCCTTCATCTTTCTCCAAGTCTTTCTCGGTTAATTACAATCCCTATCGCTGCAGATGCAGCTTTCCATACTAACTGAAAAAAAAACAACATGCAGGGAGACCTCATTGTGGCCTTCCAGTACTTGAAGGGAGCACATAAACGGGAGGGGAAATGGCTGTTTATGAAGGTGGACAGTGACAGGACAAGGGGGAATGGTTTTAAACTGAGACAAGGGATGAGGTTTAGGTTGGATATCAGGAGGAAGTTTTTCATTCAGAGGGTGCTGAGGCACTGGAACAGGTTGCCCAAGGAGGCTGTAGATGCCCCATCCCTGCAGGCATTCAAGGCCAGGCTGGATGTGGCTCTGGGCAGCCTGGGCTGCTGGTTGGTGACCTGCACACAGCAGGGGGTTGAACTGGATGAGCACTGTGCTCCTTTGCAACCCACGTCATTCTATGATTCTATCGTAAAACACCTCGTCACTCCATCCTCTTACAACAGCATGACTTTGCTGTCATGCTTTCCATGTTATCTCCTCATCCTCAACGTTTCCAAGTCTCTCTGCTCTAAGCCATGTCAGCTCCAGGCCCAGAGTGTAGAGCAGCTAGTTTGCTCTTTCTGTCTCCCTCCCTCTCTCCTCAGCTTGAGTGTTTAATTTGCTCCAGACTCTGCTTGAGCAATTTTTGGAGAGCAGTTTATATTTGTGTATGCAAATAAGCTGAGCAAATATGCTAAGGAGTGCCAAAGATAGATCTGTGCACTTAAAGCACATGCCAGCCCACAGGAAAATCATCCCAGGCCATTGTGGTCTCACTTAACCCTTCTGCCTTCATCACAGCTTGGAGTCTGGCCAGCAGGCAGTGCAGGGGGAAGCGTGCCCACCTCTGAGCGGTGCTGGAGCTGCTCTGCACCCTGAGCTGGCAACAGAGCACAGCGTTTTTTGGTGTTTGTCTACCCAAATATTATCCGCCTTTCATGTCCTTTTTATTGTCAAACAAGCAGCTCAGGAGCTGTGTAACCCAGCCAGCTTTCCTTCGGGCTCGTGATTGGTGTTGGAGTCTCTGGTGTGTCATAATGTGTGTTACAAAGCTTTGCGTGTGGCTGCAGAGTCCATCAAGGCGCTCTGCCCTGCGGATGCTTTGACAGCTGACGGCACAGCTGAGCTCTGGGTTTTGCCTTCTCCTGAGAGGCAAGGGGAGAGTTTGCTCTTTCTCCAATGATGTGCCAGTGGTTATAAAACTTGGGAGAAAAAATATATATATATATATATATGTATATACGCATATAGTTTCCCTTAAACTGGTAGATCTGTCAAATGGGTTGAAGCATCCCCTTGAAGAGCGCCAGGTTTCCTAATCTGGCATTCTCCCTGTAGGAGGGAAAGTGAGAGATCATTGTCACTCGCTGGGCTTGCCTACGTTGGGGAACTGACAGGAATTGCTATTGCAGAATAAGCTGTTCAGCCGGAAGCCGTCCAGAATAGCTGCTTGCATGGACACTCTTCTGGTACATAAGTGACTTTGCTGTAGCATAATTACTTCACTTTGGAAGGATGCTAATTACTTTGGAGTGTTTTTTATTCCGGAATAAAAACCTGCTGTCATAACGTCCTCTGGGAGGCGTAGTGAAGTGGTTTCTCCATCAGTCACTGCTCAGACAGCTTCCTCATGTAGATGTGCAGAACAGTTGGGAAGGGCAGCGTGTGTTCCGCTGCCAAACCTGAGCGAGATGCAAGGAGGGACGATCAGAGCAGGTTTTTTAGATGCTCATCACACAGGGCCTTTCAACCTTAGAATGTGTGGAAGATGATACAGCTTCTCATTGCATCTTTTTTAGCTTAGTTTCTTAAAGAAACGAAGCTTATATAATCCATGGCTGTATACACGCTGCTTAATTTCGACACCATTAGCCCATCTCAGCCATGTTTAGCAGAGGACATAGGTTTGAAGTGCAGTATTGCTAGGAGTTGGGGGCTCAGCTAGCTTCAATGGCATCCACACTCCTGATAAGATGTCATGGCATCCATGTGCCCAAGTGCTGAATGCCTTCCCCCACCCAAAGGAAAGCTGTCTGCTGGAGGCTGACACCTTCCCAGTGCCCACCCCACAGCTCCAGCTCCATGTGTTCACAAAGACTTATTCTTGGTGTTGCTTTTCTTTGCCTCTGGAAGTGTGGAGTCGTTCCATCTTCAGCTCTTCCCTATCTTCATGAGATGTTCTCTAATACCAAAATGCAGCCAGCCCTGGGGAGGAAGAAGAGTTGCCTATTTCTGTCCTTATATGCTTTCCCAGGTTTGCTCAGTCCTGAAAACAAGAACGTTTTCCTCGCTGTCCTCCCACTGAAGATTGCTTCCTGGGATAGCTGCAGCTTGGGAACTCGGCAGCAGACATCCCTAAATGGAGTCAGATGGTATCTCAGGGTGGTGTAGCAGTTCTGCAATTGCGTTGCTGTGATTGCAGCCAGAAGCAATCTCATTAGAAGGTCTTGGTAGGAAGTGCCATCTAAATCCACCTCCCTTGGCTCTGCGCAGCTGTAGTGTGGAAGGAAAGGAGGGGAGAAGTCCTTGTTTGCAGGATCCCATTGCCAGAAACAGATGTTTTGGTTGGGATTAGTCTTGCTTGCAGTGCTGCATTGAGGAAGGTACCTATGGCTACACCACACTGGTCAATGAAGAGAAAGAGAAGTGGATCAGGCAGGTTGTCCTACTTAGGGGCTGGATAGGATTGCTCCCAAGGCATACCTGCTTCTCTTGGGTAACTGTAGGAGAAGTCTGGGTGACTTGCTCAAATGCAGACCTTATCTTGGTCAGTGTCTGCTTTCAGATAAAGAGATCCCTCTTTCTGCAGCAGTGACAGAACAGTGCTGTGGGAGGGCTGGCACCTTGTGTGGGCTCAGGGATGCACTCCCAGGTCTGGGCACAGCAGGAAGCTTTTTCATGTGTCAGTGTTAGAGAGCAAAAGCCAGGCACAGCATGGGGAAGTACCGAAGAACCTCTTACCCAGCCCAGCTATTTTTTATTTGCCAACACTCACGTTTGTTTCTGGACATAAGGTGGAAACAATTGGTGCATTCTTTCTGTAATGACTGTCAACTCAGATTGCAATGTTCTTGCAAGGATGTGGCTTTTGGAGATGCAGCCCTTTGGTTGGGAAATGCCATCAAAGCTTCCTTTGATGGCCAAGTGCTGCAGAACTTGGGATCCTTCCACTTGGGAAATGAGATGATAGTGCACTGGCCTGTACAGAAGTAGAAATAATTTGCCTAAGCTTATGCTCAATGGTCCAAGTCTTAGTGTGAGTCTTAATAATTTTAATGCAATTACCTTTAGGGTTATGGTCTGATAAATCAATGCTCAGAGCAGTGATAAGGGAACATTTGGGTATGTTTGCTCTGTTCTTTTTCCCCTCTCTTTCTGAGTGCTGTGGGGTGCATGGGCCCAACCGAGAACAGCACGCTGAGCCTGCAATGAGCCACTGACTTCACCCTTGTTATCACTTATTGCACTGACAATCTGAAATGCCTTGTTTTGTCTTGTTATGGAGTATTCAAGCCCGGTTTTCTGCGTCTTATACCATTACTGCTACACTCATTTCAGCTGTTTTTCTCACTGCTGTGTAAGAGATTGGAGTTGCCTCTTTGGTGCAATAAGCAGTGCCTCTCAGCAAGCAGGAGCACAGCTGGTGTTCGATCCTGATGCCCAGGTGCTCTGCTAGCTTTATTTCATTTATTGTCAAATGTTCTTCTGCTGTTATGTCATTTTGGGGGGACATCTTTGTGGGACGTCTGTAAAAAGAGAAAAAGAGTGCTTTGTGGAGAGGAAGGGCTGACCCTGAGGGTGAGATCAAGAGCCTGCTGCTTTTTGCTTCACAGACACACAGAGACTTGTTCCAGTTTATGGTACCAAAGGTTTGTCCTGGATGCTGTGAGTCATGCTGGTCTGCTACGTCTGCTTTGATCACAGGTTTCTTTTGACCTTGAGAATACATTGGTTTCCCTGAGCTTGTTTCTCCATTCTTGGATGGGACGCCTGGATCCTTCTGCAGCTGACAGGGTTCATTGAGCCTGATTGGTTAACATGGGTTGTGTGCACTAAGTAAACACAAGCTGTATCTAAAACCCACTCAAAAACTTATCTGTGAGAAAAGTATGAGAGTGTTGGAATAGAGACTGCTGTAACTTCAGTTCTTCCTTCTTATCCCCGCATCTTCAAGCACCTACAATTTGCTCTGCAAGACCCATGGCTCTTCCCATGCACGAAAACAGACGATGGTAAAGGCAGGGCTACTCTCAAGCACTTCTTTGCTCCCATCACCAGCTGTCTGTCTGTATGCATTATTTATGATGCAGGCTCTAATCCCTGCTCCGACCGCACCGCGCTGAATTTCCACCAGAGCTTCACCACGGTGCAGTTGTCAAAATATCAGAGTGCTTTGCAAACTTTAATGAATTCCTATTTGCAGAGGCGCTGTATTTATTCTTTAATTATTTTCCTTCAGTGAATTCCAATTTTCTAATGTGTCCTTCTATCAGCAGAGAGACGAAGGTGGTAATTCAGCCAAAATATTGCTTATTTCTTACTGTAGAGTGGTGATGCATTGGCACAGGCTGCACGGGGAGGTGGTGGAGTCACCATTCATGGAGGTGTAAAATATGGAGATACAGTGGACTTAGCTTAGTGGACACGGCGGTGATGAGTTGGACTAGAGGATCATAGAGGCCTTTTCCAACCTTAATGATTCTGTGATTCTATGGGTACAGTGTCTATTCTGCTTTCCTCGAAAGAAGAAAACTCAGCTCAAAAGACACTTCCCCAGAAGGTGTCTAGCAGACAGCCCTGGTGTGGAGGGGCTGATGAGCATGTGGCCAAATCCTGAGCTGAAGGTAAAGCATGAAGCAAAGTGCTCTCCTCATCACTGCCTGCAGTAAATCTCACAGCAGAGCATCCACACCTGCACCCAAACCAACATGAGGAGTGCAGGGGGATGTGAAGCCTCGCTCAGGTCCGTGGTCAATGGCCAGAACCTACCAAAACCACCGTGGCTGTTTGCATCAACATATGTCGAAAGGATTGATCCCTCCTGGCAGGCTCTTGTAAGAAGCAGGCAGCACATGTGAGCTGGTGCTGTCAAGGGAAATTGGAGCTCGCTGCTGTTTGACAGGTATATTATTCCAGCTGCCCTAGACTTATTTACAAAACAAGGTGCTGCGATCCCCGAAGTGGTGCGAGTCAGCGCTCCGGAGCTGCAAGGGGCTCTGTTTTTTCAGCCCTTCAGAGCTGGTCTCAATTTGTTTGACATGTGAAATGGATGAAGGTGGAGGGAAAAAAAAAAAAAAAAAGGCTTTCTTTGCTTCACAGCCTGTTCTCTCCTGGAGACAGACACAAATTTAAGTGTGAAAGAGCTGAGGTTACTTTTCCTGGCTGTGCCACATACGGGTGGTTCCAGTTCCTGGTGCCATGCAGGGAAAGCTTTGCTGCTTGTCCTAGGGCAGGCAGGCACTGAGCATCAGGCTCTTGGTCAGGGGGCCCTGCTGTGGCCGGCATGCTCAGCAAACTCTTTGGTGGGAGCCTGGATTTACGGGTTTTGGCCTTGTCCTTGTCAGGCTTAATGCCCTTCACTTCCTTCTTCAAGCTCTCCAATTTCTGTTCCCAATCTCCCCCATTTCCTTTATAGCTCTTATTTCTGGTCCATCTTTGGCCATCCTGACAGCTTTTGTAAATCACCCTCAGAGAGAGTTTTCTTCCCTGACCATTGAGGGAGGCCAGAAACACTCCTCTGCAGTGCCCACGGGGAAGTGATGTGAATACTTATGTTCCTGCTGCATAGCTCTCTTCTTTCGTGCTTGTTTTCAGATAGCTGAAGCTGAAAGAATTGGTTTTGAACAGTGGCTTGGAGCCTGCCTGCTTGAGGGAACTTCACTGTACCCTTGAAGAATTACCTAATGCAGTGAGATGGAGTTGTCTGGTTATCTAAGTGTTTCTCCCCGCATCCCAGAGAGGAATGGCTGAGCTCCAGCTGCATTTGATGTGAAATCTCCTGCCTTTCCTAATGCAGCTGTCTCCTGGGGTGTGAACCTCACCTTTGGCGTGGGATTCTGCCCATGCAGATGTGGCACCAGACCCTAGGGGTTATCCCTTGTGCTTGGGCTGCTTTGAACCTGGCTGTTTGTGGTGGGAGTGGAGCTCTGAGCCCTGCACGTAAGCCTGAGTGTCTCCTTCCACCTTGACAACCTCACATCTCTTTTCCTGTGTGCTTCTGCTGAAGGTGGTTTTCCAGTCTCGGGTGTGCTTGCCTGCACAGGCAGTGGTGAGAGGCAGAGTCCTTGGAGGATACGGGATGATTAAATGAAATGTTCACCTGTATGTTCAATGGAGAATTGAAATGGGAATCGGCTCTGACTTCGTATCATATTCAGCTCATGCCTCTTGTCTTCCCACTCCAATGCAAAATTCATCAGGCTGCAGAAAGCAAGTGAGACAGCCTGGTGAGTGCAGAGATGGGCCCATCCTGAGAGGGGGAGCACAGGTACACCAGGAAAGTGTCTAAATGAGCTCTCGCTTTGTGATGACAGCTGGCAGAGCAAACATTGCAGGTACAGCACAGGGACACACTGCTGGGAGTGCATGCAAGCACCATGGCAGTGATGCTTCCCTTCCCATCTAGGTCCTTGGAGCACGGGCAACTCTTTCCTGTTCAACAGCAAGCTCTCTCTGAGGCTTGGTGATGATAAAGGTTTGGGATGCCCTTGGGTTGGAGACTCCCTGCCCTGCAATGAAGGTGCCATCAGTTGTTTCCCTTAGACGAGTGGCTGGCTGAAAGATGCAACAGAATCCTGTTGTAGCTGATGGCAATGGGTTCTCCTGACCTCACGAGCGAGGAGAGATGAGGGAGTGCAGCTGGCCAACACAGTGGATTTTCATTACAGTGTGTGAGAAGCCTTGCTGCTTTTCCTCACCGATGTGAAAATACATATACATGCACTGAGGCCTGGTCTCAGCCCTGTAGGCAACAGGCTGATCGGAGAGACTGAATAAATAAAAAGTCAGCGATGCCATGCATGTGCTGTGCCCCTGGGCTGGAGGGTTTTCCTGCTCTCAATGGCAATTTTGTCCTTGCAGATGGGGATGCTGCAGCCTTGGTGCCTTGGTCTGTGTGCAAACAGGAGGCGCTCAACCAATGCCTCCTGAGATGTGATCTCAAGTATCCACTGGTGCCTCAGCAAGCTAAAACACAGGTTGTTCCCTGGGTGGAAAGCAGGCTCACAGCCTGTGCTCATTGCTGATGCATATGGGAGTTTTTAGGCCAACACGCACCTCTGGATGCTAACTTGGGATCTGAACACGTCTCTTTTTTTCCCTTTTCTCCCTGTTTTGTAGCTCACCTTTAAAATTTCCTTAGAGAACAGAACAGGCACAAAGGCAGCACGGAAGGGCAAGGGATGATAGCATCCTCGGTGTCAAAAATAGCCACCTGAGAAACTGTTCATCCCTCTGCTTTAGGCTAAATTACTGCTGTCCCTAGTGTCCTTCCCCCCACTGCTTCCCCCAGCCCTTGGCAACTCCAGAGCCTGATCCTTTCAGGGACTTTTCCCAAGCGTGACTGCATCTCTGCATGCAGAGCATCCCGGGGATGCAGTGGGGACCAGCTGGCACCCAATGCTGCAGCTGGAGTTGGTGGATGCTGTAGGCTGATCAATACCTGCATCGACATCGCGTGCATCACGGCAGCTTCATTGCTCACCTTAATGGGAAAGCAAAGATTGCGAGAGATTAACTGGAGTACTTAGAGCCTCACTTTATGAATAATTAAATCAGTGAGCAAAGGAGGAGCTTGGAGTGTACGGGAGAAGGAGTGGGAGATGCATGACTGCCACTTTCAAGCTCAGACAGACCCCAGCAGCAGCTTTCATGTTGTAGCGTGTGATGCTGCTGCTTCTGATCCGAGGCAGGCAGCTGGGAAGCACAAAGCTCAGCCCATCGGTGCAAGTGGTGACCACTGGATTATTTATGTTCCCTCCCTCCCCCCCCCTCTGGCAGAGCTGCCTTTTAACTGGTGTTAGAGGCTTGCTCAGAATGCCGGCCACGCTGCTCGCAGCAGTTGCAGGACAGCTTCCTTTGAATTGTAATGAAAGTCCTGGGTGCGCTGTGGTTTTCTGTACTTTCATTTTTTTTTCCTTATACAAAGAGAGCTTATCTCTGTCCGTGATGTTCCAGACATGAGATCTAACAGGGAATGGGAGGTTCACGCTGTCCCAGGGCTCCTGGAAATCAGTCAGACAACCTTCAGGTGCCCCAACAGCAAAACTGCTTCAAGGGTGGGCAAACTGAGATGTGCACATGCATGAAAGATCTCCTGAGGGCTGCTGCTCGAGGAAGGAAAGGAAATGTTTGGGGATGAACAGGGCTGTGTGATTTCAGGACTGTGAGGATATACGTGTGGGACTCAGGAGGGATGCTCTACCTGCATCCGAGGAGGATTGTTCTTTTGGAGTGAGATAGGAATGTTCTTATAGATAGAAAATTCATATAATAACAGAATCACAGAATGGCCTGGATTGAAAAGGACCACAATGATCATCCAGTTCAACCCCCTGCTGTGTGCAGGGTCGCCAACCAGCAGCCCAGGCTGCCCAGAGCCACATCCAGCCTGGCCTTGAATGCCTGCAGGGATGGGGCATCCACAGCCTCCTTGGGCAACCTGTTCCAGTGCCTCAGCACCCTCAAAGAAGATAAGCAAAATTAAGTGTAAAGGAGGACAATCAACATAGATAAGATCCAATCCATCCAGACCACAGGGTTGAAAGCATATAGGTGGGGAAGGTGGGGTTCTTTGTAAATTAATAACTTTTTTTAACCTTGATATGCTGCTTGAATGGATACTGAGCAGGGCAGAATCTCTCTACAAACCTTCCTAGGTAACATGAAACAAGTGCAGAGCTGCTCTCCATGTACAGAAGAAGAAGTGGTGGGTTTCTATTGCTGCCTTCTAGAAGGACTCTGTTTAGACTTCACCCAGAAAGGGAAGATTGTGGTGGGGATGAGGCTCCTCCCAGACAGTCTCCCTGCTCCGCCTTGGTGGGGTGATGCTTTTTGATCCTTTTCCACTTCCATTTATTCTTCCTGAGGAATTTGAAATTGCCTATGAACCGCATTGATGGCTGGAGGGAGACCATCTACAGCCTGGCACACAACAAAGTGACATCACCCAACTGATGGCACTGTTCACACCTACCCAAGTCAGCGTGAGCTACATCTAATGTGGCATCTCATAGCTGAATGGGCCATGCCACATGTAATCCATCACATTACCTTCTTCAAAGCACACTCAGCCCAACTCCTCTCCAATTTTCCATCTCTTACTTCAGTTCAGCCTTTGATCCATGGGTTTTCCTCTTCCCCCTAAAAGAATCGGCCTCTAATTAAGTTCTTCTGCCTTGGAGAACCTCCAGACAAAACAGCTCTACTTCCTGTTTCTCTTGTCATAGGAGGTGATTTCTTTTTTAAAACCCTCATGCAAACGTTCAGCTTTTGCTGCTGTTCAATAAAGTTGATCATTTTGCTCAGGAAGTATCAATGCAATTTTCCACGCCACTAACTTAAAGATTGCATCTCGGTAAAAGCATCCATTCTTTTTTCTCTCGTTTATGTTGCGAACAAACAAAAGGAAAAAAGAAAATGTCTGATGTCTCCCTGACAAACGTATTAGTGGCTTATATAAATTGCTTCGAGTTTGTCCAGAATAGACATCACCAATGTGTTTCTGCAAGTCCCCATTCCATCTGTCTTTGCTAGCAAAGTGATTGCGGAGCTGGGGAATGTCTTTCCACCCCATTACATTTCCCGGTGAAGTATGTGAGAATTACCTCTGATGTTAGCAAGAAGCCATCAGGACATAAAACACAGAAAATGAAATATTAACTTTGCTATCCAACCCGGTAAGGGCTGTTATGTTTTGTATTATAACACATTAAGGTGAAGTTAGTGAGTGGGAAATAAATAAATAAAGATCCCCGCTCGCGTCGAGGCGGTATTGCAGATAAATGGCACTGACGAGAGATGATAAAATTGGAAAGTTGGGGAGAAAATATAATATATTCACAGTTTAGATGACAGCGAACATAAAGACAGACTGAGCTTAAGTGGAAGTTGCAAAATATCCCCGAGAAGTCTTATTCCCTCCAGATTGCTGCCAGTTATGCCGGTATGCGAACGTTTGCAACAGAGGAGAAGCAAAACCGTATGGATCCGTGTGCTGAGAACACCTCTGTGTAGCACCATTCGGTTCACTTGGTTTGCTAAAAGGCTCAATATTTGTCACTATTCTTGCCAGCTCACTTTTGCTGTCTTTATCTTGCATTGGTTCCTGGCTCGGTTTGGGGCTGAGACCTGGATGTGGGACTTCTGAGCGTCTATTCCACATTCAGAGAGGATGGATAATGATGCTCTCATTGGCTGCTTCTCCATTGCTATCTTCTCACTTTGTTCCTCACATCCCTGCTGAGCTCCTTTCAGCACTTTAAAAAGAATTGGGAGATGATTCAATCCCCATTCTGTCTGCGCATCCCAAACCATTAAATGCACCTATAACAGAATGATGCTGGTTTCAATGAACTAAAGTGAAAAGGATAGATGCTGATTCGTTATCTCTAATTAATTGCCTCACTTTGTTGCCTAGTCATCCATTTGGATAGGCAATACTTCTATTTGGGGTTCTTTGGTCTTACAGCAATTTCCTTGGTAGAGAACTTCTCTGCTTTTTGTCTCTGAAATAACAAGGCCACATCTGTGAAGATACAGTGGTTATCTCACTTCAACAGGAATTGTACGTGAAGGGCCTTTAAAAAGCTCTTCCTGAAGGTCTGCTAATTAAACAGCCCTGAGATGGCAAGGACCAGGGAGAAATAAACATCTCCCAGCTGATAACAGTGAGGTTTCAAAGTGATCCTCAATTAGTCAGTGGAGCACCAGGTGTTCCAAAGGAGCTATATAAAAGGCAATGTGGAGGGCATGTGCTTGGTTTGCTGGGATTGGAGTTTGGCCTTGGAGCAGGAGCTTGCATCTCCAGCGAGGAGTGAATGCTGGGCCTGGCCTTATGGAAGCACTCTCAACAGGTACAGCTTTTTATGGTTTTATTATGGATTTAAGAGGTTTAATAATTAAGGTGCCTGTGTTTTAGTTGCTGTACGTTAATGCCATCTCTAGCTGTGTTTATCTTGTGGAGGGATGTGTGCAGTGGATGCAGGTCCACATCCACTTTGGAGGAGGGGGTTCTGTATGGATTTCAAGAAGGCTTTATAAATTGGATTTTGAGATCTGTTTTCTGCTGGTTTTGTCTCCTGGAGTTTGGTGGCTCTGTGCAAGTTATGAACCATACGTGAGATGTAGAAGTCCTCCTGTTATCACCTGCCACTCTCCTGGGACTCCCATTGCCTCCATCTCCTGCTTGTGGAAGCGCAGGGCTGTGCTGGGAGCTCACAGTGTAGGTGATGGGGAAAGGGGAAATGTGTTTTAGCTCCGTCTGTTTCCTCCAGAATTCAGACTAGCTCACAGCATGCTGTCTGCAGCGATTACCTTTGTCTCTGGCTTCCCTGCTGGAGGAAGAGCTGAACAGGGCTGGTAAATTATAGAGCTCTGTGTTGGAGCACCAAAGCGCTTTCATTGCTACAAGTTGTTCTGCTCGTCTCTGGCCCAGACAGTAAACAAATCTCAGATCATGGCATTAATGGTGTGATATGCAGCTGTCTCTCCAGCAGAGCTAAGGAAACTTGCTGCTTTGGCCTTTCATCTGAGTGCTCTTGACAGGCAGTGCTTGACAAATGGTGGGAACCTCCTGCTGCAGTGCTCTGTCCTGGGGGCTGTCGGGAGGAGGCACAGACCTCACTCTGCTTTGTGTGTGCAATAGAGATGCTGCTCTTGTGGAGCCACGGATCTGAAAATGATGCTGGTAAATTTCTGCATTGTGGTGTGGGGGGGGCTGTTTCAGAATCTGACTGAATCCTACCCAGAGGTGAACTTCCCAGAAAAATACAGCAATTGTCCATCAAAGCTTGAGGCTTCATTGCTGTGGTGTAATAACAGCTCCTGTTTGCCTGTTCTGGGGATGCGTTCCTGTGAGTTCAGCCTTTGGATTGTTGGTCTGTTCACGGATTGTTTTAACAGCAGTAGGATGAAGGTGGCACTCATCAGGTGATGCACACAAAACCACACAGAATGGGTCATGTAGCACAGGGTTACATCTGGATGTGCACTCTGGCTCTGTTGTCTCCAGGGTGGTTCAGGATGGCATCCATGGGCTGACCTCCTTGATCTGCTGGTTTGCAATCAGCACCTAGCAAAGGGGAACTAGATGATGCTGAAGGTTCCCTCCTACCCAAGCCAGTCTGTGATTCACCTCTCTGTGTGAATGCTGTCCCTTTCCTTGGAGATATTGTTCCTGAGCCATTGCTACTGACTGCAGTAGGGGGAGGGATGGTAAATGCATGGATCTATCTACATTTGCTGTCTCACCATCCTCCAGGACTAGCTTGTTTTTTCTCCCCAAAATCAGTCTGTAAATGTTGGCAGGGGAAGGTTCTGAGTGCTGCATGGTAGCTGTAATAAAACAGCATGGTTGCTCCAGCCTTCTCTGAAATCCCAGCCCTGCAGGCACTGAGCGCTTCTCGCTGATCTGATTAAAAGGAAAGCATGGTTCCTCAAATTAAAGGATGGCTTTTCTTGCCGTGTTACCACACCCAGCCCTGTTTTCCTCTTTGCAGATACTTCACTTCAATTACCCCTTCCTTGACAATTTCTGCTGCTGTGTCCGATGGGCATCGGAACAACTGCTGGGTGCTCTTAATGGGCATTTGAGGAGATGCAAGGCGCAAGCAGGGCTGTAATTTACATGTCAGCCTGAATAGACTTAGTACAGGGTACAGTGACCCATTCAGCACTTACACTGCCAAGCTTCTGCTTTTACAAGCCCTTAATCGGAACCCAGGGGCTGTATAAATCAACACAGGGGGCTGTATATTCTAGCTAATGACCAATATGTTGTTCTTTGGTGCTGTTGCAATTGGCTTTTTGTTTTGTGTGTGATGTGTTTTGCTCTTCTCCTGTCGTACCCCACCAGGTTGGCATCGTGGCTGCTGTGTGCTGGTGGGCATCAGTGGGTTTGTCAGCCCATGGGGAATGGGGTGGGCTCTGCTCTTGTGCTGCACGTGGGCTGGTGTGGGTGGAGGCTCTCAAGAGCCAGGTGTAAGGGGTGAGATGGTTAGCCTGGATTTGCTGCAGAGCCTTCCAGCTGGTGACAGGCAGCAGGTCTGTGACCTCTCCTCAGAGCAGTGCTCTGTAGCAGCCAGCCAACTTCTGAGAAGTCAGTCTGTTAAGAGCAGCCATAAAGATGCTGTTTAAACTAAAAGCATCATCCATAATTTCATTTGAAGCCTTTCTAGGGCATGCTTTGTTTGCATTATGATACGAAATCCATTTTTATTTAGAGGCTTCCAGGGGGATAACAATAAAATAAAAAAAAACCCCACAAAGCTATAGGAAAGTGCAGACAAAAGCTACGTTACAAATGGTTGTTGGAGGCAGTGTAGGGTCCTCCAGATTTGTCAATGACCAAAGCCTTCCGGGTAATGAGTCCCACACGACGATAGCTCTGAGAAATGGCATGTTTTGGAAGTAAGCAAGCAGCATATGCTGAATAGGGAACCATTTTACAGGCATTTTATCTGCTGTTAAGGACACAAGTTGGAGAAGGAGATAACTGTCCCTATTAATATTGATTACTCCATTATATATCTGAAAAAGTGATTATAGTTCATGGTGCTCTCATTTCCCTAAGGGAGAGAATGCTCTCCTGAAATCAGCGCATCCATAAGCGCCGTGTTGCCTTTGACAAGTGGTAATTTACAATACAGCATGGCTGAAAACAAGCTCAGGGTATGGCTGGGGAGAGAAGAAGGCTGCTGGGGAAGAGTCCTATCCCACTTCAGCCCTCTTCACCTGCTCTTGATGGGGCTGCCAAGCAGACCAAGCCTGTGGCCAGCAGCCCGCAGAGAGGTGCCAAGGGATTCCCACTCTGTTCTGCTCTTATGTTTTCCAGCTTAGAGCAGCGAATGTTTGCCAGCAACGTTTTCTAATCTTCTTGTTAGCTTTGATTCCCAGAACTATAGCTATTCTGCTGATGGCTGCCTCTCAGGTTACCTTGAAACCCCCAAAATAGATTTGCAGAGACATGCATGTAGTAGAACACACGCTTGATAGCAACATCAGAATTATTCCTATTTATCACTGCTGTTCTGTTGTCCTAACTTTGTTTTGACAAATACTGTTGTTTTGCATCTCCACCAGTGCTGCTCCTCCCCTGGATTCCTGCTCAGCTGCTGCATCAAATGGAGCAGCACTCAGTGCATTGCACTCAGCTCAGGGGCAAAGGCTGAGCAGGTTTTGAGAGCAGGTTGCTTGGTTTGCTGGGTGAAAGGCTGCCTGTTTGTGGCTTCCTTCTCCCCTGCTTGAATATATGCAGCAAGCTGAGTGGGGATGGAGGGATGGAAATGCTTCTCTACTTCATTGAGCAGCTGGGAACAAACAGGAGTGACATTGCTCAGCTGATAAGCAAAGAAAATGAATGAAAGATGTTTGTTAGGGTTTTGTTTCAATGTGTGTGGGCAGTTGCACAGATGGTCTACCTAGTGCTGCAATGCTGCGTATGGAGGAGCAGGGCTCCATAGGGAGGTTGTATTTTTCTCATGAGCATCCTCCATCAGTCTAGGTAAAACTCTGTGTCTTTTCTGGTCACTCTGTGAACAGTTTCCATGTAAGGTAGAGCTGCTTGTCCTTTAATCCAAACATCCCTGCTGCTTCAGAATGAGGTCTGGTCAAACCATCCAGAGCTGAACTGATCAAGCACTGGTGATGAGTTCAGTGTGAGCACCTGGAGCTAAACAGGGCTCAAACCCACAGCCGAGAGCTGGAGGAGCTCATCTGCCCTCTTACTGCAGTCTCAACCCCAAAATCCAGTTGTATTTAGCTTGAATGTGGTGGGAGAATGGCTCCAAGGGGAGGTGCACAGTGCAGCCTTCCAGCACTATCCCCTTGCATGATCACCTGTTACTGAAACTATTTCAGAAAGGGTACCAGCATAGGAGGAGAGGAAGGATAACTGAGTGCTGGTGTTTGCTGTGAAGGCAACTCGAAAGCAGTGCAACCTGCAGGCAGCTCCATAGGAACTATGAAGCTGCTCAGGATGGGAGGCAGCACTGCTGTGTTCTGTTCTTTGCAGTCTTCTGGGAAGCTGCTAGCAGAGGCCTCTTCATCTCTGCAGTAAGTGGAAAACGTTTTGACTGATTGCTTCCTCAAAGTACACTTAATTTCTTCTCAGAGAGGTGAGAGTATTTTGGCTGTGTTGGGATTCTTGAGGCATTCCAGGACCAGCCAGAAAAGTGAGCCAGCAGTTGGAAGGGAGAAGGGAAAGCAAAGGCATTGGTCCTGCTTTGAGAAACCAGCCTGACCCTGGGCTGGTAGAAAGCAGAGCCAGAAGGGACCTTTGATGCTGCAGCAGGCTGGGAAGATGTGAAGCCCTTCCTACCCACCCCTGACCATTGCTAAACCCACGTAGCCTCTGCATTGCTCATAACTTCTGAAGGTAGCTGCCCATCAGCCTGATCTGAAATGCTTTTAGCTTTTGAAGCCTCAGCTTGATCTCTGTGGACCAGGTCGTGGAGGATGGTCCCATGTTTCCTGCAGTGCCTTGTTTGCTTTGAGGGGCTCTGAGTGCCTCAGGTGGAGGTTTGCCATCTGGCTGTGTGGAAAGGCTGTTGCTGTACTGGGTCTAAGGAGGACTCCTTCAGGAGGGGCAGAAATGGTGCAGCTCTGGAGTGTAATGAGGGATCTGTGTGTTCTGCTGGCTGTGAGCCTTCCTTGTCATGGGCAGCTGATAATTGCTTATAGATGGGCTCCAAAGCCAGAAACATAAGTATAGAAGCCAGTTCTGTTACAAGTCTGCACTCCAGAAATGGCTGTGGATTTATTCCCCCTCTGGGTCTAAAATTATTATATGAATACTTTCTCCCCATCCTCAGCACCTGCCTGCTGCATCCGAAATGGGATTCAGCAGTGACAGAGATGGAGATCTACAGCTTTTTTGGCAGCAGTGCAGTGAGAAGGTCTCTGAGGGAAACAGATCCATCTCCCCCAGCCCAGAATCCCCAAAATAGTGAGAATGTGGGTTTGGGAAGGGCTGCTGCTGGAACCAATGCTTGGAAGCAGGATGAGCACAGCATGGAGCTGGAATGCTGCTGATTGCATGCAGCCATGTTATCAGCTCTGAATTTTGAGCAGGCTCATGGTGCACTTAGCAAGAGTTCAACTTTGCTCCTTTTAAAAATATTCTTATTTCCATTCCTGGTAATGCTTTATGTGGAATATTGATTGCATTTACTGGAGGATTCCTTTCTTAAGCATTTTTTACATAATGTGGCTCGTACGTGTGTATAATGTCTCCTGCAATCCTTGTATTTCAGTGGCACCAATAAAGCAATTTAGTTTAATTTAAATGGAAGTCACTGAAACGGAATGGAAATTTAGAAAGGAATAAAATACAGGGTCACACTGGGGGTGAAAGGAAATCAAAGGATAAAGGGCAAGGAGAGGAGAGAGAGAGATGGAGTTCTCTGAAGGAGGAAACAAGGGAAAAAGAGACAGAAGTGCGAACCACATGCAAGTGTTGGTGACTCAATGCTATCCAGAATCCAGCACACTGGGGTTGGTGTTTAGAACAGGAATATGAAATCTGTCTGTTGGGTCAAGATCATGGTGGTTTTGCTTTTGAAGTTGTGTGGAGTTGTTGTGTATTCAGCAGTAATACGGGCATGGAGCATCAGCTTGCTGACTTTTCAGCCCTGGAGAAGTGGGGGGGGTTGTAGGTGGCAGCATGTTGATGCCCTGAGTCTGCAATGGGATGAAAGCATCCCTCCTATCTGGATACAGGGGATGTGTTGTGCTGTGCAGGAGGTCCAGTGGAGCACAGAACCAATTCCAAGCTGGAGGAAACTGATGGCAGTGCTGCTGCTCTCCAGGAGGTTCTCATCTTCCTGTGGGACACCTCAGACCTGGGAGTGTTTGAGACAATGCTGTACAACTTGTTTGCTTTCACTGTCTGTTCCTTACTCTTTTGTACATTTTTTTCAGCAGTCTCATTGTAGGTTTGATCTGATTTTTCTGCTTAATTGACGGGGATTCAATTATCCTCCTGAAAAGGACTGACACTTTATCAGTAACAGAATTGTCAGGCATCTGCTGGGGGAAAGGGGAGAAAAGAATTGTCATATTTCAATCCTTCCCTGCCCCCTCCCATTCTCTTGGGTTTGCTTCCATTCTCAGGTGCTGTTTTTATTGTTGATTCAATTTGAAAACAGTAAAATAAATCAGGGAAGCTTTATGTAACGAGACAGTGGGAGTAGCTTGGTTTAATGGACTTGCCTTGGTAAGGGCTATTGTTGCCTGAACGGAACCACGAGCCTCCAGGTGAGAGCTGTGTCCCTCTCTGGTTCTTTCCTGTGAGATACTGCCAGGAAAGGATCTGCCTTTGGGGGTAAATTGCTCTAGGTTTCTAATCCTAAGCTTTTGTAGCTCAGTCCTCACTTGCTGCTCTGTTCAGATCTGCACCTAAGGAGTAGCCAGAGGCTGTTTGTATCTTGGCTGTTGTTAACGCGCATCCTGCTTTGGGATGAAGAGCACATGGAGAAACACGAGGCCCAGAAGGCATCCTGCACCTCCCAGCCTGTGCCTGTTGTGGGGCTGGATATGCCTCCCAGACAGCTCCATCCCCACGGGCATCTGCAGCAAGGGGAGCTGAGACAGGGATGCGAAGAGCTGGGGAACTGCCATCATTCCTCCCATTGACTTCCTGGAGGGTGATGAGCACAGCTAATGGCATCTTGATATTTAAGAACAGGCAGGAGTTGAAGCATCTCGGTTTTTACTAGGTCTCTGACATTTCAGGGAGCTGTTGTTGAATAAATGCTCAGGCAATTAGCTGATGAGGTCTAACTACCTCCAGCTATGCTAAGATCATTGCCCAAGCTAACTAGTTTAATGACAGCTGGGGCTTGTCTCAGCAAAGCAGTGCAGTGCAAGTGATCTTCTTGGGATGGGGATCAGCTGTTGTCAGCAGCCTCTATTCCTTGCCCTGCTGGAGTGGGAATGCAGGCAGGGTTGAAGTCACACAACCTCAGAGCATCTTGCACAGCTCCCAGAGGCATCTCTGCTCCTGGTTGCTGCGCAGAAGCTCTGCTTTAGGAGCTGCTTGAGTCTTTGAAAAGGAGAGAGGTGGCTCGAAGGTGTGAGAGAAGCACGGAAATCTATGTAGGGACCTTGGCTTCCATGCTCTCAGTGTTTCCATATGCCTTGTAATTAAATTGTAAGTAAAAATAAGGAGCTGACTGCTTCGCTAATAGCGGCGAAAGGAGGCAATCATGCAACTTCCATCTGTCTGCAAATATAGTTTATGGTGGAAATACATTAGCAACCTGGAGCTGCGTGCCAGGCTCAATTAGACTAAACAGGATCAAAGGGCACCGTGGGTAATAAATATCTGCGCAGCATCGAGTTGGAGTCCTTCTATTTATTGCTGGAGGAGGTAATCATTAGTGAGCCGAGGTAAAATGCAGCAGGCAAGGGAAGCTGGGCTTGGGGAGGGAGGGATGTGGTGTTAGAAGGTAAGGAAGAGTGCTGCTTCCCTGGGATTCTGGACAGAATGGATTGGCTGCTGTATTCCTCTGGAGTTGGAGAATGGAATAGAGCCCATCTATCGATTGGGGACCTTAATGGGAGAGAGGTGGCTGAGGTAATTGGGGAAGTGTTTAAAATGTACACTAGGTAATTGAAAGCTAATATCAGAACCTAGCTCAGGCAGAGAAGAACCTCTCTTCTAATGAGGCGTAAGGTGAAAGGAGATTGACTCTGACTTGTATTGCTACTCCCAGAGAATTGCTTTGCTCTGCTGCTTTCAGGTGCCTGTGTGTGTGCATGCTTCTGCTTTTATTAGCACGTTCGTAGATAACATTTGAGTCAGCAGCAAAGCTTCAGTGGCATGCTGGCTATAGAAACATATAATAGCAATTGTTTCTCTTTGGTCATGGCCTTGTGAAAAAAATGCTCAACTAAATCCTCTTCCACTTCAGGAGCAAATAAAGAGGAAATCAAAATATTTTAGTATCAAAGCTTGCTCTCCTTCAAATTTTCTCCTGCTCTTAAAAACCAAAATAACAGCAGAAAAGAACTATCCAGAGGGAAGGAGTATTCTTAAGCTGAGCCTGTTAGGATCTCTGAATGAGGATGCAATGATCCGGTTATTCGGGTTATGTTTTCTGCTGTTGTAATTGCTGCTAAGGGAAGAACGTTGCTGTGATGTTTGGATGCCTCTTTGTTTTTCCCCTGAGCTCAGTGCAAGTCTTAGGGCAGGTAGCTAAATGGCCACATCTTCAGCATAGGGAGGCTTTGCTTAGGTGATGTTGGGCCTGGCCACTCGTGCTCCATCATATTGCAAGGTGGCAAACCTCTAATGCTGGGAATTTGGTAGGACTTGGCTCTCCCATTCCATTGGACTCAGCACATCAGCCTGGAGACATTGCTTGTTCCCTCCTTTCCTCTCCCTTTCTGACTTCCAAGGCCAGCAATTAAAGACAATAAACACTCTGCAGCGAGCACCAAACTGCTCCTTCCCTGGGCTGGTTTGCTGCTCTGCAGAATCTTCCTCTTCTGCCCATCTGTCTGCTTATTGCCATTTGGCTGCAGGAGAGTACTTTGCTGTGTTAGCAATGTGCTGGGAAGGGCAACCCCCAACACGTGGTTTAGAACTTTGGGAAGTGACCAGAGTATCTGCACCTTGATGTAAACACCAACTTATGGTGAAGGACAAACTAGAACTGCCACCATGCATACTGGGCAGTGCATCCTCATTGACGTGACACACCTTGGTCTACCGGTCTGCCTTAGAACTTCCACAATTGACCTCTTAGTGGCAGGTAGTGCATTCCTGGTTGGCACAGTGCCTTTTTCCAAGGGCTGTCACATTCTGCTCAGTGCATATAATTACACTGAGAGCAATGCTGAGAACAAGTGAGATGTACAAAGCACATACATCATAGAATCACTAAGACTGGAGAAGACCTAAGACGTTCATCCAGTCCAACCATCTAAGCACCTAACACCAGTATTTCCCCACTAAACCATGTTCCTCAGTACATCTAAACATCCCTTGAGCACCTCCAGGGATGGTGACCCTACTGGGCAGCCTGTGTCAATGCATCACCACTCTTTTGGAGGAGAAAATTACCCCAAATCCAAAACTATGGAAGGATATCCAACCTGATCCTGCCTTGGTGCAACTTGAGGCCCTATTTGCCTACTGTCATAGCTTTTTTTTAAAGTATCACAGCTCATTTTAAAGTCTCATTCTGCACTTCTGTTGGTGTAATTGCTGTGCTGTGATCACATTTGCACACCAGCTTACTAATTGCCAGTTTTAATCTGCTAGAGAGCATTGAAGCAACTTCTCCCTGTGCAGCCACTAGGTGTGCTCTATTTCCTCCCTTTATAGATAGTCTGAAGTATTTCTTCTGTTTTCAAAGTACAATTCAATAACTCTTTCCCTTGCAAGTAAAAGATTGCTGGTTGTCCTGAGATAATTGACTTTTCTAGTGAGATCTTCAAAAGTAGTTATATTTGCTGGCAGAAAATCTTTACCTTCCAGTGCAGCACTGAGAGTACTTCTGTGCTCATAGGGAGGAGGAGGAGGGAGGTGGTTTGGTGAAGGCTGTTGGCTTTGGTTGCATCCTGCACTCCCATGTTGGCTTCCTCTGCACGTCAATATGGATGACAACAATAAATAATTGATAAAGCCAGGCGTAGCGCGATGGTAAGCATGGCTCAGTGCTCTAAGCTTATTTGCGGTTAAAGAGAGAAAATATTGCTTAACCCTGAGCTTTGTATGTCAGAGGTGAGGGGTTCCACCTGCTGGGCTGTGCTTTGGCTTTCTGTCGGTTTGCTGTTTGGATGCATTGCTGGCTGTTCTTGTTGCTGTGGATGCATTCGGGTAACTGGCTTTGTAGACTTTCAAGTTGTCTGATGCAGATCTGCGGAGCTATTAATGTCAGATGTGAATTCGTGGGATCAATTGGAAATTGATTTCTATCTCTCCCAAGTCTGTCAGCAGCACACAGCCATGGTTTATTTAATGACTGCGAGTTTTAATCGCTTCCCTGTTTTGATGCTCTTGGTGTTTTTTTTCTTCTCTAATTGGAGTTTCCCTTTTAGCAATAGCAGTGAGATGGGGCATCCTTGCTTTGTATCAAGGGTGTGCTTATTAAAAGGAATGTAATTATGGGAAAATAGGAAGAGTCTGGGAGAAAAAAAAACCTGATTCAAGTGATGGCCCAGGGCAGGATTTCTAGATGAGATCAAACAAACTCTCAGCTTGGTCAAATGTTTTCCCTACTTATTGATTCAACCCTTTCTTTAGGTCTCTCATTGAATGGTGAGTAATCTGAAAAGTACTGCAAATGCTACCTGCAATTTTCCTACCTTTTCACAAAGCCTGGGAGCTCGAAAGGTTTTAGGAAACATTTTGTTCTTAGTCTGCTAAGCTCTTTGTTTTGCTGTGCTTATTTTGTCCCAGCTGTGGAGGTAAATATGATGGAGGGGCTCTGAATTTTCTTCCAGGATCTCTAAACTGAAGCATTTCCATTGCAAAATGGTCTCAGTGACACCTGTGGGTGTTGGTTTAACAGCAGGTTTTTGATGGCAGTGCTTTGCCCTGTCATCTAGCTCTCCGTGCTGCCTTTGGTTAAGTGGAGGGCAGTTTCTATAGGTACATTTGGCTGCTCTGGTGCTTAAAAGAGATGGAGACAATGCTATCGGGCTGCTGGAGGAGATGGCAAGGTTGTGGAAAGGAAAAGCACGCTGTTGTATTTGTGATGTTCAGAAAGGGGTGTAAATAACCCAGCCTTGATGTAATGAGGCTCAACCCACCCCAGACATCTCCTTGGGATCCCAATTCAGGAAGACTTTCTGCTTTATTTCTGCCTGTTGTCTGTCTATAGGGAGTAAAGCTCATCTCGCAGTCTCCAAGGGCATCTCTGATCCTCTATCCTTTCTAATTAGAACTGATTTAAGGACTGGGGGGAGGCTGAATATTTTCCTCTGCTGGAAAACACAATTTGTTGACTGGAGCTTCTCATGAGCTCACACCACATCAGACTGATAGTTTTCAGCAGAAAGAGAGAAAACTCACACAACTCCAAACAAAATGATTATGCATGCAGGGGCTGAAGGGTGAGGGGGGAGGCATTATTTCCATGAGAAAGTGGTTTATTTTCAGTAGATGTGAAAGGAACATATTTAGATGCTTCACTTCTGGCTCGCATATCAACGTAATTGTGCATGCATTACAAGTTCTGCGTGATAACCTATTTTAGCTGCCATGGGGTCAGTGTGGGCTTGCACACTGGGTTTTCTGTGTTACTACTGCCATCCCCTCAGGGAGGCTCTCAGAGCAAATCTTCACCCAGCACCTAGCAGAAATGGGGCTGTCAGATCTTGGCTGGAGGTGTCTTCACAGAACCATGGGATGGTTTGAGTTGGAAGGGACCCTTAGAGGCAATCTGGTCCTATTGCAATAAACAAGGACACCCGCAGCTCCATCAGGTGCTCAGAGCAGCTCCTGTGTTATAGTGAGGAAAGCAAGGGCAGGTTGGGAGCAAACAGGAGTGCAGCTGGAAGCCCGTGCCCCTGTCTGACCCAGAGCACCGTGCCTCTAGAGGCAGATCAGTGCTGCTCAGTAGCTCAGCCAGCCGAGCCACTGGGGTGCTATTTCTGAAGGCTGATATATGCTCGGGCTGTTCTGCTCACTGAACTGCTGAGACATGGATTCCTGACAGGCACACAGCGAAAGGGAAATTAGCAGTGGATAAAGTGAATTAAACATAATAAAAATAAAAATGTCCAGCCGGAGCATTCATCTATTATACGAACAGCTTCTCAGCTTGGGGAATATTTGAGGCGGAGAGATGTTACATAATGCAAAAGGCAGGGCCTGGATTGAAGGAGAGCTCGTAGGGATGTCTGTTAGAGGGTTGCTGGTGTTGGTGCTGAATAAATTGGGGCCAGGGAGAGCTGGCCAGAGGTACAGGAATGGCTTCAGGCACTGGGCTCAGGTGTTGAGCCCTTTGCTGTTTTATTTGGAGAGTCAAGAAGGAAGAGATGGGAATGAGAGAGAGGGCTGAGATGGGAAATCCTGTATTCACACAGTATTTGGCAGGATGCTGCTTTCTGCTGGGTAATGCAGAACAACCCCTTAATGTGTAAGGATATATAAAAGGGCTGTAAGAAGGGGACCGACTCATTAGTGGGGCCTATGTGATAGGACAAGGGGAAATGGCTTCTGATTAGAGCAGGGGGATTTAGAGCGGATGTAAGGAAGGTTTGGCAGTGAGGGCGGTGAGGCGCTGGCACAGGTTGCCCAGAGAGGCGGTGGTGCCCCGTCCCTGCAGACAGCCAAGGTCAGGCTGGACGGGGCTGTGAGCACTGCTGAGCTGTGGGTGTCCCTGTGCGCTGCAGGGAGCAACAACATACAGCCCTTGATGCTCCCTTCCAACTCAAACCATCCTATGATCTTCCTTTCCCTGAAGCCTCTTCCCCTCTCTCCCTTGAATGGCATCGTGGCAATTCTGGCATCCCTGGGTCTGTCCCAATCCTGCCGTTGAGCTCCAGGCTGTCCTTGACCGAGGCATTTGTTTTATTCTCTTTTAAATGGCAGGGTCAGCTCCTGAGACAGATATACAGAGACCCCAGGGCTTCAGGGCTTTGATCTTGTCAATGTTCTTTTAACAAAACCTGACCTTTAGAGTTATGGATTGAGGAGAGGAGCCCTCTGTAGCCTGACCACTGGAATAATACGAGCTACAGAGTTTTCCCTAGTGATCGTTGTCATGAAGGGAATCACTCTTCCCTCCCACATAAGTGAGTGCTCTCAAACCACCTACTTGCAGCCTGTAATTTTGTGCCCATCTTTGTTGTACTTTGGCTGCGATTTATAGCACAATGCAAGCTTATTTTGTGTAGCATCTCTTATACAAACATTATCCCCTGAACTCTACTTAGAGGCCAATAAAACAAGTTGGTACAGAGCATAAATTAGAGCCAGCAGTGGTTTTGATGTTGGCCAGTGAATACATTTAGGGCATTCAGTTATGACAGGGAGATGAAGGAAGGAATCTGAAGCACGGGGAAGAAGAAACCAGCCTTTCCAAATTGAATGTACTCAACAAGCAGGACAGCTGGGTGTAAGGTGCTTGGAAGGTGGGTAGGCTTAGACTAGCTGCAAGTCTGGTACTTCTCTAGAGTGCTTCCTTCTGAGCACAGGAGTGCTGAAGCTTGTCCAAGTGCTGTCTGGCATGATGTCTGCTTCTTGGTGACATCTAATTTGCAATTTCCTTCTAAAATGGACTGCGTGTGCCACTGCTGTCTGCAAAAAGGATGCTCAAAGACATGCCTTACACTGCTGGAGGAATGAGGGAGAGGTGGGCTCTGAGCATAAGGCACTGCTGCCGCTGCCCCATGCTGGGCTGGCTCTAATACTGGGGTTTGTCAATGAGTTGAAGTGAAGCTCCACGTGCACTTAGGAAAACCTTCCTACAGAGCAGGTGGTTTGCTTTCTGAGGCTGCTTGCAGCGCAGTCCTGGCTGGGACCCAGCTATCCTGGTGCTGCTCTTTCATCTCATGCAAGCACACTGACAGAGGAGATGTGTGAAGGGCTGTGCTGCATCCACCCTGAAGCCGGTGGCACTGACCCAGGGAAGAATCAGTCCTCTGGAGGTTGCTCTGTGTCTCTGAGCAAGGCTCAGCCAAGTGGCAGTGTACAAATGTAAAATAATGAGGTAGCAGCAGAGAGTGTCTGGAGCGAGCGGGGAGGAATGAAGATGGATGACTGTAGCTAAGAGACGATTTGAAAAGGGATAAATACAGGCAACAAGTTATTCACCACAGCAATTTGTAAAGAGTGCTAAAAACCTTCAGACAGGATTGTTTCACATCACCTCTCTTTCTATTTGCAGCCTGACAATTCTCGTGTAAATGGTGTTGATGGATGGCTGCAAACCAGTCCTTTAATCTGTTCCTCTGATAGTGATTAGCACAACTCCCAGCATCCAGGGCTGGGGGGATTGGGGCTGGCTGAGAGGCAGGTAATGGGGTGGGACACTGAACCTTTGGGGGAGGAGTGTAATGGGCAGGGAAGCAACCAGCTGTGGTTAAGAGTTAATGGTCTGAAACACAAGGAAGGATGAGCAGGAGATGGAGCACTTTCCAATGCTGGTTCTGCAGGTTCTATGCAGCTCAGGGCCTCTCACCCCAAACCCCAGCTGCTTTGGGGATGTGGGAGTGCTCTGGGTCTGACTCTGAGATCTGTGTATGCTCTTACATGACTTTTTCTTCTTGTGCCTTAATTTCTCACGTGTTGGGTGAAGCATTGTAATGCATTCTGACATCCAGAATACACTTGTTCAAGTGTGTTAGACTTGGATAATGAAAGGGAGGCAGCAACCATCAGAGCAGAGAAGTGAAGTGTGACAGTGGGGACAGAATGCAATTACTTGCTCTGGGAGCTGGCTATAGCATCTAAGTTAATCTCTTGACAAATTACCTTTGGATTTTAATTAATAGAAATGCATAAGGATCCCAGGGGCTGGAAGGGAGTTTGTTTTGTTTCTTTTGCTTCCTGTCTCTGAAGTCAGCATCTTTCCCATCTAAGCCCTTCTCTGTGTAGGCAATGTGGGCCAGCCCTGATTCCAAGAGCAGAGCACCACCTGCTGAGCTGGGAGCTCCCTGTGATGGCACTGCTCCTTCTCTGCTGTGCCCTGAGCTGACCTTCCCACATAGCATCAGTGGGGCTGGGAGAGTGAGTGAGCACCAGCATGGCTGTAGCAGCTGGAGAAATGGGAGAGGGGGCAAAAAGCTGTGCACGAAGATGTGTTTGATTTGATTCACTTTTCCTTTCCTGGGGAAGAAGGGGAAACTGCTGCAAGTGGTGAGAAAAGGGCAGGAGCTTTGCAAAATAAAGGAATGGGAATAGGTATTTTCTTGGAAGCCTTTGAGGTAGGCCAGGTTGGAAGAAGTATTGCTGCCCTGCAGGATTAACAATAATAGGAAGCTGGGCAGGGCTGGGAGAAGGAGAGGGGGGGAAAAATATCTCAGCTTAGCTTTGCTTTTCAAATTGTAGTGCTGAGGTGTCCCAAACATGGCAACTCTTTGTGTTATCAAAGTAGCAAAGTGTGTGCTTTGCTTCCACCATATGGATGTTTGCGACCATGGCTTGCTGTCAATTGGCCTTTGCTGATGTTACCCCGCCAGTGGCACTTCCCCAACTTCTGTATTGATTAAAAAAGGGAACTCTGAGTGTGTTTGGTAAATCTACAAAGTGAGAGCTGGGTATTTTGTCAGATGAAAATATTCAAGCCCACGATTGGCTATCAAACAACAGCTGGAGATGAATGGAGTGCTTCTAGACTGCCTCCATCTGTGATATTCTCCCTCATTCAGCAGAGAGGCTCTGAGAAGGGCTTGGTAATTATCTTCAAGACTGGAGGCATGTCAGCCAGCCAAAGGTGAGGCCCTCCCTGTGTTGGGAGGAAAGCCATTTTCAATCAGCCCTGCTTACTCCAGCAGCAGCACAAACTCACTTCAGCCAAAGAGGTGCTTGGGCTGGAAACAATGAAACAGATTAGACTATCTTCAGTGAAATTGCAGAACTGTCTCCCAAGTGCTTAATTGACCTTGTTCCTAGAATCATATTCGGAATGTATTGTTATAGTGCATAATGAGCAGATCTGTCCCCTGCTGTCCCGAGGTTTGCTTCTAGTGTATAGGCTTGCAGATTTCTCTTCTGGTGTCACTTCCAGAGAAATGCAACATGACTTGTGATGCAGAAGTCTCTATCAGTTGGGTCACCTTGCCCTTTGCCAGGAACGTGACTCACTGCAGAAGCTTCTCATCTGGCTGTGACTCAGCTTTGAGATAAATACAACCCTTCCTCTTGCCCTGCAACCAGCACCCATCTGCTGCTTTTTGAAGAGCCAGCCTGATGCAAGCTGTATATCAGGCCTCTTCAGCAAATGCCTACTTCTCCATGACGAGAGAATCCACGCAGCTCTTGAGCAGCCTTTTGAACATAGAGGCTGTGTCATGCTTCAAGTCTCAGGGCTGGCATCATTGGCTAGTTTAGCACAACTGCAATTTCAGTACCAATCTCCCATTTGAAATACAGCTTCCCTACAGCAGGAGCAGCCACAGTAAGAATCTAAGTGTGGTTTCTTGGAAAATTTGTCAGCACTGCAGAATATCGTGCCTTAAAAGCGGTCGGAAACATGCCTGCACCAAAGCAGTTCCTCAGAAACCTGCAAGCTTTTATGCCCACAGAATGAATCAGACCACAGTTGTCAAAAGAATGCTCTTCTGAGTTAATCTGTCTTGTGTTCATCCTTGTTTGCCTATGAAATTGCTCTGTGGAAGGTTCCTCCTTCAATCAGTGGTTTGAATCCTCACTTCAAATGAATTATTCTCCCAAGGAGGAGGAGGGGACACCATCCTTGAAGGTGTTCCAGGATACTGGAGATGTGGCACTGGGGGACACAGTAAGCATGGGTTGGGGCTGGACCTGAGGATCTGAGGGATCTTTTCCAACCATAACAATTCTATAATTTGTTCTTATTACTCAACTAATGCAGGTCTACAGCTCAGGTTCCATCAGGAGGCTGCCTCTTCCCCAGGCAACTCAAACCTCCTCAAATAGCATTAGGTCTTCGGTTAGCACTCTTGTAGGCCCCTCTGCACAGGCTGTTACGAGAGTTATTTCCTGTCTGAGATTCTTGGTGTACGGTGTTGCACACAGAATTAATGATTCAAGGAGGCTGTGGATGCCCCATCCCTGCAGGCATTCGAGGCCAGGCTGGATGTGGCTCTGGGCAGCCTGGGCTGCTGGTTGGTGACCTGCACACAGCAGGAGGTTGGAACTGGATGAGCATTGTGCTCCTTTGCAACCCAGGCCATTCTGTGATTGTGATGGTCGCTTCATTTTCACCAAAGAACTTGAACAGGAATTTATAAAGCACTTAGATTCAGTGAAAGAGTTTTGCTCCCCTGCTGGGAATTCTCAAAAATGAAATAAAGACCAAGCAAGAACGGTCCCTCCAGTTGCCCCTCGAACTCCAATCTTCAGAGTCTGTTTCTGATGTTATTACCCTGTGGAGGGCCCTGCTGTAAGCTCCTGCTATGCGCTGCTTCCCCCAGCACGCCTTGGCAGGAAGAAATGGTGGTTGTGGATGGATAGGTTCATCTTTCTCCATGGCCACGTGTGTTCCCCTGCTCCTCCTGGGGGGCATGGTGGGATCTTGAGGCTGTGCTGATGCAGAAGGAAAGCAGGAGGAAAGTTCTTGTTAGCAAGCTGTGGTTTGGGCATCCTGCTCTGTGCTGCCCCTGCAGCAATTCCAGCTGGTGGATCTCTTGGTGTTTCTTTTAGGATCCAAACTCAAATGTTGATCTGCTTCTCCCAGGTCCCTGTTTGGCTCTGCTGAGTTCACAGCTGCTCCTCAGAGACTGTTTGAATCCTCTTTGTACAACTCCATGATCTTATTAATAACTTCTAGGTACCAAGCAGTGTAAATGATGTTCTTTCCTACAAGGAGCCTTCATTGCTGCCCTTGTCTGCCAAATCTGCTGCAGATCCCTTCAGACTTCCAACATTCACACACTTTGACTATCAAATCCTTTCTCTGCTTCCATCAGTCCTAACTCAGAAATAAATGCTAGCACTAATATTACTGCACCCTCTGAACCTGAATCCAGACTTTCCCTACATAGACTCAACTTTACCTGTTTGGAAAAGCTATTTTTTTTCTTTTGTTTTTTTGCCAGAAACCCTTGCCAGCCTTTCTGAACACAAGAAGGGTAACAGGAGCAGGAGGCACAGGGGATGGACGTTGTCTGTCTGGGAAGAGAACATGTGGAAACAAGCAACCTTAGAGAGTTGTGGTCTATCCTACAGCAAGCAAATTGACCTTGTGTTGAAATGGCTATTGTGCAGCCTCCAAGGGGAGTATTGGCTGCAAATATATTGCTGACATAATTAAAACATAGTGACTGCCTGCTTTTTGGGGGCGGAGCAGGCTTGCGGAGGGTGGCTGGCACCTAGCTGTGGAGTGGAAGGAAGCCCTCCTCGCCTCAGTCTTTCCCATTGCCATTAATTTTCATTACAGAGGAAATGAAATTCAACCCAGGAGACCCCCCACCCCCGCCTTTGGTTCCCAAGGAGGAAAGAGTTTCACTTTATGGCAGCAAAATGCACTTTAAGATGTCTTTAAGTCTCCTTGTCTGCTGGTTTATGGTTCAAGTCCCAGCTTGTCGATTGGCGGAGTTGCTGCTTCCACCGGTCAGCCTTTGCCTGCTGCTGGTTTCTCCCTGTAGTATTCATCTCCATGCTTCAGGGCATCAGGCAGCTTCTAATTAATTGGGGTCAGGGAGTAAATTTCCCCAGGGGGGAGGTTTTATATCCACCTGCTGCAATGCAGGGCTTCCCGAGCCTTGCAGCAGAGCCTGGAGTGCTGGTTTGGGCAGACAACATACTGGGTTAAATGGACCTGGTATGTAACCCAGCCTGACAGCTCTAGGATCTGAGCTTCCTAATATCTCATGGACTTCTGTGGCTTTCACTCCTTCCTCTGAACTGGCTACAAATGCAGTGGACAGCTCTGATCTTTGGAATTTTGGTCTTTTTTTGGGGGGAGGGGGGCAGTGGGAGAAGACCTTCCTGGTGCTGCTCTGAGGGATGCTCAGGCATCCAGAACTCAATCCCATGGAGGGTGAGGGCTGATGGTTTGCACTGGTTTGCTTTCCGGTAACAACGCTCCAGAGGCAAGCAGGGTGAGGGTAGAAAGCTGCATGTGTCCCCTGGGGGGGCTCTTTCCAAGCCCCTCATCAGCAGTGGTCACCAGCATGGGTGCATGGCATAAAGCCAGCAGGGTGGGGGCTCACCCTGCAGAAGCCAAGGGCTGGGGGGCAGCTTGAACGGTGCCTGGAGGCAGTGCCAGCAGCCTCTTGCTGCTCCATGGTCTGTGCTTTGGTAGGGGATGTGTTTTCTGTGCTGAGAAGCCTCAGTGAGGGAAGGGGGAAAAACAGGGAGGGAAAGGAGGCTGCATCTCTGTAAAACAAGCAGCAAAGTGACCTGTCATCTTCACAGAGGGGACTGGATAGAGACAGGCACTGATCTCTGCTATCTCTATGCAGGGTTTTAGCCCCACGGTCATTTCTGTTAGTAAAGCAAATGAATGTTGCTCCTTAGCACCTGACGACAGATGCCTTCCCTCAACCTGTCCTTTCTAATCTGCAGGGAAAGGATAGGTTACCTCTGTCAGGTTCCTAATGATGATGGAAGCTCAAGTTTCCCCAAAGCCACTGCCTTACATCCTGCATCCCACGGTGCTGTGGACAGAGTGTTCCGAGGGCTCTTTCAACTGCCAGGAAATAATCCCAAGGCACAAATGTGTCCTTCAAAGGCTCTCCCAAGGAGCTGCTTGCTCAGAGTTAGTGCTGGCAGGAGCTTGAAAAAGAATTTTTAAGAGAGCTGCTGGTTTCTTCTCAAACAGCAGCAGCCCAAAGTTCTGCTTTAGCAAAGTGTCTGATCAATTAGGACCTGGATACAGAGCTGGTCCCCAGTGCACCCACCTCTGCTTGATCCACTCATTTCTCCCTTTGTGAATTTTAACATCCACTCCTGTCCAGGCTGCAGAGCCATGTCCCGACATGGGAGAGGCCACCAAACCTCCTTGCATGTGCTTCCATGGCTCAAGTTTGACTGACAGCTCCAGGGAGGACAAATCTCATCTCCCTGATATTAAACTTAACCTTTATGGGCTGCACTTTAAACAGCTGTGGAATTACACTGTCCCTTCCTTTAATCACAGGAGGTTTTAAGGTAACATTTTGCTGTTTAATGCTGCAGCCTACCCAGATTCACTCATGATGGGATCCAGAAGGCACGGGGGGGGGGGGGGGGGAAGAGGGAGAGTCCATCCCTGGGTCTGCAACCCTTGGGTGAAAGCTGCTGGTGACAGTGCTGTGACAGCAGCTGAGGTTTCATCAGCATCCTGCTGGGTGTGTTTATTTAGGCTAAAAGGTTACAGGACATGGCCTCTGGGCTCATAGTTTGCTCTGGGAAAGGAATGATGCCCATTTTTCCACCACTCAGCTCTGGTTGATCTATCTCCCTACTGGTGAGGACCATTCTGATGTCCATGCACTGCTCCAGACAAATGCAGCATCGTAGGGAAGTAAAGCACTTCAGCTGTTCTGCACTGACCTGTCACAGCTGTGGTCATCCTTCCTGCCCCCAGTGTTAGCATGCCCTCCTCCAACACAAAACCTCCCCGTTGCACTCGGGCAAACCAGCAGCAGCACCACATGTGCACACAAAATGGATAAATCCTGCCCTGAAAATGCAGCCCATGAATATTCTCTGAGCAGTATCTGAATGTCCCCACTTTGTGCTGGAGCCCGTTATCTTTAATTAAACTCCCACATTCTCTTTTCCTCTAGTTTCCAAACTTGTTAATATTTCTTGGATCTCATTAACGTTTTATTTTTTTTCTCCCCAAATTCATTTTATTTTCTTTCCAAGTCAGACATTAGAACAGATAATGAGTCTAATTTATATTTTTGGAGGGGGAGGAACGCACCTAACCTCCTAGGCCTGAAGTTGCAATTAAATAACATAGCGAGGAGCTGTAAAATGAGGCCAGAAGAGGCTGTGAGGACTGAAGTAAGTTGCATTTCTCTCTGCTTGGTCCTCAGCTTTTTGCACAGGGTGGTAGCGGAGCAGTGCTGTCCCCTTTGCATCTGTTACAGCATCCCAATCTCACTGCCGTGCACCTTGAGGACAGGGTAGGAGCAGTCAGGGCTGCAGATCTGCTTGCAGCCCAGAAATGAGCCGTGTATTATTAGAGACTTAAAACTTTAAATACTGCCCCTATAAATAGCTGCAAGGTGAGCTGGCTGCAGAGCAGGGAGGAGCTGGCTGGTTCTATTGCTTGTGCTGTCCTCAGCCAACCCTCCCATCCCTGGGGTGAGGGGCTCCAGTGTGTGCTGTGCTGTGCTTCCAGCTGCAGATAGATGTAATCCTATAGAACGTGCACTGGATGAGATAGAGCAGATCTAGAGACCACCTGCAGTGTACAGCGTTGTGAGGATCCAGATGTTGCAACCAGCCCCACTTCTGGAGGCTTGGTGCGGGGTTAAGGCTTGATGTTGGAGGAAAAGGGTCCTGATGGGGCCTCTGCTCAAAGGCTTTTTGGTGTTCTGCTTCCTACCTGCCAGGAAATGCTCCCACCCTGCCATCCTTGTCCCCATCGGGATGATGTTTATGGCTGCAGTTTGTTCCCTCCTTCATGCTGTGAATTCATTGCTCCCAAGGGCAGTGTGGAATTTATTGCCAGCTCTTAGCAGGTGTGTCAGGCCACCAAGTCATCCCCTCGTGAGCCAGATCGGAATCAGGCCCAGCTCTCCTGCAGCAGAACATCTGAAAGGCAAACGAGGCAATGGGGGAAATGATGCTGCTTGAGGTACTGAGAGAGGAGGCAAACAGATCCTATTGTTTGGTGCAGGGCTGCTGGAGTGAGGCTTTGTCTCCAAAACAGGCACAGGTTTGTTGTGGATGGAGATCACTCGCAAAAGAGGAGTGAGAGGAAGGGGCTCAGGGTTAATGCAGAGAGCTGAGAGCAGGGATGTGTCTGCATAAAATCCATGAGCTTGGATTTAATGGTAATTACTGATCTGGCACTTCTGGCTCATGGCTGCTGTCTGTACATGAAATCCTGCCCAAAAGCATGGGGTGATCAGGGCAGTGGTCAGCCTGGTTTCTCTGCCATGCCTGAGCCCTCTGTATCTCACCACCTCCATCTCACAGCTGGAGGAGCCTTGGGGACATGAGGACAGGCTCTCTGCCAGCTGCTGGCTTGCCACACAGCAAGGTGCAGCTCTAACTGGGAAGCTGAGCTCCTCTATTTTGCTGCACAAACCCTTCCCAGGCTGCGCTGCCCATGAATCAGTGAGCTCCAATCCTTCTGCCAATGCCCTTCAGTTCTGCTCCTGCTGGGAGCTGGAAGCTCAGCTGAGTGCAGATGTACCCAGTACCAGCTTGCTGCAAACCCGAGCAGAGCAGCAGCTGAGCCTTGGGATGACACCAGCTGTGGGGAGAAGCTGTGCCTGGGAGCCTGGGAGTGTGACTGCAGTAGATCTGCAGAGCAGAGATGTCCACAGAGCTCTGCAGAACAAATGGCACAAAGAATTGGATGTCCTCATCTCAGCATCACCCTGCTGCTGTCCTGCTCCTCGCAGGAATAGGTCTGGGAAAAGCAGCCCTGGGTTGATACAAAACCCCAATGGCACCACATGCAGCAGAACTGAGTGATTCCAGAGGTAATGAGAGGAAAGCACAGATAAGGAACTGCCTGACCAGATGAGAGGTGAATGTCAGAGCCGGCAGAGAGCAAACCAAGGTGTAAGGCTGTAATCAATAGCATGGCAGCCCAGGGAGGAGGAGATGGGATTCATTATAGAAAGGATAAAACAGATATTACCCAAGGAGCCTATAGGATATGTAGGAGAATTAAGATTTAACTCTCCAAGCACTGACAACAGAAAGGAGGATTTGCAATAGATCAAGTCCAACTTGCATAGCTTTGTAAAGACTTAAATGGGATTTTTTTTTCTACTGGACAGCTTTTTTTTTTTCCCAATGTCTTCTCTGCTCTGTCCTCTAATGCATGTATCCTTATTTCCAAGTGGTTGCTGGGGAAATGTTTGGTTTTATTCTTCTCCCTTGATACAGTATTTAATCAGATTTGCTTTTCTTGCAATGCTTCCATCCCCCTGCACCTGTCCCATAGATGGATATTTGAAGCCATACAGTCAGAATGATGAGGATGCTGCCTGTATCTGTAACAGGTTTGCATCCCACTGATGGGCCTGCACTTCAGCATGAAACTTCTGAGTGGGATTGCCCTTTGTATGGGAGTGCAAAATGTCTTTTGATGCTCTCTGTCCAAAATGTCAGCTAGTCCATTCCACGCAACTGCTGTAACAACAAATCTTATCTACTGCTCTCACATTTAGCAGGCTCTGGTAGTGGCCCCCAGGAATCTGTGCTGCAGAGCAGGCAGTGCTGATGGCAAGGAGGGAGGGAGAGGGAAGCCAGGGAGAGGGAGATGCACAGTCAAGAGCACTGAGCAGGGGAGGCAGGCGCTGCAGGGCCCCATCTGTTCTTGCTCTTGATTGCTACATGCAATGGAGATGATTTCTTATTAGTGGGGTTGGCTGAGGGCTTTGCTGAGATTCCTGATGAGCTGCCTTCTCTGGCTGCACCTGAAGGCTGGGTTTTGTACAGAAATAACTCTGTTGTTAAGATAAAAGCTGACAGTTGAACAAAAGTAATTCCGTCTTTGTGCTGTAGTGTATGCTTCCTGGTAGAAAACTGGCACCAATTCCAAGTGCATCCTCCATTGAACTGGATTTGTAAATGCATTTCTTTGGTGACTGCCTTGGGCTGGGAAGGGGAGTTGTGCTGCCAACATGGCATCTTGTAGCACTGACCTCTTGGCCTAAGGGGATTCAGAGTGCAAATCTCGCCTCTCTGGGGTGCAGGTAAAGGCTATGAAAATGCTGATCCCTTTTATCTCACACCCTGCAAACCAGCCCCTACCCTCCAACCATGATCAGCAGCGAGGATGCTGCTATGCTCAGTTCAAGTCTGAGCTTCACACCTAGCGTGGAAGAGATGCAGCTGCCCACGTGTCTCAGGGTCTCTCTTAGAGCAAGGAAAGTTCTGGGCAGAGCGGCCTTTAAGATCTGAGTGCTTCCTAATGAGGCACATGGGGTCTGCTGGGTGCTGTGATGGCTTTTCTTCAGCAACTGCACTTAATGCCTTGACAGCCTTCCATTTGGGTAAATGTAAAGTCCTTCTCTAATTCTTCCTCCCCAGTGAGTGGGAGAATGGGAGGTGAAGGATTAGGAGGAGCAGGGGAGGGGTAATAATCATGCAGCAGTGTAGCTGGACAAGGAACAGTGCTTAAGGTGGAGAGGAAGGCGAGGAGACAATCTGCTTCTGTCTAAGCTGGGAGGTGCAGACAGATGGATCCAGCTGATGGCTGACCTTTGTCTGGAGCTCCCCTTGTACCTGTCCCAAGGGGTGCCCTCGTCTCTCTTTTTTTCCTTCCCTAGTGATAAATTAAGGAGAGCAGTTCATACTTATTCTTGCATTTAGTAGTAGATGCCCAGACCTCTTCACATGCAGAAGAGGGCAGCTCAGAGGAGATGGATGGCAGCTTTATATGGAAGCTCAGGCAAAGGGCAGTGTCAGCATGATGAATGCTCCCACCGCCTCAACTGGCTCCAAAGAAAGTAGTGGAGAAAATCCCCCAGGTATGGCTGTGGGGTCAAGGAGGTGACAGTGCAGGAACATTTGGTTTGACTTTGGGGGGGGGAGGGAACAGCAGAGAGGAAGAGTTTCACAACACAGCTGTTTTTCCTCATTCCAAGGGGATGTTTTCTTCCAAAGGGGCACTTATTGCGTAGAGAGATGGCTGTGTTGGCTCTGTCCTTCCCTCCTGCACTCACACCAGCATGAGCTCAGTTCCAAAGTCCTCTGCTTGCTCCTGCTGCCTTGATAAGAGTTCTGCAGCAGGTTCTTGGGGCTCTCCTTGTTTGGGCTGTAGAGGAGGCTCAGGATGTAACTTATGTTATGGAGGAGCTGGGCTCTGGAGCTTTGGAAGAAAGGATCAAGCCGGGCAGAGATGGACTAATGAGGCTTTGTGCAGGGGAGTTGTATTCTTTCAACTGGGCAACACCTGGGATTTCTTCCCCTGCCGCATCTATCTTTGATTTTCTTCATTACTGATATGGCAGGAGCTCCCCTTCCTAGGGATGCTGTGACAGCCTCAGCTAATACCTGATTAAATGCTTCATGCTTCTGAGCAGAGGAAGCAGAGTACATGTGTCCTGGCAGAACACAAACCCTCCCACTCCCTTCTGCAGAGGCAGGGATGGGTGAGCAGGCAGCAGAACCCTATGGGAGCCATTGCTCCCCTGGGACAGACAGTGCTGCTGCAAAGCCCTCTGTGCACACAGGTGGTGGCAGCTCCTTTTGCTCACATTGAGCCTCGAGCTCCTGAAGTCCTCCTTTGGCCTTAGAATTTCACAGCAGCTGAGGATGACACTTCCAAACCAGCCTGTGGACATCAGGTGGATGTATCCCACTGGGGATGTATGTGGGTAATGCTCAGATTGCAATGGGCTTTCTGTTCCCCTCTCCATGTATAACTGCAAAATCTGGCCTCATCTCAGGCCTCTTCTCCCTTGCTGCCATACCCTCCTCCTGTGACAGTGCCATCCCGGGGGTCTTGTGGATCTGTCATCCATGGGATTGCATCACTATGTAGCCAAGCTGCAGCAGGACCCCTGCTGCCTTTTGTTGCACCTCATCGGCAAGGAAGAGGAACTGCTTTCTGCAGCAATTCCTTTTGCATGTGCTAAGGTGCCTGGATGAAAGCAATCAGGGTTAGCCACCGTGAGGCTCCAGCAAGCACATGTTTGTTCTAGGAGCGTTAATCTAACACAAGGTCTGGGAACTGGATTTTGTACCCCTGTGATATAAATGCCAAATGGAATTAATAACGAACAAACCCAGTCCTGCTAGATGCTGAATGAAGGAAGCAGCTGTTGTTTGCTTGTTTTTAATGGCTCACAGGAACAGGCGGCCATAAACAGTTAAATTTCTCTTGACAGCTGGGGAGTGCTTTGGATGCCTAACAGCCAGTGCTGAGGGTTCTTTGGCACCTCTGCATATTTCCCCTGCAGAAGCTGATGTTTTGCTGTCCATCGCTTTCTTGCCTTGATCAGAGAGAGAATACAAATGACACCTTGATGATTACTCACATTTTCAAATGCTATCCAACAAGCCAGAGCTGTCGTCTTTCATAACGCCACGCTGGGCTCCCCCTGCATCGCTTCGTGGCTTGCCCACATCTCTTCCAACAATTGAGCCCACACGTGTGATTTCTTGCAGTTTTTGGAGTGGCTGGGGGAGGAAGGGGGATTTTGTCACCGGTCAAATAATTTGAGTGCAGCTGTAAGACAGAAATCAGAGGTTTTTAAAGTTCCAACCGCCGGGATAAAGCTTAGGATCAATGGCACGTGCAGCATCTTCCCCTCAGGGACATTGAGTGCTTTACTGTAATGATTACCAGTGAGTGAGTGTGCTGAGGTCAGCTCTGTTCTTGGTCAAAAAATGGCTTTTCCCAATTCGTGCCATGGTTTCATGAGGTCCCTGGAATGGGGTCGTGTTTCTTAGTGGATAAATATTCTGTGATGATGTATGTAGGGAGTCAGTTTCATGTTTACTGCAGTGGTTTATGCCTTAGTGCTAAATCCAGCAAAGAAATGGTCTCAGTTGCAAGGGAAGAGGAGTTGGATGATGTGTGGGGCCCCGATGGAGATGATTTGGTTCCATGGTGCTGTGGTAGAGACCAGGTGCTGCAGAAGACAATCTCAGAAGTATGAGCGTTTTGTACATCAAAATCAGAACTGATAACTGTTCAAAATAAGCTAAATGAATCATCAAGATGATGTGCTTTGGGTCTCAGGTCATGCTTTTTTTTCCTGCTGAAGGGTCACAGCAGTGCTTTTGGAGCGGAGCTGAGTGGCAAGCCAGGAGTACAGGGGGGGGATACCTGAGCCTTGATCAATGACCAGCCATTGTGCTGACCACACAGCAGCTTGCTGCAAACAGAAAGCAAGGCACCCCGTGCCTCCCCCACCTCTGGTGGTGCTGGCTGAGCTGCTCCAAGCACTGCAGCTGCTCACCTTCCAAAAGAGAGGGTCAGCCATGTGCTGCTGTGTGGCTCTCATGTGCAGTTAGGAAGTGAGGATGGGCTGCCTTCAATCCCAGGTCCTCGTGTGCCCTCAGCCTCTGAGGCAGCGTGCCTGAGCCAGCCCTTCTTTTGACATTTCTATTCCAAAAGATCTCCTTCCATCACTCAGCCCTCCTTCCCCTGCCTTTGGTTTCCTGAGCATAGTCGTCCAATTTCTCACTGCCGTGAGCAGCTGAGGCCTCTGGAAACAAATTGAAGTGTCTTTGTTTCTAAGAAGTGATGCATTGCAGCAGCCAGCTGCCCTTCCTCTGCTCCTGTGTCCGCACACATGCTCGCACACACACCTTGACAGATGGCGATGCTCTGAGCGACTGCTTCAATTTTTACTCTTTTCTATAATCCATGGCTGGAGTGCCAAATGCTTTAAAGCTGCTACTGCTCCATAGATCACCCCAAAGTGTTAAAGTCCAGTGCAGTTAATAACCCTCTGGAAATGCTATCAATCAGCAGAGGAAAACTGTCTAACAGCACACTCCTTAGTGCCCAGCGTACCTGCTGGTGGCAGAGACAGATGGGGCTGCAGAGCTTTGCAGGGCTGCTTTCCTCCTTCTTTCTCCCCAAACCCTATTGGAGTTTTGCTGCCTGGTGCTTCTAGGCTTGGTGCTTGCTCTCTCCTCCCCCCAGCCTGGTGTGTTTTCTCTATTCAATGCCAACCTGGGTACTATGGGGCAGTAGTGGTGCCTCGCTGCTCAATTCATTTCCCCAAAATAAGTCCTTTCACCTACTCTGTGCTCATTTCCTCCCACCTTAAGGGAGCAGACTCGGCATGCAGGGGCTGTTCCTGCCTATGGCTGTGTGCAGTGCATACTGCAGAAGTGCTTTTAAGTTTCTAGAAACTTCTAGACGCTTTGAATGGATGCTGCTTTGTGGCTTCACTCCTGCTTTCCTGTGCTGACAATTTCTCAGCTGGGTAGCTTTGTATTCTTTTATCTCTAACAGCCACTGTGGTCTCAGGTGCTGAATGCCACAGTGCACAATTGTCACTGAGCAGAGAAGTGATGTCCCTGTGCACCCTTCCTGCAGTGCATCTCTCTGAATGTCCCCCTGTTGTCCCAGCATGGTGCTGGGTGTAAGATGCAGGGGATGGAGGGGATCGTGCCTCCGTTCCATGCATTTGTATTCCAGCAGTGTTGCTGGGCTTTGCTAGAAGTTGGGATGCTGCTCTCAGACACAGTAATGAGAGAAAGCAATGTGTGAACAATACAGAGCTAAAAAAGCAGAAAGGGATCTTCCTCAGGATAAAATGAGAAGCAGAAAGTCCAGGCCTGGTTTTACTTAGTTTTGGTGGTACCCACTTTTGTTCTTTGCCAGTTTCCAGCTGTTGCCAGCTGCTGTGTGAACACAGGTCCTAAGCTCACCTCTTCATTCTGGAAGGTGCAAATAGCATCCTGCTCTGAGGCATCCCGCATCTACATCCGAGTCTGCAGAGCAGCTGCCTCAAGGGAAGGGAATCAAGGGAGTTATTTTGTGACTAACCTGATGGGTTAAGTTCACTTTGGAGTCAGCCCAACGCCTCTCAGCCTTCTTGGTTTAACTGGGCTGGAGAACTGTACAAAGACCTACCTGTCTGCTGATGGGAAGGTTGTGATGGCAGGAGACCCTGTGACAAACTCACACCCCTCTGTGCTCTTATCTTCCTGCTCCCCCCATATCCACCTTCCAGCCAAGGGAAGCTCACTGTGCCCTTCTGCTGCTGGAGGCCGTTTTCTCTCTTCTTCCCAAACCTCGTGCCTGAAGGAATGTTGGGCCAGATGGGACCTGTGCAAGGGAAGGAACAGCTTGGCTCTTTCTGTGCTTGAGTAAACAAGTGTCAGGCAGATTGTGGTGGGAAGTGATACATTAACCAGGTGACCCATGCAGCAGCAGCCTGTTGCACTCTTCTCTCAGCATATGATACCTGCTATTCCAACCTGCTTTTTTCTCTCTGCCAGAGAGGTGTGGGATATCTACAGGTGCTCTGCTGAAGGACTTGTAGACCAGTTCCCTTGTCTCACCCTGCTTTGATGGCTTGCTGATGGATTAACAGCATATTAGTGCTGCATCGTGGGCAGAATGCTTGTGATAGCTCTGAGCCCGTTGTGAATTATTAGGAACAGATTTTATTGGCCACATCACTTCTCTCTCCCTTTGGCTTCTGTAATGTCCATGGGATGTATTGTTCATTCACCTTAAACAGCTGTGCATAAAGGACTTCCAATCTTTTTAAGTACTTGCTATTGAAAGCCCCAGCCATACAGAACTGGATCCACAGATCATTGTGTGCAGTATAAATAACTACAAAGCTAAGCCACTTAATTAAGAACTGTCTGTGCCTGGTAGCACGAAAGCCTTGTGCTGTATCAATATGTGTACAGGGTGAGCAAAAAAATCTATATCAAACACCAGAAAAGAAATTCCTCTGGATTTAATGGAGTGGATGTAATCTCCATGCCAAATGTCATGGCTCTGGGAGAGCAGGAGGGAATATTTGTTTGTCCTTTAGTGCCCCTTTTTCTGCTATCCCTATCCTGTACAGTGTTATGCGCTGATCTGGGCCGAATCTGTAGCATCAGCAGGGAGTTCTGCTGGCACCAGTTGGGTTCTGTAGCAGCTGTGTGGTTTTGTTTGTTCCTAAATACAGAAAAAACAAGGTGCTAAGGGAGGACTGCAGTAGGTTTGCTGTTCCCTTCTTTGAGAGGCTTGTCCTCCAGCATTTTGCAGGCAATGAAGCTAAGGGCTGGTTCCAATTAGAACCCATTTCTGAGGCAGGGACGTGAAATCCAAACAAGCTTCCTTGGAACCTTAAGCCCTCCCCATTGCTTTGCCCTACAGCCAATCTCCTGTAGGAAGGGCTGCAGTATAACAGCTGTCCTTGTCCTGCTGTGATACTCAGTCTGATGCTGAAAGATCCCAAAGCAAGCCCACTGTACTGCTCTTCATCTAATCTAGAGCCCACTTTCTCATTGTCTCTGTTACTTGACTGGCCTTCACCCTTCTGATCCTCAGCTGTGATGAGGAATGAGGCTGTCGGTCACAGCTGGAGAGCATCTCTTCTCTTTGTTACCCTGCTGCTTCTCAATCCTCTGGGCTCTAGAGAGCTCAAGCCTAAGCTGAGCATGGGCAGTGTGAGTGATGCTTCAGCTCACTTTTTTCTGAGGGTGACAGCACTGCAGATCCATTTCCCTTCTAGGCAAGGCCTTCTTTGACAGCTTCAGAACCAGCGTAAGCCCACAAAGGGGCAGAAAGTCAGGCAAAACTCTATAGCTGGTCTAATCCCAAACCCTGCTGCCCAAGGTCCGTGACCACATAGATCTCTCTTAGCTCTGTGTTCCAAGTCAGGTGCATGAAAGCCACTGCTGCCTGTATACTGAGCTGGGCTCTTAGTGAACAGGCACTGTCTGATTGTTCCTTTGTCTTTACAAAGGCAGTAGGGAAGTGGCTGAGCAACTAATGCACTTGTCTGTGTTGTTACGGGGTAACCATAAATAAAGCAGATAATAAAAGCAGTCGTTTTCGCTCTCTTCAAATAGTGACAGGAGCTTCCTAGAAAATTACCTTTTTACTTTCTTTCTTTTTTTTTCCCCTTGGAGTACAAGTTAAAAGGGTTTAGTATTTCTCGACATCTAATAAACAACCACTTTCCCCTCATTTTCCATCCACTGAAGGAGAGGTAACGAATGCATTTTATTACTGTCTCAAGAGAAGACAAAGAATCAAGGATCTGAAAGCTTTTGGCTTTTGTAGATGGAAGTTGACTTGGAATAGGGGATGGTAGCTTCTGCTCCTGCAATCTGGCTTCATAGGGGAGATGTACACAGCAATCCCAGTTTTCCATCCAGAGAAGAGAATGTCCCATTTGCAGTGGGGCCATTTTCAGTCAAAGTGAACAGGTGCCTCTGAGACTTCCTTGCCGTAAGGGATGATAAATACATAAATACTTCCAGATCCAGACAGTGCTGTCTTGATGGCCAATTAGGCTATCAGAGAAGAGCAGAAAGGAGGCAGGTTCAGAAAAGGGAAAGTGGGAGTAGCTCTGACACCACTTCCCTGACATCACTGCAGATGTGTTCCTCTATCCCTTTGTGCCTCTGCTCCCCATCTGCAGAGCAGAAATAATGCTGTTACGCATATGGTATTAAAGGAGACAGCGTGTCCCTGTATGTGTTTCCTTCTCCATCAGCCCTCAATAACAGCTTTTCAATAACTGGGTTGCATGTTTGAGGCTTTTGTAAGCAGCAGCCCGGTGGGCAACCAGGATTTGCAGTGCACAGCAAAGGGGTGCTGCCAGTGCTGGGAGCAGGGGTGGGTTTTGTGCAGCACTTTGTGTGACACGTGTCTGTGACAGCACACAGCACAGAGGTGTGATGCTGATGTTGAGAGAGTTGGAGCACTTTCACTTCTCGCCTCCTGTCTGTTTTGCAGGTGATGTGGTGGTTAGAATGAGCCAATTGGTGACCTGAAGCAAGATCCAGACCCATGTGAGGATCCACTGTGATTATTTCTGGCAGAAATCAGGCGACCCAGCTGGGGTCTGTGGCAGAGGTGCTGAACCACAGGAGGGAAGATCCCGTTCCTTCCCAGGGCTGATGCCCTCTTCAATAGCAACGCCTGGGATCTGATTGGTGCGGGGTGCTGGGATCTTCCTTCTTTATTTCAGCCCCTTCTTGTGCTCGGCCAAATGGAGGAGGTGGAACTCCTTCTGCTGGCTGACACCTGCAGAGAATAGAGTGACAAATACAAATGCATCAGCAGGCAGCTGGGTTGAACTTTGAAGGCAGGGGTCTCTTTTTCCATCTAGGAGCAAAATTGTTTTTGTGTGAGAGTGGGTGACAGCACAGCAAGGAGAGGAATGAACCCCTGAGCTGCAAGCCAGGAGTTATCAGGACCTATTTAGCTTGGTACATCCTTCCCAGCACTGCTGGGATGATAGGAAGGTGGCAGCAGAAAAGAGGATGGAAGAAGGGTCTGGGAGGTCTGTTCCCCTGCTGTGCTGTCCCTGTCAGCTTGTGCTGTGATGAGGTGAGATGAGAGGGATGGGGAGCTCTGCAGGAGGGAGGCAGCCCTGCTGCTGGCTGTGCATCACTTAGTGTCTGGCCCTGGTTCTCTTCACTGGGTTGTAAGCATCTCACCTGTGATATTCAGCTCTCATTTTGCCTTAAGGAACAGCCATGGTGTTTATGCATGCTTCATCCTCAGTCATTGCAGTCACTTGTGCTCCATCAATTCTGCAGGTTCCCAGGACACCATCCCTCCATCCCATGGAGTGCTGCATCCATGCAGTCACAACCAGCCAGCACAGACATGTGCAATGCCCACCCAGCCTTCCAAAGCCCTCCTTGTGGCTGGAGCAAACATGAACTTGATTCGTGGGATTGGTTTCACATCTGCCATCCTCTGCCAATACACGGCTGTCGTTAAACAGACCGGTTACAGCTCTTGGGATGGGGATGTGGGCTGGGAGGGATGGGGGCTGTGTGGCTCAGCTCCTCCCCAGCCATGTGGCACTGACATTTATCAGCAGAGCTGTGGCATTCCCGGCCACAGTGCCACCATGGGCTGTGCTCCTCTGAGCCATTGGCCTGTAGCACAGTGCTGACATGTCAAGCTCAATAAGTTCAGAGGTTCCTCATGCTTAATAACAGCAGAGTGACCTTGCAAGCTGCTGTGGGGAGGGCAGGGAGCTGTTCCAGCCTGACAAAGCAGGTTTTCTGGGCTGGCCAGCTGAACCAGTGTGTTTCTCCCCAGAGCAGCCTCGTTTGACCTCAGTTCTGTCTCAGTGAGTTAAGTCAGCCCAGGAAACGTCCCCCACAGCCCCTCTGTTTGTCTCTGCTTGCATCATCCCTCTTGCAGCTGTTGATGCTGATGGCCCTGCTTGCTGCTCCCCTCTGGCCAGGAGGTGCTTCAGGCTACGCTGGGAGAGATGCTCCTATTTTCAGAGGTGTCTGTAACCCTCTCAGGGCAACAGCTTTCTTCCTGCAAGTGCACTGAGGCACTGTGCAGCCTGGAGCTTTGAAAATGCTTTTTTTCTTTTTCCTCTTCCAAAATGCTACTTTAACAAGCTGAATGCACAAGGAAGAATGTAGGTGTTCAAGATGACCTGACATTACTCCATCTTCTCCTTTGTAATTCTGTTTGCAGCGATGCATTTGAAAATGTAACCGCTGCCACGACAGATTAAATTATGTTTCCTTTTCGTTCTGTTAATGTAGGGTAACGTGAAAAAAGCAGTGCTAAATGGAGAAAAAACAGACAAATATCCAAGTACCTTCTTCTTAATTTGTAATCTTTGCCTCTTGCTGCTTCTTGCTAATGCTTCGAGCTGCAGGAACCGTTTGCGAGGTCAAGGATGCTGAACTCGTCCTTCTGGTCCACTTCCAGAGGCAGTAACAGGGGTTGCATAAAACAGCCTTTGTTTTGGAAATGGTGGCTTGTTGTTGTGTTTCAGGTGCATCTCTACCACCCTGTGCTTCCTTCACCATCAAGTTTCTTAATCAGCTGAGGAGATTTCCAGCTCAGAGTAGTTTTTTAATTGAGTGTCTCTGAAATCTTTAAGGGGGACCATCAGAAGTGGGGTGGGGAAAAAATTGATGCTGTATAATCTTGAGTAAGCTCCATCTGTCATATCTGGCCTTTTGCTGTTTTAATACCACTGATGATTCCAGGCAAATGCTATTGAATTTCTGCGGTCTAATTAGCCGACGACTTCAAATCCGTCTCATTGTAAAAAGCAATAAACAGGTTCCACCCACTTAGCTATTGCTAAGTTAGCATCTGTCAGGAGACAGGACGTTAAGATCTGAAGGTATGGACTGAGCAGAGCCATGCTGCTATTCAGAGGCTTTCAGATTAATGGGAACTGAGTGACTCTCACTAAAATCTATGGAGAAATAGCAGGGGAAGGGGGCAGAATGGGCTTTTTCCCATTCTTTTCCCGTTTCCAAGTGAGGGGCACTTCCAGGCTGCCCCTGGATCCTCATGATTCCTTCCCACCTCTATGCAGAGCTGCTCAGAGTTTAGTTTTGCCTGCTGCTTGCAGTGCTCTCATTCTCCAGAGCGTTTGTCAGGTGCCTGAAGTCTGAGATGGTGATGAGCACATCGCATAATCTACATTATGCCTTGTCCTTTCCACTGAGTTTTCTCTAGCGTTCTCCTTTATTGGCAGCAGACAATGAAGTTATGACATGCTGTCAACCACAGTTGCTTCCTTGCCTGGTTAACCATGACTACCCTCTGCTCTCCACCCAATGTTAAGCCATCAGCTTTCTCTTTCACCATTGAAAAAGCAGATGAATTGGGGCTAATTTGGGAGGGAATGAGGGTGATGTTAAGCCTCGTTGGCTGCATTTGCTGCAAGCTAAGAGCATGCTTGACTGCCACGCAGTAATGCATTAAGCTGTGCTGATGTAACCACAAGGTTCTGCTCTACATTTTGCTCTGGGAGGCATGGTTTCTGATCTGCTGTGTGCCCTTGAAAAGGTGCTCAGGTTCTTGGCTAAAAGAGAGGCAAGAAGGGTTCAGAATTCACCTCACCCCCTCATCCTCCATCTTCCCAAAGCTCACCCCCAGCTGGGAAATGGAAAGGCACTTGTCAGTACATAATTAAGTGATGCTGCAAAATAGAATCACAGAATCATTAAGGCTGGAATAGGCCTATAAAATCCCAAGTCCATCCCATCCCACCATGCCCTCTGGCCGTGTCCCCAAGTGCCACTTCCCCATGTATCTTGAACACCTACAGGGATGGTAACCTCACCTCCTCCCTGGGCAGCTGTGCCAGTGCCTGTCTTGTCTTACTGAGAAGAAGTTTCTCCTAACATCCATCCTGGAATGCTAACCAAATTTCTTTGTTAGTGGTGATACTTGGTGTGGAAAGGAAAATAAAGGTGCATTTTAGCTGCTTCTGCTTCGCTGTTGTTGGCTGCAGAAGTGATGCTGCCTGATTGTACCTAAGCAAAAATGGTGTTTCATGTGATGCCATCTAATTAAGAGCGGTAATGGGGTGATAATCATTGCAATTGAAAGCCATGACCCCCTCACTTTGTGGCTCTGGAGGAGTACTGGGGGTAAAGGACAGTGTGCGTTTTGCTGGCTCTGAGTTACGTTTCCCATTCTGAAGTGCTCATCTCCCTCCTAGAAGTAAAACAGCACAGTGTCTGCAGATTAAGGAGCTGCCTGAAGAACAGCTTTGGCTGTGAGTAGGGAGTTAATGTATTTTCCTAGCTTCTCTGCTGCATATTAATGTCTCATCCCTGGAGCGGTGGGGTTTAGCGCAAGGTCTTTCTGCAGGAGTCCTGTTTGAGTGTGCTGTAACATAACTGAGAGCCCAAGCATGAACGAGGAAACTTGTCAGAGGTTTTATTTGTGGCTTTGATGAGAATAAACACAGGCATATGAAGTGTTTTGGAAAACATTCCCAATAGCTGCTTCCCAGCAGGTCAATCACAAACTGAGTGCTATAGATGGGTGAGCACTGAAGGAGGAACAGGTGTGTGCTTGGAGGAGGTGTAAGGGCAGTTTGCTTCCTATCCATGCACGATTTGCTGTCATGCCTGTGGGACATCTAAGCATTGGCCACTGAGCAGAAATGATGCTGCAGTGCCCTATGGGCACTGGAACAGGGGCTTTGCCCCATAGCTGCTGTCGCCTTTGGTTTGTGAAGGCAGCTGATGGAAATGCAGCACTGAACTGAGGCCCTCAGCCCCTTAATCCTCTTTGGTAATACAGGAGCCATTCTTTATGCATCACATAATGAAATTTCTTCTGGGTTTATCTGCCACTTGCAGACCTTCCTCACCCTTACCTGGGAGCAGAGGGAGATATCCCAGTGACTTGTCAGACCAACCATGTCCCATTGTTACTGTTTGTTTGCTGAGCGTGAGGGTGGAGAGGCAGTAATATTAAAATATACCTATTATATAGCCAGGCCTCCATTGATAAATGATGTATGAAATCAATTTACAACCTAGGAATAAAAAGCATCCATGGAAGCGGTTGGTAGCTCCAGGTACTAGGAAATTATCCCTCTATGACTTGCTCTGACTGGAACTCATTATACGCACTCTATCCACAGAATGATTTTGTTGTTAAAAACTCTGTCATTCTGCTTATTCATCCCCTCCTCCTTGCAAAGACTTCGAAGTGCTCGTTGCCCGTAGAGCAGATGTACAATGCTGTGCTGGGCTCACGTGGAGCCACTGGTTTTTCCATATGCAGCATTTTGCTTTAGGAGATGTTGTTCTAATAGCTGAGGTTGGAGAAATGTTGATGGATGCAGAAATGCATGCATCAACATGGGACAAAAAGGGACATGGGAGTTCACAGTTCCTTCTGAAGACTCATGCTGAAGTTTAAGCATTTGTTGCCCTGCTCTGCTGGGTCACGTTAGGGAAAGGGAAGCCATTTCGCATCAAGGCAAAACCTGGAATGCTTGCCCTCTTTGTGTGACTGAACTTGGCTCTTCCACAAATCTGGGTATGAGATGCAGGAACAGCAAAAAAAAGAGCTAAAATAGTTTTGTTCTCGTGCTTGAAAGATAGTTGGTATGCCTATGCTGTCTCAATGCTGTCACTTTCATGCACAGTTCTGTGGGTTAGAGTACCTGAATCCTCCACTAAGGAGCGCTTTCCTGCCCTTCTCAAGGTGCCCCTGACTTCCAGCTGTCCTGTGCATACAGCCCTTCTCTGTTCCCAGACATATGCAAAATGCAGGCGTGAAAATCCATCGTAGGAAGCGAGGTGTTAATTTAGATTCTCCGCCTTTTATGGGAACATCTACATGGGTAGGTGCAGTCAGACATGAGCTCATTCTGCCCTTGCTCTGATCTGGCTGGATGCGAGCCAGCCTTGGTGTCTAGGAGCCATAGAGCTACATTAGCTAATAAGGCCTTTTGAAAGACTAAATGTGTGTGGTTGAGCACGGCTCGTCGAGGTGCTTGTGCAGCTTCTAGCCTCGCTGCAGCTGCAAACTCATCACAGTCCTCACTCTGAGGTTTGCCAGGGTAGAAAGAGGCAAGCCAGATGGGGAGAGAGGCACCAGCGAAAGCTCAGACCTGTGGCACTGAGCAGAGCAGCTGATGTGGTGCTTCAGACACAAATCAGAGGCTAGATAAATAATTCATGCAAATCAGCGTCGTTTCCTCAAGGTAGGTCTTGTCAAACGAACCCGTTGTCTCTTCTGACAGGTGTACAGCTCTGGTTGATAGAGCAACAGTGTTGGTGGCGTATCCGTGGTTTCCTCTGAGGCGTTTGGCTTGGCATCACTTGATGTTTTGATTAAGAAAAACTTTCACGAGGTGAAATTAATAGGGCACTTTCTGGATGGATCACAGCTTGGCTCAGCGATGGAGCTCAAAATGCATTTGTTCAAGAAACAATATCAATAAAGAGGGTTGTTTCAAGCAGGTTCCCCAGGGATGGATTATTTTGGTCCACAGCTATTCAATACTTTTATTAATGATTTAGCCAATGATCCATGTCCTTTGCTGGGCTAGATTGCAGGTGAGGTAAAGATTTGTGATGTTGCGAATAATGTAGTTACTGTTATAGGGTAAGGTGAATTGCCTGGTTAAATGGTCGCAGTCCAGCAAATGGTATTCCAGCAGCTAAAAGCATCCAATGCATCCAGGAACTGAGATTTCAGGGAGCTTTGTAATTTACCTGGAAATAGACCTTCATGCCTTGCTGGACAGTGTTTCTGCTGCTCTGCTGTGCTGCTTCCATCATAGAAACACTGCACAGTACTCTGGTGTCAAAGCCTCGCTGCATACCCAGGTTTGGTACACCCTGTGTTGATAGCATCCTGCTTGCAGCACAGTAATCTCCATCTGTGTGGGGAGAATTCAGCCTGAGATGTTCTCAAAGTCTCTGTGGCCAGACAGTGAAAATAGTGGTGTCTTTGGAAGAGGCAACAGCCTGTGGCTTATCGTTGTGAAGTCAGCTGTGTTTTATCTGGCATCTCTGAGAAGAAAGTTTCAGCAGCCAACCAGTGGCATAATTGGTCTCTAACTTCTTGATTCTTTGGCTTACTCTGTTACAAAAAATACCCTGTTAAATGTAGCAACAAAGCCCAGTGAATTAAAATCAGTGCAGTCTCCTCATCTCTGTGCCCTAGCTGCAGGGGTGTTTTCTGAGCCCTAGGCAGAAATCTTTCAGAGGAGCTCTATTTTGTGCTGAGATACCATTTGAATAGCCAAGAAAACGAGCAGGAGAGAAAGGCTGAGGGTACAGATGAAAGCATGTCTTGTTGGCCCTGGAGTAGTCCATCATCGGCCTGTCATCTCAGTGTGATGGCAGCATCCTTGGGCTAAATCTGTCCTGTTTCCCTGCTCTTCAGTGGTCTTTGTGCACAGCAGGGAGGTTAATGACACAGAAGTGGCATAAATTAAAATCTTATTTTACTGAGGGGTGCAACTGACCATTAGACCTCCTCTGCAAAAGACCATGAGAGCTCCTCTGACGTTCCCTCTTTCGAGAGGTGCAAGTGAGTGGAAATCCTCCCCGTCTTCATTTTTTTTCTTCTTCTCCTCTCAGGCAGGGGTCCGTGGCATTCACCTTGTTAAAAAGCCATTCTGCTGTAAAACAATATCCTTGATAACTGTATTAATTTTAAATGCCAGTGATATAGTCATAAAATTTCCTTGTAGGTTGTTACAGCCATCCAGCCCTTTATCTGGCATGGCAGAAAGCCTCAGCCTTCTCCCAAGCCCCTTCCTCCTCTGGTGCTGGCGATAACGAGTGAAATATTTTACAGCAAGCACTTTGTTTGAAAAGGTCAATGGCTGACGTTATTTGTGGAGGGAGAGGGGAGGGATCTTCCAGTCCTCCCCATGCTGAGTTACTTCACTACTGCGCCTCGTGGAAAAAATGAGAGTGAGGTTTGTGCAGCATCAGATACGCAGCAAAGGGTGGCTTCAAAGTCAACACAACCTCTTCACTTCAGAGCATCTTCCAGATTTCCAGCAGTCTCCCATGAGCTTGGACTGCTCCCGCTCACTTATACTGGCTGGAAAACCATTCACTGATGGGTTTCACCTCAACACCAGACAGCTCCTGGTGCTCAGATCCTCCCGCTATCATCACTTAGAGCTTCCCACTGTTTGACCTGAGTCAGTCTTGCAGCCATTTAAGCCAATCACAAGCTAAGCAGAGAGGACTGGGGGTTGGACTCGATGATCTCTGGAGGTCCCTTCCAACCCCTACAATTCTGTGATTCTGTGATGCAGTGACAGTGTGTGACCCTGCGTGGTGTCTAAATGTCTAAAGCCAGACAGTGCAGAACAGAAAGGGTTTAACCAGGCATGTTGTGTTGATCGGTAGAGATGAAGGAGGACTATTTTACTACCAGGGCTGGAAAGAAAGAAAAAGCAACTAAACTAATAAGCCAACTCTATTTATATTAAAATGCTTTCTCCAGTTTGCCAACACAACTCATTTCTGTTTCAGAAAGTCTTGTTCTGTTTTTGTTTTTTGTTTTTTTCCATGGCAGCACATGCAAACAAGTCCATGAGTTCCTTTATAAGACAGTAAGATGCTGAGCGCTGGGTTTTGCCTGAGCATGCGTGGCTCAACCAGAGTAACAAAGTCCAGTGCTGACCGGGGGGGCATGGCTGGGCAGGGGGATGCCCCACCTCCTGCAGGGCTCAGGCAGTCTCAGGGTGCTTTTGACTGGATAAGGATGCCTGCAGCTGCCTCTTTCTTGAGCCAAGGGAATAAATCAGAGAGCTCCAGGCACCACATCCAGATGGGCAGCCCATGTGTGCTCCAGTCGTGCTGAGCAGGAGGTAGGGGAAGAGTGAGACCTGCAGTGAGCCCAAGCATATGCCATGATTTCAGCCAGGAACATCACAAGTCTTAATAACCACTCTGACTTCCCCAGGCTCTGCGTGTTATGGGACTAACAGCAAGTGCTGTTTTTTCTGATAGCTCACATTTGCTAACCTTGATTTTTCCAAGCTGGTCTTAAGCCAGAACAGTGGGTGATCCAGACATCAGCTTCACTTTCTGCAGATCTGGAAAAGCAAATGGAACAATTAGGGTCACGTTTTATGGTCTTCTGCATAGCCGTGGCAGGAAGCACCTGCCAGTAATTCCTGCACCTAGTTTCTCACATTTCCTTGTTTGCTTTTTTTTTTTGTCTAAGGTGGAGATGGGCAGATTTTACTGTAGAGACAAAGGGATGCAATCTCCTGCACCCCTTAGGCCAGCTGCTTCAATGGCTTATTGCATTTTCTGCTTGAAAAAAAAAAAAGTAAATAAAGCATGTCCTATTTCCAGCCCGAATTGCTTTAGCTTCAGCTTTAAGCCACTCGTTTTTGTTATGCCTTTGTCTGCCAGATTAAAGAGACCTTTGCAGTCTCAGAGGTGGGTTAGAAAGGGCAGCAAACCCATTCGCTCTGTCAATAGACAAATAAAGCCTGGCTTGGTTTGAAGTTCAGCATCCCCGAGGCTCGCACTCGCTGCTCTGTGCATGGCCATGATCTGGACATCCTCCTTCAGGTGTTTGTAGACATGGGGGCTCCTTGTGCTGTTTAGGGGGTCGTTCAGCAGCTGGTATTTATACAGCGAGCAAAAGGGGGAGGTTGGCAGCAGGAAAACATCAGGTCTTTTCCACTGTCCTCTCCCGTTACCTGTGAGAAGTGATGCCCCAGGGTTGGGATTTTTCTGAGCATTGTCAGCTGCTCATCCCCAGAAAACCGAATTAATTGGAGGGTTTCAAAGCTGAAGTATAATGAATAGAATATATATATATATATATTTTTGCCCCAGAAGAGCCTGCTGGTGTTCACAGCTTCGCCATGAATTGCTCAGTCAGGTGCCTTTTGCTGACATCTCCCACATCTCACCTTGCAAATTCAGTTTCTGACTGCCAATTTATTGCTGAAAAACCAAAAGGGAAGGACAGGAGGCACCTAATCAAGGACAGGAGGTTGTCAGGGCTGTCTGTGTTCAGGTCAGCTTGCTTTAGAACACAGAGCTGTTTGCAGGGCGAGGAGCTGGATGTGGGCTTCAGATGAGTGGTGTTGCAGAGAATTCAGGTTTCTGGGGGTATGCCTCCACTTGGCACAGAGGTGACAGGCAGCAGCGATGTGTTTGGTTTGACACACGTCACCTGGGTGCAATCCTGCATCGGGGTGGCAGGGCAGGCAGAAAAGGAACGGAGTGAACGTGCTGCTCAGTCGCAAACACCGAGGGCTTTGCGGTCAGAGCTTTGTTCAGCTGAGAGTCCTGCTGCATCAGCCCTGAAAGCCAATCGTTAGGCGCTGGCTGGGTTGTAGTCATAGGGCGAGGAGTTATTAACCTGCTGTGATTGCACTGCTGCTAGTCTTCTGCTCGCTTCCTTGTGTAGTACATGGCCTCAACATGAGCCTGTATTTTCAAAAGGCGTGTTAAAAACCAACTGGGATTCTTGTCAACGCTCTTATCGAGGGGAGAGCCTCTTTGTACCTGATGTTCTGCAAGTGCTCAGGCCCTTCATAGCGTGGCTAATGTCCAAGTCCTGGATCTGCAACAACGTTGTATGCTTTAGCGATGGGGAAAACAAAAGTCTTTGATATTCGTGACTCCTTCATTCAGGTTGCGTGTTTGTTTGGCTGCTGCTTTCTGACCCCAGTTGAAATAGAAAATAAGGAACGCTAGGAAAAGACCAGAACTGATGTCAACTGGGAGAGATCCATTAATCCTCTAGTATCTGTACACTGAAGGAAGCAATAGAGAGGTATCAAACCCAATAGTTTTTCCAGAGTCTGTGTTTAAAAATACCTTTTTGGATCTTGAATGCATTTAGATTGCAACTACATTTTCTTCTGTTTCCTTTCTTTGCTCGCTCCTGTATTTCAGTAACTTCGCATGTCCCTGAATGTTCAGATAACACCTATTAAAAATGATGGGTGGCCAGATTCTCCTTGTCGTGACAGAGCAGACAGCCTTGGGAATGACAAGTCAGATGAACAGAGAGAAAGGCTGTGTTATTGCTAGCCTCAGAGACAGCCATCTCCTGCCTATTCACGAGCTTTGGCACGCTGTCCTCATCCTCTGCCCCAGCCATAAAGCCAGCTGTGCCATGAGGAGAAGCCTCATGGAAGGGATGGTGGGCAGCAAATGCCAATGAGCATCTGCTCCATGGCACAACTCAGGGCTGCACTCAAATCGGTGGCCTGAGTGCCAAAGCCAACAAATCAGCCTGCGTTGGTAAAATCCAGCCTTCCTCTCCACAGGCAGTGGTGTCAGTGATTTTATCTTCCTGCGTGCCTCCTAAAAAGCTGTAGGCTGAGAACTTCATTGGAACACAGCTGCAATCATAACTGGTGGGGGTGAAGCATATAAAGACTTGTTTTTTAAATGTGTTTTTGCCATTGGATGCTTCATCTTAGGACAGAGATACAGCCAAGCACCACTCTTTGCCTCCTTTCTGTTAACTTCTCCACCTGCACACCAATAAAACACTGTCATCTATCAGTTATCATTCCAGCTGCCCTTCCTTTCCACACACACTGTATTTTCCTTGAGAGATGGGGACAAGGAGAAAGCTGAAAGGAGTTATGATAGAGGCTTACAAAATCACAAGGATACCAGATAAGGCAAGCTGTTAATCATCAGTTCCCACAGTGCTTGTACTGGTGGGGCACTCTTTGAGAGTAGATTGGCTTAAAGCAGATAAAGGTTTGGGGTTTTTTTTGATGCATTTGGTAGCTGCTTTCTGAAATTTGAGTCTAAGAGGGACTGTGGGACTTGATGGAGTTGAGCACCTCCAGGTGAAGTGGATCCGTGGCAATCACAGAGCAGTAATGTGTGCCTGTATGCTGTCAATGCAGGTGGGCAAGGTTATCATTTGGCATTTAATTTACTGCAGGTGATCTGGGCAGACCTCTAATGTGAAGGGCTTCTGCTTATGATACAAAGGCTATCGTGTTATTAAGGACATTTTGACCAAAAGTTAGTTGGATTGGCAAGGAAGGGAAGAGTGACAGAAGTGCATCCATCCCTGTGCTGCAGGGGAAGTTGCAATGCAAAGGAATATGTTAATGAAATCAAACTTGCAGCCTCTTCTGGAAAGAAGGGGAACCTCTTTGGAAATAAATGCAATAATCTCTGACTTTTGGGAAGCCCTTTAAAGGCAACGAGAGGAACATTGTGTGCCCATCTGACACCACTGCCCAGCCCAGAGACAACAGGGGCACTGAAGTGCTGGCAGGCTGGACTCTGCTCGTCTTCTCCCTCCTCAAGCTGCTGGCTGGTGGCTTGGGCTGAGCCATCCCATGGGTCTGTGAGCTTGCCCATCCTTCAGCCTCACAGAGAAGCTGTCTGGGAGCAGCTGAGGGCTTTAAACAGCTCAGGAGGATGGGAAGGCATTGCTAGGCTCTCATCTTTGATGGCTTCTCAGCAGCAGCTTCTTTCCCCTAGCTAAGGGCAGAAGGGTTATTTCTTTGAATGGTGTGTTGTGAGGAAGGAGGGAAAAAAAAGAAGACACCGAGTCAGATACAATAATTTTCAATCTGAGAGTTATTTAGACTTTGTGTGTCCTTTGCAAGACACAGAAATCCTCGATATAAGGTTTAATGGCTCAGGGGCCAAGAGAAAGAGGTAAATAATTCTTACTCTTGATATAGAGATGGTTTTCTCCTTGTTTGTCAGATATGATAGATGTCACCCAGTGGTCCCCTATTGTTATTCTGTTGTTGCTTGTCACAGTCACACCTTCTGCTGAATCCGATCCTTCTCTTTTTTCCCCTCTTTCTTTCTCTCCTGGCACTCGGCTTGCGAGTAATTTATGTATGACAATATGAGACTAATTCTGTTATTATGTCAAAGGGAAATTGAATCTGGGGCTTTCGAGCTGCATCTGGGAGAAATCTTCAAATGAATCTGGAGTGCAGGAAAACTCCGTGTTCGATTCATTCGCTTGTCACACTGCCTGCCAGATTAAGTCATTATGAAGGGCAAAGGAGGAGAAATGAGGATAAAAACCTCAGAGTTAAACTGAGGGAAAGGAGGAGAGGGCAGAAAGAACGGAGATTGAAAATAGAAGGGACAAACTGAGATGGCACACGGTAAACTTGTAATGGTTACCATTCAGATGGATACTGAGGCGTGTGTTTGATGTCAAGTGAAGCAAAACATTGAGCTGAGTAAAGGGTTTGTTTGGGTTTTGCTGTGTTGGTGCAAATGGGAGCAGAAACTCAGGGATTGATAGAAGGGACAGAGCAAATTTAGCGTGTTTTGTCTGCTCTGCTGGGGGGGGATTTCTTGCATTGCCCAGCAAAGCTGCTGTCATACAAAGAACATTGCTTTCATGCTTCTGTGTACAGTAGCTTTTGATTTAATGTTGGTCCTGCCCTCATTCACTGCTATTGAGAGGCTTCTGCAGCTTCTCTTCTTCCCTTTTCAAAGCACGGAGAAGCACAAGGACGCATCTAGTCCATAGCTGCAGCAATTCCCACCTCACTTCTCCCAAGTACAGCTCAAGTACACCCCCATCCCTTGGTCTCATGTTGGCCTTAGATCTCTTCTTGGGGCTGGAAAGGAGGAAGAGAGTGGCAGAAAGGAGGACCTTGGTGACCCTGCAGCTTTGCAGACAAGTGAGAAGCAAGGCAACCCCAGGACCAGGGCGCTTGAGTTGCCAGGTTTTTCTAGACTTAATCCAACCTACAGATCCCTCTAAGACTTCGAGTTTTCCTGAAGGCATTTCATGCTGAGGAGCTGGGTCTTGATGGTCCAGAGCCTTAATTGCCTGCTTAGAATTTGGTGAAGATAATCTCTTCTTTTTTTTCGCTCGTCTCTTTTACCCAGACTCTGTGCCGTCTCTGTGCACTCAGGCTGTGCTTTCACTTTATCTTTTCTGTGAGATTGAGGTCTCTGCTGAGATATGATTGTACAATAAAGCGGGGTAATCAGCGTGGAAATATGTTGCAGGGAAGGCAGACAAAGCAATTTCTACGGCAAGAAAAGGAGGAGACTGTATATGCCAGGTCTGAACTGATAGGCTTCTACTTTTCCCCTCAGCTGGAATAGTGAAGGAGGTCTTCCATGTCTTTTGCCAGATTGGTTGTGCTACATTAAAGCCACAAGTTGAAGGAGGAAAACTCTGCAGTGTCCTTCTATTCCCATTCCTCAGTGAGGTGTACTTCCTCCTTGCTGCGCTAGAACTACAAACACCGTCCTTCTCACCTTGTGTATTGATGTTAAGTGGTTCTTCTGCTTTCTTCGTGTTGCTCAGGAACGATTTGCACAAGAGAGTGTGAGTGCCTGTGAGCACGATTAATTACCGTGAGTTCGTTTGTGATGCTGTTTGCACAACCGTGGCCCCCAGCTGTTGTAGAGCTGTGCTAATCCCATGTGGATGAGGATCAGCTCCACCGCCTCCCGCACCGCTCCCGTTCAGTTCCATCCATCACTGCAAGTCCTGGTGCTGCTTTACTATTAATTGGCTTGTGTAATCTCAGATTGTTATTTATTAATAGATTGTTCTGACTGTAGGAAAGTTCATCGTTTAAAGCAGGAGAATGAGAGATCCAGAGGAACAGATGGATACGTGGAAGCATCAGAAGAACAACTAGTTAACATTCTAGGCATGTGCTGAGCTTTGACAAAGGATGGAAAACAGAATCAATCATCATTATCTAGGAGAAATGCCATCAGGCTGTGGTAAAAATAAGCACTTTGTGTATTAAGCCCACGATGCCAGACTTCCAAGAGTTGTGACTGGTGGCTGCGGACCCCGGGGTTAGGCAGCTGACTGGGGGCACTGAGCAGCAGAGGAATAGGGAGGAAGAAAAGTAAGCCTAAAAATGCAAAGAGTTGCTTTTGATGTCTGTCCAGTTCTGCTTGGCTGTAGACAACGGTATTCATTTATGACTGCGTTAGAAAAGTCCGCCCCAGAAATGCTAGAGCTGCCTAAGACTACTGCAAGCCTTTCAGATGGCATTTAAGGGCTGCTTTGTGCATCAGCTGTAGGAAGCAGGCTTGGAAAAGACCCCTAATCTTTATCCTAATAAAAGAACTTCCCTATTTGAATGATTAGATTTCCCAGCAGGCTTCTCAGCTGTCTTGGCAAGGTGGATTCTCTGTGGAAAGCCTGATAATTGTGAGTGCTGTGAAGGTGTCACTTCCAAACAAGGGGAAGTGTCAGAATGAAGTTCAGGAGCTACCAAGGTGTTCTGAGTCAGCCCAGCCTTGGGGATGGGTAAAGTGAGTCATAGCAAGGCAGAATTATTGTCACGCTGGGCTGGTGACAAAGATGCCACTAGACTTTTTTCAGACCTGTTATTTTTCAGATTTTTATTTTTCAGACTCTTATATCCTGAACTGTTTTCTAAACCACTTTTTTTCGTAGTGTTTTTCTTTCCTTAAGTTGTTGTTCTGGTACTTGCAAACAAAAGGTTTTTTTTCTGCAAATAAGAAAATATTAAACATATCTCTGTTGGACCCCTGCATGTGAAAGCAAAGGTCAGATCCATTCTATACTACAGCTTAAAATGACTCTAATTGCTGCCAATTTCCCACACGGGAATTTATCTCCCATTAGCAGGCCCTGAAATATTTGAAGGTAATAGTCAAACCAGCAAGCAGCGCTGCTCTCTGCTGCCTCTCAGTAATTGGTTAATAGCAGGGCTGTTGGGTAAGAGGTAAACAGATGTTTTATTCTAAAGCTAAGGCTTACGCCATGGCTGCTCCTCCAGACCAGGTTATTTCTGGCTCTATTTGAGTGTGCTTTCATCCTGAACCCATCGTGTTTTTCCAGGCCAATGTGATGTGAGGCAAACGTGACATCAGCTCGTTTTTCCTTGCTTGGTTTCTGTGTCTCCTGCCGTGAACGCGCTGTGCTGATGCTGGCACCAGGGAGGTGGTGGGATCACCATCCTTGGAGGTGCTCAAGAGTGGACGTGACATTGGGGGATGTGGTTAGTGGGCTTGGGGGTGGGTTGAAGCTTAGACTGGGTCATCTTAGTGGTCTTTCCAGCCTTTATGATTCCATGATTGTATGACGTGGGTGGCTTTGCTGTGGGTTGGTTAAATTGGTACATAGAGAAACCCAAACCCAACGTGTGTAATTGTCCAAAGATCATCTTCTGGAGAGAAGGAAAAGAAAAACACTGCAATTTCCTTCTAAACGTGGAGATTTCCTGGATGCAACCTGTTAGGCAGCAATGCTTCTCCCTCCCCCAGTGAGCATTGCTCCCTTGGAGCCATTGATGGGTTTTTAAATTCTCCCTGACTCCTAAGCTGCTCTCTGTATTGCGAGGGTGGCGGAAGATCAGCTAATAATGTACAATTTCACTTCTCTTTTTTTCCCCTCTCTTATTGAGCACAGACAGATTGCTCTTAACCTACGTGTCCCCTTTATAACTGGCTTCCTTTTTTATACCTGAAATGTCAGAAAGGGAGGAAATGAATAATGCTTTGTGTTGGTAACATCTGCATCTTTTACAAGAAGGGGGTGGGGAGAAGCATTGCGAGAGTTTTTTCTTACAGATCCTTGCAGAGTTTCTGCAGGAATTAAGGTGATGGATTCAGAACTGTCAGAGCCATCAATGCTTTCATGAAACATTTGGCAGAGCGCAGCAAAAGCGAATGATAGCTGGACATGTGGGAGACAGATCCTGAAACACTTCATTCACTGCTTTCTTTTAGTCCTTGCTTGGGGCAAATCTGGCTTTCCATGAGTTTTTTCTGGTACCCACTTCAGGGGCTGTTCTTGCTAAGGATGGAGCAGTGGGGGAAATAAGTATTAGATACACAGAGCTGCTTGCCAAAGCAGGCCTGGGGAGCTCAGCTTGCTCAAGGAGGCTCTTGCCCTACGTCCACCCTAGTAGGTGGAAAATAGTATTTGCAAATGCTGCCAATCCATCACAAAGGCAGTGGATGAACCCAAGTCCCCATGCATCCTTGGCTCTCATAAACCATTTGGCTGTGGCCCTGGGAGACAGGACAGTTGCTTCTCCTTAGCCTCCCCTCAAGGGGAATTTGAGTGGGATTGCTGGGGGTGATGGATGGCAAGTTTAGAAAACTAAGTCTGAGAGATCAATAGGAGAATATACAACCAATGCATCATGCAAAGCTCTTCGTGTCTGTGCAGCTCTAAATCAAAAATAATGAATGGCAGGCTTTTCAACCTTGGCACCTCCAGTCTTCCCCAGTGGAAAAGCATCCAGTGACTGATATGGATTATGCAGCTTTCTAGCATATTTCCTTTGCTTTCCTAATAGTTCTGGCATTGAATCATGATACTCTGTTTTTAATATTCTTTCCTTCCTTCAGTGATACCTACTTCTTCTCCCATGTAATTTCCATCTTGCAGGCACTTTGCCCATCTTACATTCCCTTTGCTCATGGTGTATCCAGGCAATCTATTGCAGGCTGGGTTCCTTTGGAGCTTGTACTGGTTTTTGTAATCCGTAGTTTATGCATGAGTTCCCCCTCCCAACAAAGAGCAAGGGAGACTGACTGCCCTCTTCTGTTATCCCTCATCCCTTCACAAGGTCATTTACACCACGAAAAGCAATTCCCTGATTTTATTGCGTTATATATTTGCAATAAATGTTCTTGGTAGCAGCTAAAGTGACACTGATCTAAGCACTGAAATTTTCCTGGATCAGATCTCTCTGCCTGCTCCAGTGGGAATATTTACATCCTTCTGTACAGCTCTCTTGGCCCAGCTGCAAATGACGAGTGTCTGCTCTTGTTCTGGTGCTCTTGACGTAAATCAGCTGTAAGCTTTGCCCAGCCAGTAGCCTTATGCCATTGTGACAAGAGCACGTGGAGATATGGTCAGAACATTGGCTTGGCAAGAAGGGCGAACCCCTAAAGGTGGTGTAGAGGAAGCTGTGTTACTTTGTGTGGAAAGCTGATTGGTTGTGTCGCGTTATGTATTGTGGAAAGCCAGGTCTGTGTTCAATAAAAAAAAAGCCTTGAGAACCATATGGGAAACTTCTGCTGCGTGTCTGCAATTACATCATGACTGCCTTGAAAGCAGCAACAAAATTCTCACAGGTTACTGGAAGGACAGAATTGAACAGCATCTTAGGACACAGGTGTTGCAAAAGGTATTTGTTATAGGATGGGGACAATGAGAAAGGAAAAACCTAATTGGAAATTGTGACAACAGCACACATGGAGAGAATGCTGAAAACACACGTACAAAAATAAACTCCAGTGAGGGGAGAGGCAATAAAAAAACCCAAACAAACTGGGTCTGGACCTGAGTGAGATCTTCTAGAAGGAAACGGGAGAGGCAGACGATCTGTGTTACCTATCAAGTCAATTGATTGTTGCATCCAGAGCTTGGCTCAGTAATAAACGAGGACGCCGCTCATCTGGGTTCCTGGTCTGTTCAGAATATTTTTAGAACTCTTCTTGAGAAATATTCTGATTAATCTCTTGAATTTCTTTGCTCACTGAGACTTAAAGCAACATCGGATGTAATTATACTGTGACTGGAAGGGATGTAATGAAGGCAGATACAAATCCTTGTGACAGCTTAGAGTGGCGGTGAGCATATTTATCCATCGAGGAACCAAAATTATGAGCGCTGTGTTAGTGCCTGAGCCTTTTGCAAGCAAAAATGGGATTTAGTTGCCAGTGTGGGCAAAGCTGTTTCTGTCTGTTTTGCAAACAGAGGAGCTGAGGTGGAGCCAGAGCATGGGAAAGATGTGATCACAAACCTGTCCTGCTGCACTGCTGAGAGTTCTGGTTGCTTGCTCTTCTCCAAAAGAGTGAGCATTGGCCCAGCTGCCCAGGGAATGGTGGGGTCAGCATCCCTGGAGGTGTTCCACAACTCTAGAGATGTGACATGGTGGGGACGTGGTTGGTGGGCATTGTGGGGATGGGTTGGGGTTGGTCTTAGTGATCTCAGAGGTCATTTCCAACCTTTATGATTCTATCAGGACATCTTCATGGCGGCCAACAAGATGTTGAGGGCAGCAGTGTTTGCAGTGCTGGATCTTGCACTGAGTAGGACGGGTGTCCGAGCAGCTGCATCCTTCCTTCCTACGTGCACCCAGCTGTTCCCAGCACGTGTCAGTCACCTTCTGCACCCCACTGCAGCTGTTTGGCTGGGAGCTGTGCTTGGCTGTCCCTGCACTGTGTCTCCTGCAGTGAAGGAGAAAAATGCGTGCTAAGCCGCACCTGCTTGCTTGAATAATTTCCCACTAAAGGAAGCCACTTACCAGTAATTCATTACCAAACCTTTATTAACATAAACAATGCTCTGAGAAGTAAGCATAGATTTCCCTGTTCCTGACTGTGTTTATCTGTTGTGGTTTCTATTAAGAGTTACCAGTACATCTTCCCCGCTCTCGCTTTCCCACGTCTCAGCTCTGCAGCATAATCTTGTCATGTTGTGGACATTTATATCTGTTTCCCTGACTTGTTTTTATGTTGTAGTCGAGGAGGGGAGGGAAAGTACAACAAACCCAAACCAAAACAGCTTTCTTATTTGGAGGGAAGCAAATATGCAGGATTCAGCCTGATCAGCAGCACCTGGCAGGAGGCACAGAGCCATTGCTCAGCATTTCTCCCCACTCTGCAGTGACTTTCTGGCGTGGTTTGGCCAACAGGTGGGATGCCCTCTCTCCCTCTCTTTTGCTTTGCTTCCATTACAAAACAGTGAGGCTTTTGCTGTCTTCTCTTTGCATGGCTGCTGGCAATTTAGGAAAAAAAGCCAAGAGTGTGGCTTGAATTTGGCAAATCTACGCTGACTGGATGGTCCCAAAGCCCGTTTTGAGGTTCTCTTACCACAAAATGTGAATAATACATAGGGCGAAAGGCTTTTTCTGTTTCATGCTTGAGTTCCTCTCAGATCAATTAGTCCCCATCAAGCTTTTCCGCAGAAGAATTGAGCTTTGAGCTTTGAGCTCTGGCTCAAAATTAGCTGAAGTTCTGGCGAGTGGAGGGAGGGAAGTTAAAAGGAAAATGCTGATGCTTTCTAAGGTGTTGTTACTCGTATAATTAATTTCTTGCATCTTCAGACGCTCTTCATTTTCTTTCCATTGTGGTCAATGTTGATCTCAAGTAACGATCCTCTGCAGCTTGAGCTGCTTGTAAATGGTGTGGAATGAGCACAGAAAAGAGAAATGATGATGACTGTGTGCTCTGTGCTGTTGTCACCTCAGTTCCAAGCTGCAGCTGGTATGTCCATGACTAACTGTAACCCCTGAGCTTTGCATGGAGGTTATCTCATTTCTTAGGCAAAGCCTTTATTGGTGCAGATGTTAGCTGGGGCACAAGCAGACCTAAGCTTTGTCCTGGCTTGGTGAAGCCAATCCTGAGTCCTTCTGCATGGAGATGTGTTGGCCTGCAGAGTTTGTGCTGAAATCTGAGGAATGAATGGGTTTAAAGAACACTGGGTTTAATGGAACACTGCCATGCTGTGTTCCAGCCAGGATGTCAGGAGAATCATCAGAAATACTCAGTCTTTGCCTTTTTCATTTCTATCTTTCATTTCTGGCTTTTCTAGCTTCTAACTTAAAGCTGTGCCTAGAATGTAAGATGCTGCTTGCTATTTGCTTGTGCTTTTATTCCAACTGTCCCAAGTGCAGTGTCAGATAGAGAAAAGAGCTGCAGCTCAGCAGTGCATAATGCAGGGAAGTCTTGATGCCAGTTTGGCATCAAGATCAAGTTTGGCAGAGGAACGTTTGGATTTTGTGGTGAAGGACATGGTTTAGTGAATACTATTGATGGAAGGTGGATGGTTGGACTGGATGATCTTGAAGGTCCTTTCCAACCTTGGTGATTCTGTTAATCTGTAATTCAGCTGTCCTGTAGTTTTCTTCATCTGAAACTGCTGCAGCAAGTGTAGCCCCTCACCATGAAACCAGCCCAACCCAGCCCACCATCCCCATTGACAGTGTCCCCAGGTGCCACATCCCCATGGGTCTGGAACACCTAGAGGGATGGTGACTCTCTCACCTCCCTGGGCAGCTGTGCCAGTGCCTCACCTTGGTGATGGTAGAATGAACTTTTTGTTTCTGCTGTTCCAAGCTGTTGTGCTGCATGAGAAGAACCTTCTCATGAGTCCTTCACCTGTCTTGTCCTTTACATTGCATTAGCAAGTAAGTCAGTAGGGAAGCTGAGGAGCATTGCATAGAGGAATCCCCTTCCAACTGCAGATTCAGGATTGAAAGGAAAAACTTGAGGAGGGAGGAAAGGGAACGTTTTCAGTGCTGTTTTCAAGTCAAAAAGCTGGGTCTGGTCCTTGTCCTCCCTGGAGACTCTGTGTGACCTTAAGCCAATCACTTTCTTCTGGACTAAGAGAGCTGATTATGTTGATCATTTCAAGTCTCAGGATGGCAAACGCAGTGCAAGAGCTTAGCATCAATATCGCTTTTAATCAAATGCAGCTATGGATGCTTTGCTTCAGCCTTTATAGAAGCAGCCCATCCCTCTTCCAGCATCCTTTGGGAGGGAAACATGCTGTTGCCCCACGCAACGTGGCACCCATTGGGAGCAGATGGATGCTGATGGGGGTGGGGGAATACAAACACGTTGGTCTTGTAGATCTTGTATGGGAAGAAGAACAGGGAAAGGTGAACTCTATCCCCACAGCCTGGTGAGCACCCCCAACTCAAGAGATCCTCAGCTTTCCTCTCTGTAGAATGAAGCCATAAATTTTCAGCTGCCTTCAAAAATCCTAGGATGAAATAGGGAAGCACAAATCAATGGTTATAGTGAGGAGGGGAAGGATATAGAGCAATATAATTGATATTCTCATTTCTCAGGCAAAATGATTTACTGCTTTGTTTTTAAAGAGCATTGAGATTTATAAACTCACAAGGCCAGGCTCTTTTTTGGTATAAATTGTCATTGCTATTTCAGTTTACATCAGCTGTGATTCTGGGTCTTAGCTGGATTTCTGTAGCTTATTAATAGGATTCTGTTGACTGTTATCATTTGGTGTAAGCAACGCTTTCTGTCTCGCAGTCTATGTATCTTGAAAGCCATTCTTCACCTGGGGCTGTGTTGATAAAACTGATTAGCAGGAGGGAGGGAGGAAGAAATGTGCTCCTGGTGAAAAGGGCAGTACATCAAGCTGAAATTCAGGAGAAGTGCTGAGCTCACAGAACGTACTGGGAGTTATTAACCTTTGCATGAAAACTGCTGCACAGTGGTGGGAAATTTGCCTAAGCTGAACTTCAGCATCCCTCCGACACAGGGAAGACACTTCAGTAGCACTGATGGACAGAAGGGTTCTTACTCTTATTTGATGCTCTCATCCAAATATTTCAGAGCAGTTCTGCCTTAGTTTAGCCATGAAACACCACTTGGCTCTGGCTGAATCTATTCTGCTTTATATGTTAGAGGGGAATTTCTCTGTATGGCAGAGATCGCACTTCTCCAGTAGGGTCATGGATGCTTTAGGAGAGTCTGAGAAGAGTTTTTTAGTCCTGTATGTGGATTCATCCAGATTCATCACAGTGCAGCATCCCACTGTGCATCTTCCTTGGCATTGGTCAGAGCAGCAGTGGTCCTGCATGCCCTGTTAGAGTGCTGACGCGGTCAGACCAGGGCGCATCTGCACCCCTTTGGAGAAAAATCAGCTTTGGTAACCTTCATAGAAACCATTTCATTTTGAGATTATCTGTACCCTTCTGCCCTTTTAGAAAACAATGCATATAGCAGTTGTCATGGAAATGCTATTGTGGAACCAGAACGTAATCAGCTCTTTGGGTGCGCGAACAATGGAAAGTTTGGAACCATTTGAAATGAACTGTTTTGGCTTTGGATGTGTTCAAATGTTATGGTTTTGCCTTTGCAAAAATAAATGAGTTGCTCCCCTTCCTTTCCTACCTCTTCTCCTGCAGCTGCATTATTTATTATTTAAACAAAGTAAAAATCAGGTTCTGGGAAGAAACATTCTTCCCAAATCCCTTGGAAATTAAATAACAGCTTAAGAGTACAGTGCTGATTGATGTACTGTTTGACATCTAGGATGTAGGCAGCTATCTGGAAGCAGCGTGTTTGGCTAAATCACTTTCTGTCACTTTTCAGAATGCACTGTTACCAAAGGTTACATACTCGGCAAACTGAAGGATAATTGCTCTGCATCACCATCTAGAGAGCACAGTTAGAATTAAGCCTCTGCGCTCTTTCCAGTAAATGGCCCAACATCATCATTTTGACGGGTATCTTTCCAGGTTTTAGTGCTATTTGCTCTAAAGCAGCCCTATTTTATAACACAGATTCTATAGCCGCATCTGCTTTGTCCATATGGAAAACAACTTCCCAGTTTTACTCCCTCCCATATGGAGTAGGAGGCAGGCTTTTGGTGAACGCGGGCAGGTTAGAATGGGGATGAATAATAGGAAACTCTTTCAGCGTCAGCCGCCTTAGAAACAAAATATTTTGGCCCGTTCCAGAGCTGGCCTTCTCCCAACGGGAGCTGTGATCTACATCTCAGAAGCGTTTGGATATTGCCCATGACAGTGCGTGCTGCCGGGATGCGCATTGTAATTCACATTGTGTTTTATGTCGCTACAAGAATTAATGATGAAATGATGAATGCTAAGCTTTATTCCTCCTCTCTGGGAAAATGCCTCTGTGTCTGGCGAGGGTGCATTGTAGGCTTGGTTTTCGTGACGGAGGTAAAGTCCCGTGGGCCAAAGTTTCCCTTTGCTGCCTGGGATCTTCGGTGAATAATGGAACGTTTTCATGTTTTAATCAGATGCAATTTTGCAAACGGGTTTTATGATTTAGCAAGTCCATTAAAACTGACATTTGTTCTGCACTGACACTCGTAAGGAGCTCCACAGAGCATAAACACTGGAAATTACTTGTAGGGGAAGAAGATATTAAAATTCCCCGTCCCTCGTGTGCTTGTCTGAGAAATGCCGTTGCCTCGTGCCATGCCAGCTTGGAGCAGAGCTGCTTGGTATGTGCCTGAGGTCTTCCCTGTGTGCACTGACTCGGGGCAGGGTGCTCCAGGCAGTCAAAGCACTTGTATTTATGTTGTCTGCCTCTCGCGTGCTTTACAAGGCTCTGTCTTAAGGCTGAAGTAGAGCTAAGCGAATGGGGAACGTGATCCTTTGGAGCAGAAGGGTTAGTAAATGCAATGTGTCTTATTAAATGCGTGGTGTATATACCAACTGTTCCTTCCCATCCTCTCTATTTATGACCTGATTCATTCTAGTTCTGTATGAGACTATTTGCAGGCTTTGCACAAAGCGTAAACCAAATCCCATTCATATTTCTGTCGTGTTTAGAGCAGCTTCAGAATACAGATGGAGATCGATCCCCTCCTGCCCTCCATCCAGCCCCTGTTTCCTAGGAAAACCACAGTGTTTCTGGATGTCAGGGCATTTCTGTCCTTCCAGAGCTCCCTTCCAGGAACAGGACCTGTCCTGTTGCCTTGGAACATCAGCTTGGCACAAAAAACGAGTCCTCCAGGAGCTCTGTCTCTTTGATGCGATGCTAACACCAGCATTTCAGCTGTAACACACAGCCTGCAGATTGACAGCTTTCAGGAAGTTTGTCTTTTCCAGGCTTGATGAGGTTTTTCTCACTTATCCTATTCAGACAGCAGTACGAAGTTCCTCTTAGCGTGGATGAGCCCTCCAACAGTGTCTGGAAATGGATCAAATTGTTGTGTTTTATTTTTTATTTTTTTTTTCTTCCCAGCTGTCATTTTTGCACTGGTTTATATTGTGCATTTAAAAAAAAATGTCTGTGCATATAAATTATGGATTGTTTCAAGCCATATCTTCTCTGGGCATAGAAGACTTCTCTGGAATTAAAGCTGCCACACTGGTCCTTGCCAGAAAGGGCAACGCTGAGTTTTAGACAGTTAAGCTTTGAGTGATTCCTCTGAAGTTCCTTCCAACCTTGCATTTGATCCTGCATAAACATTTTTCATATTAGTTCCTACCTGCAGGCTAAAGGATTGTTCTTTTTCCCTTCTCCTAGACACCATAAAAACAAACACACAAATCTCTAACTACCAGTTGTAATAGGGCTTGGTGGACAGTATAAAGATCAGTGGAAATGGCCAAGGAAGATCTTTTCTCGTGCAGAAGGAAGTGTGAACTATTCAGACCAGAATGAGCCATGTGTAAGGCTGGAAATGAGATTGCATCAAAGGATGGGCATGGTTTTTTTTGATAGGTTTTAGGATCAGATGCCTTGTAGGTATTGAGTCATCAGCAGAGATCTTGGCTGTGCCTATGGGAATGGGAAGAGTCACATCAGTACGTAGGGGATAACCTTAAGTCTCCAAGATACAGGCACATCCCCAGCTGGGGGGAATCTGGCTGTCTGGAAACAGCAACCCAGGGCTTTGTGAGAGGGGAAAAGGATGAAAAATGACTACACGTATTGGCAGTCATTGGAAAGTGTTTGTCTTGATTAGGGGTCATGGAGGCTGCAGGCTGTGATTGAGGATGAATAAATAAAACTCTGGCACCTGATTACATTTTAGATGCACAGCGGGGTCTGAGGTTCTCTATGGCTCTTGGTCTTGCAATATGCCAGGATATCAGTGCTAGAAATTTGCCAGCAGAGGTGAGGAAGGCCATGGGATCTGACCAGAAGCTGGATGTGAACCTACTCCAGAATTCCAGAGCAAGCTCTCTATTGCACCTCCCATCCTTTTACAGGCTTCTGTGCTTTGCAGTTCTCTTCAAGCCTATAAGCAGATGAATTACTGTTGCTGTTATCCATTGCCAGCAAGGAAATGCTCATCATCAGCTCCCTGCCTTGAGGGCAGTGGCACCAGGAACTTCCCATTGCTATTACAACCGCTTGTGTTGCGCTTCATAGCAGCATGCAGCAGGATGTGTCTGTGATACCTGCAGCCCTCATTTGTAGTCCTGGAAGCTTTAGATAAGCATCAAGAGTCAGATCCTTGGGCTGTGCAAATTGGCTCCATTTTGCCACTGAAGTCAGTAGAGCTATTCTCTGTTAAAATACTTGAGAAAAAAAATCCCACTCATCTGCTCCCTTGGGCTGTATTAGGTGAGCATCACACAGCCTTTAATGCCTTTCTCCTCCCTCTCCCCCATAAGGCAAGGGAGCATGCTTAGTGCCATTTTCCCATTGGGAAGCTGCAGTGCCAGGCAGCCCGTGCACACCAGCAGCACACACATCTCCCCGTGCATCTCTGCTGCCTGCACTGGGCTCTGATTCCCAAACGTGTCCAGGCATTTAGAAGCATAATCCTTTTAAAGAGGTGATTCAGAGCCTTTAGCTGGAGTAATCTCATTGGGTTCTGCATCAAACCTGGCAGCCGTGCAGGGATGAGCAGGCAGAGCACGGCTCTGCTCTCCCCCCTCCATGGCAGAGATCTCCCCACACCAACTGACCCCTCTGCAGTTACCCAGGAAGGACCTTTCCTGCTCCTTTTTGGAAGCAAATCCAGCAAAGCTGGCAGCAAACGTTGCTGCTACAAAGGCTGCCCCCCCCTCCTGCTCAGATTTAAACTGTCACCACAACGAAGCAACAGAAACAAGCAGATTGAAAAGCAAAAGCTGTGTGACGCTTGATGTCTCGTAATGTGTTAACAAGCCCCAAATTTGCACTGTCAGTAAGAACCCTCGAGGAAAAGTGGAAGTAATTCCAACCAGGGGAGTGTCTCCCATCCTGCTGCTCTGGCTTTCACTTCTAATTTTGGCAAACGAAGTAAACACAGCAAACACAGGGTTTGTGCAAATTGATCCTAGAGAAATATGGACTTATTTGAGCTTCTTTTGAATTCGTGTTTGAGGCAGCGATGGCACAACAAAGGGAGAGTATTTTGAGATCGAGGCTGTAAAGGAATTGCTGTTTGCCCACAAAATAAACGGTGTGGTTATCTTCTCGTCTCCGATCAGTTTGCATTGAAATTAATCTGCCACTTGTGTGTTCAGATCCCCTGGGCTGCTGGAGAAATGATGCCTTGCGTTGGTACTGTGCGCTGTCTGTGCTCTGCTCAGTACCTACAGGGGGTGTAAGAAGGGGACAGACTCTTTAGTGGGGTCTGCTGTGACAGGACAAGGGGAGATGGTTTCAAACTAAAAGAGGGGATGTTTAGACTGGATATAGGAAAGAAGGTTTGGCAGTGAGGCGCTGGCACAGGTTGCCCAGAGAGGCGGTGGTGCCCCGTCCCTGCAGACAGCCAAGGTCAGGCTGGACGGGGCTGTGAGCACTGCTGAGCTGTGGGTGTCCCTGTGCGCTGCAGGGAGCGGCACCAGGCGGCCTTCAGCTCCCTTCCAACCCAAACCATTTAACAATTCTATTCGGTGCTCCTGGGCTGCTGCTTCTCCAGCAGTGTAGACCCAGTGCCAGGGGTACTGGTGGTACCCAGGATGCCTGCACTGAGCAAAGCAGGCAGGGTTCAGAAACGTATCTCATTCTTAGAGCAAAATATTCATCTGTCCCTTGCCTTTATCTGCATTTTCTGCTCTTATCATGGAAGCACTCACTGGAAGATCTAGAGGTTGGGAAAGGGAAGCACCTTACTGCAGGAGCGCACTGTGTGCAGAGCACTCTCCTTGATTTCTTCAATCTATGCAGCAATTGCAAAAGGAGAAAAACTGGAGGAGGTACAGAGGGGCCATCCAGCTTCCAGTGCCACAAATGAAACATTATGAAAAACGCCTGCTGATGGAGAGAATATATCATCAGGGAGCTGTCAGTCAGCAAGGGGGTGAGAGAGGAAGAAACAATAATAAAGAGAGGCGCAGCACAAGTCCTTTTATAAAAACCCTGATTTTTCAGTAATGTTTGCTAAATTACTTTTCTTTTGTGCTCAAAGAAAAAAAAAAGTTGATTCTTCTCTTACCTTTCAACGCACAATGAGTGCGTTAACATTTTGAGTTAAGGGAGAAAAGAGATGAGAAGATCAGTCAGTGTTTGGGATCCCAAAGCCATGGCCATTGGCGTTGCACCCCACAGATAGACACAACTGTCCCTGAGCTCACAGACCTGCAGAGCCCAATGCCTGGAAGAAGAGATCAATATTCAGGTCTCACCTTTCATGCAGAGGTCTATGAGCAAAGCTGACATTTCTCGTGTGTTCACTGCATGTTCAGGTCTTCCTTGTGTCAATGTAAATAGAAAAAGCGCTTGAATCTGAGGGAGAGCTGGCCTCACCTCCTGCCCTTCCTTGTGTTTGACTGACAGCCACCAAAATTGCTTGGTTTGAATGTCAGGAGGAAGAGTTGCAATGATACCCTTTGATATTAATCGTCACAGGTGCCTGGGGGATAAAAGGGGAGAAGGCATCAAAGGAAAATCAAAATGCAAACTAAGTTTGCAGATCTTCTGGTTTGCTGAGGTTATGAGGTCTCACCTCCAGCACTGGTTTGCACGCTTTCCTCCTGCAAACCCAACCTGCTTTACACCGCTTGGCTGCCAACACAGGGAAACTGGGTGGTGTGTCTGCACATCTACTGCTGCGCTTCTATGGGCTTTCTTTTACTCATCCATTCCTCTCCTTGTTTTAAGGAGTGAGGGGGAATGGAGCAACACTAAATTCCGTGTTTGCGTTTCAAGAAGTGCTCTGTTGAGAGATGTTTGCTGAAAATAAAGCAGCAAAGCCCACTTTCCTATGGCTTCCCCCTCTTTTTTTTTTTTTTTTTCTTTTTTTTTCTCCTCTATTTCCAACAGAAGATCCACAGCCTTTAGTAATATCCCCCCATCTCCTCAATTTCCAGTTGTCTGATTTTAAGCACACAGCAGCAGGGAAACTTGCAGGGCATCAGCAGATAGTAGACATATGAACATCTGCATTTCTTAGTTGCAGACATTCAATCCCTGCAGTGGGTTTTGGGCTTCCTGAGTGGAGCAGATCCTGATGGGCAGTGATTGCGGTGTTGCAATGGCAGAAGAGTGCACAGGCACAGCTCTAGGGCAAGGGCATCAGTTGTGTAGGTTTGGTTAGACATAAGGATGTGACATAAGTCTGTTTTTTGCCTCGTTCCATTTGTTGGTGGGATTTGGGGGGGGAGGGAGGTGTGAGATTTTTCTGATACGTTCCTGAGAAGTGCTATGAAATAAGAGGTTTGGGAGAGGAGGTGTGCAGGGGCAGTGCCTGTTTGGTGCCCTCATTGCAATACTGGGAAGGGATGAAGGAAAGCTTGAAACAAAATGTTGTGATTGCTTTTATCAAAGCTCCGTGAAGCTCCAGCTCAGTGTAGGAGATTATGAGAAGGTTAGATGGGTTCTTTTATTTAATCCAATCCAATTCATTCTGGGTCCTGATTTTCTAGCATGGTATGAAAAGTCTCTGATGACTTTGGTACAAGTCTGTTATTACCTAATTGCTTTTCCATGAGGCTTTCACCTGATAATTCAGATACTGTTACAGCTGCTGAAACCTGATAATTCTTCTACACTGCAATCTGATGATATTTATTATTAGTTGTGCTGTGGGAACATTTTAAGGCTCGGTGAGATCAAGTCCTCATTAATGACTACTGCTGCAGGTACACCATTCAGAAAGCTTGGGGAGGAGAAGGGAGCATGTCAGGGAGGAACATCTGGGTCTTACCCCAGACCTATGCCTCAAAAGCAGAGTCTAAAGGAGAACTGCTGCATTCCCAAAAGTGAGAGCTGATGCTTTGCACAAAGCACCACGCGGCTGATTGGGATTTTTTGGTCTTTCCCAGGCTTTCTGCAAGCTGGTGAGGAGAGAATTTCTTCTCAGGTTGCTCCACAGTTAATGGCTCTCTGAAGGATGCATCTAGACTTTTGCAGCTCATTAGAAGAGTCATTAAAGACTTTGGTAATTAAGCAGAAGGCTACGGAACTGGTCGCTCAGCAACTTCCTCCCATATCTCTTAGCTAAGATTTTGGGAAAGGTTTCTCTTTGGATCCCTGAAAGCATTAATAGGTTCTGCTTAAACATAATTACTGCTGTTTGTGTCCCAGAGAGTGCTGGGAGGTTTGCCAGAAGAATCATGGTAATGTATAGTGTCTATGGCGAGGGTCCCAGGATAGAAAGCGATAAGGGCAGTGCAGAGGATGGGATGCTGGGTGGTGAAAGGTCTGAGCACAGCTCTGCCTTCAGCACAGCACCCACGCAGGTAGAATCATGGAATAGAATCATTATGGTTGGAAAAGATCTCTAAGATTCCCAAGTCCAATGCCAACCCATCCCACCATACTCACTGACCACATCCCCATGGTTCTGGAACACCTCCAGGGACAGTGACCCCACCACTGAGGGACATGGTCATGGGGCATGGTGGAGTCAGTGGGGGTTGGAGATCTGAGCTCACTTTGAACATTAGTGTTTCTGTGAGTTCTACATCCCCAGGAGCAATGCATAAAGCCTGGCAGCCTGATACAGCAAGAAGCATAGGGCTGAAGGAGGGCAGAGGGGGTTTAGACCCCCTTATGGATGGAAGAGACTGTTGTTAGGAAGGGGGGGAAGAATGCTCCTCAGGCTGGAGCCAGAGGGCTGTATGCATTCAGGTAAAACTGATGTGACAGTTGCTGATTTCTAGACAAGGACTGCTCTGTCCAGATCTAATAAGAAAAGCAATATAGAGTGTGAAACCAATATCATTTCAGCCTATGAACGAGCCACCCAGACTCTGTAGGCCTGAAGGATAAAGGTATAAAACCCTCCCAGCTGCCTACAGCACTCTACCCACGCTCCATGACGGACATGATTATTTATTGTTTGTCTGCACTGAGAGGCTCCCACAGAGACCTGTGCCCTGTTGCAGGGAGAGGCACTGTCAGGAAAACCTTGCAGCTGAATGCCACAGCCACGAGAAATGGCAACAACTCTTTTCTGGATGGAGTCAATGCCATCTGCAGACCCTCGTATTCCCCTCAGGAAAGTCAAAGGCAAAGCTGCCAAAGCCCAATTTCTGTGCATGCGACGCTGACAGATTTCCCAAAGCACGTTTTTAATTTGTACCCTCCCTCAGCAGTGCCCTCTGTAATTGTCACTCTTGGAATGTCAGGCTCTTCCCTGCAACGTAACAGATTTAGCAGCAGGAGACTGAAGAGGAGTCCTCATACTACTGAGACTCGAACAAATTATACTACAGAACATTAACTGGTGAGCCATAAAGTATTATCATAATTAATTACAACTAAACTGCAGTTGTCAAATAAATGAACAAAGTACATTTCGTAATGCATTATCCCTGCTTTTTATTGTTTGTCCTCTTGCTTGTTAAGCTGCAAATAATCAGTCTTCTGCAGTTGGTTGTCTTCTCATGGTTAGAGCTCAAGCTGCATGCAGTGGTGGGTTTGTAGGGAGGCTCGTTTGTGCGTGTATCTGAAACGAATGTGCCAACAAATGTGAAAGGGCCAATGAAAAAAAAAAGCCTGTAATGATAGTAACACAGCACTGGGAAACTTTACTTTTTGACCTTTATGCAATTGCAGAAAAACAATGCGTTAGAGTGTGGGTACTGCTTTACATCTCCTTTTGTCAGGGGTGAGGCTGCATGCCATTCATACACTTCCTGAAAGGAGGAAAAGCAACACTAAAACAGCCCCTCAGGTGATATATAGACCTTCCTTCAAGCATAGGAGACGAGATCTTTGCAGATAATGTGTGGAATGACCTTCCCAAGGTCTTCTGAGCTTGATCTTCAGCTTCCAAATATTGGCAAAGCGTCACCAAAGAGTGTGGGCTTTGTCTGATTTACTCCAGCTAGAGCTCGTCCAACCACCGTGGATAGCAAAGGAAGGAGTTATGTCTTTCTTGAGTCAATTTAGGGGGAGAATCATCAGGAAGCTAAGTCCTTTTCCATGGGTGTGATTGAGTTCATCTTGTTAAAAATGGCCTCATTACCTTCTAAAGCAAAAATCGATTGTGTGAGTGTGATGCTGGCAGAGCAGGAAGTGCTGGTGCGTGGAAATTTGCAAACCATATGGATGAAGCCCTTGGTTTGGAGTGCGTGCACCTTGCAAACGTGCACAGAGGTAGCAGAAAGAGGGTTAATGCTACTCTCACGTCCAGGGCGGGAAATCCAAGCTGGATGGAGCCTGTCTGTACCCACAGCATCAGCGTAGGGTCTGCAGGCAGGGTGGGGGTTGGTGCTGTTCCCACCCTGAGGGCATAGCAAGGGGACGGAGCTGCTTCAGTATTGCTAGGTGGGCACCATAATTTTCAGCAAGGCAGATGCTGCTGTCAGTTGTTTTGTTTCCTTGCCAAGATGCATGTTACCTCTGGGAGCCCTTAGGGGTCCATTTACTGGGGATAATTAATTAAATTAACAGCCTTTTGTAGGCGTGCTGGAGGTTTGTGTAACAGGAGTGCTTTGAAACAAGGCGCTGGGTTTCAACAGCCGCCGGTAAACAACGGGCTGGTTAAAAGTCTCCTGGCCACATCTTTCATTGCTGTTAATCAGAAAGCTGTCAAATTGTGCCAATTTACCTTCTGCAAGGATCCGGCTCCTTTTATCTTTCCTCTTCTCTTTCATATTTTCCTCTCTGTCTGCAAAGTATAGAAAATCAGTTTTTTTCACGCATACCAAAGGCCAAAATCTTTAGCCACTCCCTGTCAGCATGATTGCACATTGATTGTTCATCATCTTTCATATAATAGAATTAGGCCTCATTAAAATAATCTCTTCCCTTATAAGCCAGACTTGTTCAGTCTCCTACTGCCTGCCCAAACTGCCCCTTGTCCTAATTAAGGGAATTGATTGTTTCCATCCATTCCCTCCTCCTTCGAAGGTGAGGAGGAGGAAGATGGGAAGAACAAATCAACTCTTGGAATCAACTCTTTGAAAGGGTAGATAACAGCAGGACAAGGGGAAATGGATTTAAGTTGAGGGAGGGGAGATTTAGGTTGGATGTCAGGGGGAAGTTCTTTAGTATGAGAGTGGTGAGGTGCTGGAACAGCTGCCCAGAGAGGCTGTGATGCCCCATCCATCCCTGGAGGTGTTCAAGGCCAGGTTGGATGGGGCCCTGGGCAGCCTGGGCTGGTATTAAATGGGGAGGTTGGTGGCCCTGCCTGTGGTGAGGGGTTGGAGCTTCGTGATCCTTGAGGTCCCTTCCAACCCTGGCCATTCTGTGATTCTGTAATGAGCTGCTCAAAGTGTTGGAATAGGAAACCAGTACCAACCATCTCAATAGCCTCTTGTTTTAGCAATGGTGGCCCTGTTGGGCTGTAATTATCCACACCACTGGGGGTCATGGATCGCTGCTCTATAGCAAGTCATGCTGCAGAAGGGTCAGCCAGCTGCTAGGAGCTGTTTCCCTCCCTGTTCAGCTGAAGGTAAAAGGAAGCAGGAGGTGCTGTGCATTTCAATGCTCTCCGTGCTGGGAGCAGTTTGGCAGAGAGCAAATGAAACCAGGGCTTTGCCCAAGCTTCCAGGGACACCAAGGGAGACTCGAGGCAGACTTTTGCAGGAGGTTTGGGAGCAGCTTGAGTCCTTGAGACAAAGAGATTCAGATGGCACAGAATGGGAGATGGGACTCAAAATACATTCCTCGAGGTGTTACTGCTAACCAGGGAGAGCAGAGGGCAGGATCTTGTCAGCCCTATTGCTGTCCATCTCCTGGTGCTTGGTATGCTTAATACTGAGCATCCCACTTAACAGTTTCAGGATGCTTTCTCCCAGATGGGTGTTGAGATGCACCACATAATAGCAAGGCTGCTACTCTGTGCCAGGTCCTGCACTCCACCTGGGCCTCACTCCATGCACTCTGGTAGGCAGTAGGCATAACTACTATGGCAGCTTTCTCATGCCTGCACTGTGCTTGCTTATTATCCCAAAATCTCCACCGTCTCCTCCACACATCTCACATAAAAAAGAAAGGTCCAAAAGTGCAGGACACACTGCTGCCTCGAAATGAGAGCCATCGGAAAACTAATGATGTGGGATCCATTTCTTTAGCATTAGTGACGTTTTTATATCACCTCACAGCTGGGTGACTCTGCCTTTGTGCTATAAATAATCAGCCACAGTAAAAATGAAAGAACACCAGATTTGCTGGGAAAAGACTTATGATGCAAACTACATCAAAGTTTAATGGAGAGGAACGCTGAGGGAAATGTAAGAAAGAGCTTTGTGTTTTATAATGGGGATGGAGAACCAGCACTCTGGGTTCTTTTCCCAGCTCTGGTAGATGCTGTGGCAGTGCACAAGTCAAACTTTGGGTTCTTGTTCCCCCCAGAACTATTTACATGACTTTGCCTACATAACTGCTTTATCTGTGGTCTCTCACTCAAATAGAAACAATTGCAGAACTTGAGCGTTGTGTTTTATCAAAGGCAGTAGAGTGCTTTTCAAATGAAGCCTTCAAGTCTGGAAACCATTTCTAGGTTTTGCCCAGATGCTCTGTCCCGTTATAAGGCAAGTGGTTTTAGCAAAAAATGTGGATGTAATGGTGGAGAAGAAAGCCAGGTCTGCCAGAGACTGAGGAAAAGGCAGAGAGTGCTGAGTGAAGGTTGGCCTTGAGGAGCAGCTGTGCTTGAGGGAAGCGAATTCCAATCTTTGAGTCTTTCCCCTAAAGCAAATCTCTGAGCTCCCACACAAGAGAACTCACAGGTTTTGGGTCCTCCAAGCAGCAGGAGCCCCAAGATGATGTTCTTTAGGGTGACCATTGTGTTCTCAGCATCTCTGCCAGCTCACCAAGCCCACAGTTGGGATCCTACGCTCCCTTTGGCTGTGGGCTTTTCCCCTATAGATGTGCACACAGCTAACTTGAGGTGGGAGAACGCGGGGCTGGGATGTGCTGAGGATGGGTTTGTTCTCTGTGCAGCTTCTCCTCTTGCCTTGCTGCCATAAGGCATGACGAAAGGGCAGCTGGGCTCTGCCTGCCACGGGGTTCATTTATTTCCATAAAGGAGTCAAATTTCCAGCGTTACATTTTCATCCACAAACCATCAATATTTCAGGGCTATGGCAAAGCCCCGAGTGGGGGAGGAGAGCTCCCTCAGTCTCAGAGGCTCTTCTCGTAGTTAAAAGTTCACCACAGAAAATTTGATGCTTAATAAATTGGAGCCTTCTCTGCTTTAAATCATTTTTACAGCAATTATGGAAGAAAATATAATTATTACAAACTGGTCATTTGTTACTGAGAAATCTCATTAAACTGACTGCACACTGATGGGGGATGCGAGGGGGAAGAGGCAAAGACCTGACAGAGGGTTTGGAGAGAAGGCTCTTAATTACAGATTGATTATTTCTTGTGATTGAAGGTAGAAGACAATCAGCTCATCCTTTCTAGTGGGGCAGATGGGAGCCACAGGGACCTTTTTGTCTTCCTTAACCTGCGAGCACAGCATACTGATGACCTGGGGGTGCAGGGAGAGGCTGGTGTGGCTGAGGCACGTTGAGATGGAGCTGTGGATCTATGGGATTTGGGCTGGGCCAACAGGTTAATGAAGCGGTGTCTCGCCGACAGATCTTCATTTCGTATTGAACCAATCCTCTTGTTCAGCACAGCTGGTTCAGTGGGCATGGGGAGGAGGGGAGGATGGTTGGAGGTGATGAACTCAGAGGTCTTTTCCAACCTTAATGGTTCCATGAGTTGGCATTGCAGTGAAAGGTTGACGGTTGCGCTTGATGATCTTAGAGGTCCTCTAGATCTAGATTTAGAGGTCTTTTACCTCTCTTACTGATTCTATGCACTGCTCTGCTTTGTCCCCAGCCCTGGCAGGTGCTCGGGTGGCCATCTCTGAGCTAGCTTTGGGGTCAGCCTGCTGGAGGAGTTGGCAAAGCACTTCTCTTTCTCCTGCTGAGCTCCTTGCTGGCGTGGAACTCTACCACACCTCCTCTGTAATCTCAGCCCCACCACCAGCAATGTGAATAGTTAGATAAATAGGCTAAATAAATATCCAAGATGGCAGTGGAGGTTGGCTTAAGGTGGAGCCTTTCAGCAGGAAGGCATTGCTGCAGAAATGAAAGCTTCACTGTCATCTCTGAGAAAGGTATCTGCAGCCCAAGTGCCAAAATCACGGGGAAATCACTGCTGCTGGGATGTGATTTCTCTCACGTTCTTTCAAGGGAGAAGAATATTGCGTGTTTTGACATCAAATTGGAGCAATTGTTTCTTGTAAAATGATTTTTCTCCAGTTTTTGGCCTTTTTAGTGATTTCTTATCTGAGATCCTTAAAGAAAAAAAATTGCTGAAATATGACAAATTGATAGACCATAATGATCTAATCGCGTGTGATGTGTGCTTGAGAAAGAACAAAAAGAAAAGCAAGGATCTCCGCTGGGGTTTTAAGAAAATGGTTCCCAGACACATAGATTGTCTTTTATCAGGATTGGGAACAACACCCAGCACTTACCAGTGTATTTTCCCCCATGAAGATCTCCAGACTTCTTGCACTTCTGGGTGCAGGGGGTTATTTAAACACTGAAATATTTATTTAATGGTAAAACCAAATATTAGTGGAATGCATTTTTTGGTCCAATCACCAATATATGCGTAGGATCACGGGCAACAAAGACTTGATAAAAAATTAATAATGGCTCAAGCACTCAGGCAGCCCCAAGGGAACCATTATCTTTCTTTCACGGGTTAAAACTTCTTGCTTAAGTTTAAAAAAAAAAAGAAAAAATTGGAAAAAGGGAAGAAGAATTTGTAGTGACAAAAACAAACAAAGGTTTGACAGTTCTGCGTTTTTACAGATCGTTCCATTGAGGGAAAGTGTTCCTTCAACTCACTCTGATTTTACAAGTATTTCCTGCTGTTTTAAAGCTGCTCCTTCTCTGTTTCTGGCTGCATCTCACAAAAAAAAATCCAAACCAAAACAAAAAACCCTCTAAAATGTCACCTGGCTTTTGGATTGAACTTTTTGTCCCACTTTGTATTTCAGTCATTTCTGATGTAGTGAAATCATTTGCTCAACATCGCCCACAGAGGAGCACAAGAAGTCAGCAATGAGCAAAACCAGAACCGCTGGGTTCTGATCAGAGCTGAAAAGAATGGTGGATTTTGGGGATGTGGATGAGTTTAGGGCCCCATGTAGCTTCAGTGCTCTGTATGCTCCGTACAGATCCATCCCTGCTGGCAGGGAAAGCTGCTCCTCAGAGCAGTCAGGGCTGCAGCCAGCCAGGTCTCCCTCTGTGCTTCCAAATCTCGTGCATCTCCTCTCAGCAAAATTAACAGCTCCCAGCCTTGGCCCAGCTCCGTGCCAAGCAGATAGCTTGCAGGATCCTGCCTGCTTCCTTGCAGGACTCTGCTCAGGACAATGTGCTGAATGAGAGGGGTCTGAATTACTTCCAAGCAAAGCAACGTGGGCTGGGTAAGGCTGTGTCAAAACCATTTCACTGATCTGTTCGAGCCATGAAACCCAGATAATTGCTCAGGAGGACTCTGGGGGCTCGTGATGCCAGTAATGAAAGATGCCAAGAGTGAATTTTTCACTTGATGAGAAAGAGAACTGAAATAAAAGGGTTCTGTGTTTAGTCTTAGCCTTGTTAGCAAACGAGTAAGGCAAATAAGAACAAAATAGTTCTTTGTGGAAGACCAAGTCTAGAGACTATCTTAAAGAAGTCACCTGGATGGCAAAGTCCATGCAGCTGAACAGTGCAAGGCACCAAAAATGAAATGGAGCAGTATCATGGCGTTGGCACGTGCTCCAAGCTTGGTGCATTGACACTGCAGCCACTATGGCAGGGGATGTCACAGCAGTCACCCACGTGCTCTGATCCGTGTGCTGCTCTGCCTTGTTGTCAGATGTTCAAGTTTCATCTCAGCTGTGACAATCCTATCTGATCATTAATAATACAATAATGAAATAGCGACTGGAGAGACACTTGGATAATCATCTGAGCAAAGGCTCATTAGTGCTGCAGAACAATCGCTGCCGTGTAATAACAGATCCCAGGAAATTTCAATTAAAGCTGGAACTCTGTTGCAATTTCATTTTATTTCCAGCCAGACAGCGGATGGTGTAATTGCAATCAGCCGACGCAATGCAAGTTCCTCTAACTCAAACCTTCCCATGGGGCAGGAGGTGGGCTGCCTGTCTGGATTCAGTTGGGTTTTTTTCTTCCTGCATTTTGTTTCGCTTCTACTTTTGAAGCCAAATTGAAGGATGCTGCTCCCTGCAGTGTTGTACCTTCTTCTATTGCCGACTAAATCAGGATCTTCTACTTTAGGAAAGCTTTTCCCATACTCTGCTCCATAGAGGGACTGATGCAGAAAGCAGGAGATCTGTCATTGCGTAGGGCTGGAGTTGGAGAGCAGAGACAGATGGAAGATCACAGAATTACAGAATCATCGAGGTTGGAAAAGACCTCAAGATAACCAAGTCCATCCCCACCGTGCCCAGTAACTGCTGTGTCCCCAAGTGCCACCATGTAAGAGCAGGTACTGAGTGCTGAAGTCCAACCACTCTGCACCTTGATTCCTTCCTTAGTGCCAAACCACAGAAAGCAGTGGTTTCCCTGGCTTGCTCCATCAGAGCTGCTCTTTCATTTGTCCTTCTGTTCTGATGAGCGTTTGTTCTTATGTCAGCCCACCTGCCTCCATGCACCCAGCTTTCCATCTTTGTCCTTGAGCAGGATTGCTGTGTCCTTATTGATATAAACCAGAGGTTCCCAAACCCTTTGTCCATTCACACTGTGGTATTTTGCATGGATGTTAGCTGGCAAAACTCCAACATGACTAATTGCATCCTGCCATCTTGCCATCTAATTAAAATGTTCTCTGCGTTTTCAAATGGTTGTGGTGTATCCTCCTTTGTGTCCCAGCCCAACCCCTTCTACCTCATCCTTGGGTGCTGTTTTAACCATGGGAAACATGGATTGTCCAGCCCAAGGTTGGAGATTGAGCCTCATGCTGGAACTGGGAGCTGGATGAGATGCACAGCAGATTTATGGGAAGGAGGAGGAATTTCAGAAGTCATAAACATCTATTTGTGCTTGTAGAGTGATCATTTCATGCAAACAAAGGTGCTTCCTCACTAGAGATCTACTTAATAGTCACCTAGAAAGCTCCTGTGAATGTTTGGAATAGAAAGTGGCTTTTGTTTTAATGAGTTATCAAAAACAAGAGGTTTTTTCCTAGCCTGCATTTTCCTGTAAGCAGAAAGATCTTCGTGGAGCAGAACAACAGGTCAATGTGCATGCAGCAAGCAGATTTAACTTAACTCTTCCGCTGCTCTGGCTTTTATCTGCAGATGCATAAAATTAAGTTTTTTGACATCGTTGCTCCCTGACTCTCCCTAACCTTTAGAATAATTGCTTGTGTCATTCGTTCTTTCCCTCTGTGTTTTCTAGCAGTGCTATCTGAGATGTGGTGGAGCTGGTGGAGGGGTTGGCTGAAGCACATTGAGGTATGGGCTCAGGGTCCCTCTGCATGAGATGGGGCTGAATCGCAGACCTCCAGAGGCAGAGAGAACCCCAGGGAGGAACCAAACTTGGCCTTGGTAGGGAGCTGAGGTTGTTACAGAGGAATGTTTCCAAAGAGATGAGCAGCGCATAACACGCCTTTGTCATCCTTCCCCTCATCAGCCCTTGCCAAGGTCTCCTGGGGGTAAATTCCTTCCCAACCACCATCTCCATCAGCTGCACCTTCATCACCTGGAGGGAAATTCTCTTCCAGCTTTGGCTCTGTGCATGATTCATGCGTGAGGCGCTGGACTCTTCCCAGCTGTTTTCACCCACATCTCTTAGGACCTGTAGGTTGGCCGCTTTTTTCTCACCAACATCAGCTGGCTGTGGACCCTTCAGAGTTGGAAGGGACCCTCAAAGGCCGCCTGGTGCCGCTCCCTGCAGGACACAGGGACACCCACAGCTCAGCAGTGCTCACAGCCCCGTCCAGCCTGACCTTGGCTGTCTGCAGGGACGGGGCACCACCGCCTCTCTGGACATGGAGTCTTGTGAGGAGGAAGAGGGTTCCTGGAGGCACTGGGGAGCCCTGGGCTGCCCTGGCAGAGCTGCTGAGGCAGAACTGCTTCCCCAGTCTTATCTCTCTGCGCTACCCATGCCAGGCAAAGCTGTGTGTGTTCAACCTGGCTGCTGAATCCTATCTCCCTCGGACAGGTTTCTCTTCTTACGTGTTGGCTGTGCTTATAGTGCCTGTCATGTCAATAAAGTATTTTCCTAATTTGAATTTATATGAGCATTTGTGCAGATTTAGCCATGTGTAAGAGCATCTGCACGTGAGAGGGAGTGCGTGTGTTTCTAGAGAGGGATGTGCAAGTGTTTGCAAATAGCTGGGGGTTATGAGCGTGTTGGTACACCCGTGCCCCCATACTAATCTTGTTCTATTGATTCTCCTATTGATTTGTGCAGCACCCAGCACACCACTGTGACTGAATGTTTCTTGTTCTGATTTTTCAAATGTGACAGCGGTTCCCGTTGAACTGCACAGGTTGCTTAGCACCTCTGAAAACCAAGCCTTAAACATATGCTCCAGTGGCCATAAAAGCAGCACAGGTTTACACAGTGCAGACAGATTCTCCTGGCTGCCCACCTGTGGGCATAGGATGAGGTGCTGCTGGAGCATACAAAGCCAAGTGTGTCCAGCCTGCCCTCAGAGCATTGCTGGCTGAGATACACAAAATGATGGGTGATTAAGCAGCACTGAGATCAGGGGAAGCTGTGCTGGTGGTGCTGGTGAGCATCGACTCAATCTCTATAGCGTTGGGAAATGGGAGAACTCCCAACCCGAGGTACACCTTGCCTGGGATGGGCACTTAGATTGAGCTCAGCCCATTGCCATCCTGCTGTGACTGGCTGCATGCTCTCTGCTTTCTCGTGAATGCTGATGGCTATGCACTGTGGTTTCCCCCCCATCCACGCCAGGGTTTTGTCTTGCTTCCTGATATTTTTGCTTGTACACAGTTGTTTCTCTAATTAGCTGCAGGTTTTCCCTCTTTTCCTTTGATCTTGTTCTGGTTTGCTCAGATAATCGATAAACTTAATGGAGAAAATGTGCTTTTCAGGGCTTTGAGATTTTTCCTTCCTTTCTTTGAAGCATTTTCTCAGGGAGAGTGAAGTAGAGGAGGGAAGGCAAATTATCGTTATCATCATTTTACCTCTCTTGCCACTTTTGTGCAGACCACTTCCTTGCCTCGTTTTTGAGCGTAAGGATGAGAAGGCGTTTCTTAACGTCCCTCCTTCCGCTTCTTTTTGTCCCTGTAGATGCCTGATCCTTACCCTCATGAGCTGATGATGATCCAGAACAGGGCTCAGACCCTAGCAATAAACTCAAAAACTGCATGGAAGTGGGTCGGATCCAGATTAGCTTCCAGAACAGCACATGCACTGAGATAACTGCATTTACACCAGGGACAGATCTGGCCCAGCCATATGTCCCAGAGCTAACTTGCTTCCCTCCCACCTTTTCAGGCTGCTAATGAAGCTCTATCCCCTGCAGAGAAAGCAGTGTGTTAAAATAGGGCTGTCGCATCCCAGGAGAAATGGGTGTTAGCAGCACAACAGAAGGAGAGAGAAAGATAATGGAAATCAATGTGCGTCAGGACCTGAACTGTGCTATTTAAAATCAATAGGAATTTTTCAGGGCCATGAAATTTGAAGTCCGGAACGCGTTCAATCAAGTTTGCAAAGCATCTGAGTTGGAGTTGTGTTGCATTTTGTAGCTTCTACTATTTTTTTTTTCCTGGGGGGGGGAGTGGAGGGGAAAGGTTGTATCTTAATTTTGGTTAACAACTGCAGCAGCTGGGACAGCTTGGGAATCTCTCTCCCTGTGGTAACCAGAGCATCCCAGTGTGTAGAGTCCTATAACAGTGCTGGGGGAGAGGGGATCAGGCTTTAGCCCTGGTTGCATGCTGGGAAGAAAAGCAAAGGGGAACGAAGGATAAGTTTGTTGACTGCATCACGAACACAGGCACCGTGCTTGTTAGCTCCGAGATCATCCTGTCCTAATTATTATAATCAGTGGTTTGATGAGGATCCGTTGACATAATGTTCCTTAAGGGGGAACAGAGAGGAGGTTTGCCCAAGCTGTGAAGCTGTTTTGGTGTTTTTTTTTACGCATGTGCAGGGCAGAAAAAAGTCAAGGCATGACTGGTAGTGGATAGCAATGTTATGTATGGGCAGTGGTGCCTGGCTGCAGCCAGGACAATGCAGCACCTTGCCAGACTGCAAAGCAAACCTGCCTTCTCCCCCATCCCTGGAGGCATTCAAGGCCAGGCTGGATATGGCTCTGGGCAGCCTGGTCTGCTGGTTGGCAACCCTGCACATAGCAGGGGGTTGAAACTCGGTCATTATTGTGGTCCTTTTCAACCCATTCTATGATTAAAATCCTGATGGCGGGGGGTAAAGGAGGTGCTTGCATCCTCACCCAGAGCTGTCAGCACTGAAATCACTGCTGATGTGCAGTGCAGTTCCTGGGATTTTAGAGTGCAAAGGGAGCTTTATTACTGCTACAGTGAGCATTTTGACTCTCGGTTCCCGATGTAATTCAATCAGAAAGGAGCTGAAGTGAGGTGGGGGGCTGGAAAAAAAAAAAAAAAAAAAGACAAATCCGTAAATTCCACACAAAAGTAGATGAAAGCAACAGGCTTAAAGGGTTGAGCCTTATTGAAAAACTTTCCTTTTCTACCTTTCTCATCAAGGGTCAGAAACTCTCATTCAGGCCCAGATCAGAGGCAGCATTTAAAAGGTCACCTACGGGGGGGAAATAATCTGAATAGAAGAGGTAAGGAGGAAGGCCAGCAGTACGATGTCCCCAGCACCCCCCAGTCACTTTTCCCTCTGCCTGCCAGATATCAAACAGAAAGGAACGTTTGAAATAATTCGTCCATTAAGACGCCTTCAGCTCTTGTCAGATTGTGCTCTAAGAGGATTGAGCTTATTACACAGCAGTAAGGTTTTATATTCATAAAATTCTTTTGGAGCAAGCAAAATAAAAGGATAGGGAGAAAACATGCTTCTTTCATGCCCTGGAATGGGGCTGGGCAAGCAATTAGAGTTCTGCCCTGTGCTAGCCTTCAGCAAGGGATGCAGGCATGAACAGGCTGGTCTCTGCCTCTTCAGTGACTGTTTTACCTTGCTCAGACATATTCAGGGGGAGAGAGGCAAAAATCTGAAACAAGAAAAGAATGTGGCAGCACTGGGGATATGCCAGGCTGCAGTGTTTGTGGTGCTGGAGCACAGCCATGCTGCCCAGGCCTGGGATGCCAGGTGGTGGGACCTGTTTGGTCCAGTAGCTGATACATGTAGGAATGCTCCTGGAAGGACCTACGGATTCACTTCCACAGGGTTTTAGAGCTCTGATATCAGCTTGTTAGGGCTGCTGGTGGAGCAGCTCTGTCCCACTCCTGCTGCAGGTGATGGACTTCCCAGGGCAGCGGCTCTGCTTCAGCTGACAGGGAGGTAATAGCTGCTTTTTGGGGGAGCTGTGAGGCTTCTGTGCCTATAACCCATCTCTTTCTGCCTCCCAGCTTGCTCCAGTGCTGCCTTCTGATCTTCCTCTTGCTCCCTGATCCTCTCTTCAGCTCCTGCTCCTTGGTGACCACCTTGATTCTTGTGCATAGTATCAGTCACCCAGCCTTTATCTTGGCCTCAGATGTTGGCTCTCCTACAAGGCTTGCCCACCTGCACCCGTGTCCTGTACAGCTCCATCTCTCTGATGGCAGATAAGAAAGTTGTCCATATCAGAGGTTCTCCCTGACCTCATGAGATCCATCAAAGAAAGCCTGCAGAAGCGCTCCGTGTTTTTATTGTTAAGAGCATAATCGGGCAAATCAAACCTGTGAGCATGCACTGAAAAAGATGAAAGGCACTGAGAATGAAAAGCATTATAAAAGGGGGCTAAGCGTTTCTACTACAGATCAACGAAGATGCCTTTTCTCTCTGAACAATTCTGTTTCCCTGGGAGTCCTTCCTAAGATTTGCACCTCTACTACTTTGGACAGAAAGAAACCACCTCTTCCTTCCTCTTGCTTTTATTATTTCAGTCTGAATCTGTCAACAGATGAGTCTTAGCAGCCTACACAGGCAGCACTTTTATTTAACATAATGTCTTTTCCTCATCATCACCATTTTTCATTTAATCTCTTAAAGTCATGATTATCTAATATTAACGTTCTCATCATTATAACGTTCATAGGAAGACAGCAGGTTTTTGTCCACAGAGACAAGGATCTCGGAAATTAATATAATACATGTTCAGGATTGATTCAGCCTCGTAGTTGCCCACAGCCAGAGGGACCCATCTGTTTAAAAATATCAGCTACTAATTATCCAGAGAGTCATAATTTGCCTGTAGGATTGAGTGAAGTTGTCCTTCATACGCCACGCACACCTACATATCATTTCAAGCTTTGTTATTTTTGTGCATGTGTGTGTCATAAAATATTAAAAGAGATTTTACATCCATGCAAGAAGGGAAAGTGGCTGTCTGTGGAGCTCTGGAAACAGCATCTACTTTTCCTGCAATGAGGGATTATCATAGAATTGTAGAATACCCTGAGTTGGAAGGGACCCATAAGGATGAATGAATCCAACTCCTGACTCCATGGAGCACCGCTCTTGTTCTCGCCTTTCTCCAGAGCTTGGGGAGAAAATGGTGGTTGGATTTTGAGATGGGTGAAGCTTGGGATCTGCAGGGTGAGGTTGTCTTCCTGGTGTCAGCATTCACAACTCAAAGCCATCCCTGTGGCTCATGGTTTCAAGCAGGAGCTATGGGGGCATTCAGCTATTGGATCTGACGTTGTGAGCCAGCAGAGGGAAACGGGGTGATAAAGGGAGAGAGAATGCAATGCGTGAGATATCTTTACCCTTTAATTTCTCCTGACATAAGCTGAAAATCTTCCTAGGGGGAAAAAGAAAAGATAACAGAAGAAGTTGACTCCTGGCTAAATTTGACTCCAAAGAGCTGCTTCGCGTCTCGCTGACTCGCTTACGCTCGCCCATATGGTGCTCAGCCCACGCAATGGCTGAGCTCAGGGCGTGCTGCTGGCATAGATGTGCAGCATGGCAGGTGTGTGCAAGGACCCGGCCCCATCAGCTCCCCTGCAGAGCAAGGTGCTGCTGCTGGGGAATGGCTGGGCTGCAGGGAAGCCCAAGAGATGTTTGATGGGAGTGCAGGCGTGCGTTGACAGAAATACGTCAAGTGTTCTCTTTGTCTGGGTTTGATTCATCAGCAGCCAAATAAATGCTATAAAATGTCATTGGATACCCCATAAAAATATAGGTAATAAACATGTCGGCCCTTTTTTATGAAATAGTGAATTATTTACTGGGAGCTATGACTTGAAAGCTGGGCTTGTTTAAAACCTCACTACAGATGTAGCTCATCCACCCTAAGCACAAAAGGGTTTCCATCGAAGGGTGGCATTGGAAAGGATGCAGATGTGTGCTGAGCTGCAGTCAGGCCCACGTGTGGCCATGGCTGGGGACTGAAGCAAGGTGAAGTTGTACAGGAGCCTTCACAGCGTGGGATTTCTGTACTGGAGTATTGATCTCTCCAACTAGACATGGCTGAAGGATGGGGAAATACCTTGGGATGGATTTTCCTTTCCTTGGTGTTCTGCTATTCCTATGAGAAATACCTGCTTTAATGGCTCTGTTAAAATGATTCTGCAAGTGAATGTGCACACCTGAAAGTTTTCCTGTGCATCACCAGTGCTTATGATTCCCCCAAAACGTAGGCATCCCCTGCTCCTTTTTTATAGTTTTACCTTTTTTTTTTTCCTCTGTGTTGATAAAAGTATTTTACTCCAGGAAAATATTGTGATGGAAAGAAAAACAGTATTGACTTCCTTGTCTCTTCTTGCACGTAATTCCTCCTCACTGCTCGCCCTGAAGGTCATGCCATAGCTTGTGTCCTCAGCAGAGTTATGAAGGATTAAACCAAGGGGGATGCAGTTGGAAGTGCTGTGTGCAGAGATGGCTGTGGGTGCTCAGATGCTCTATTTTAGGACCAGTGCTTGTGCAAGTGCTTGGAAACATGCATCACTATCAGCTCTGTGAACTTCAGCAGCGCTGTTCATCATGCTGCCTTGGCTCATTTGCCAGCATGGGCAGACGTGTGATTTTTGTATGCTGCTGGAAGGTTCTGCACTGACAATTTATTTGCTCATGACAACCTTTGCTGTATTCCCATCCAGATGCTGTTATCGGGATCCCATGCTGATCCTATGGTGTAGCCAAATATCCATCTCCTTGCCGTTCCCCTGTTTGGCAGGGTCAATAATTAAAGCCCTTCATTCTTATCCTTGACATGGCCCAAGAGTGGAAGCAATTGGAGGCTCCCATAGGCCCCATGGAAGTCTGAAGTGGCCACCGGTCACATTAATTTTCTTCATGTGTCATCAAGGCAGGTGCAGAATGGGCCTAATTAAGATCAGAGGTTCAGAAAAAGGAAGGAACTGATTTTTTTTTCTCCCTAAAGGCCGCTGCCAGCAGCAGCTGATAATGCCAGGGGTGAGGAGGAAAAGAGAGATGAGAAACTCCGGACAATTGAAAATCATTTGCTAAGAACAGAAGCTGAAGCCTGCAACCTAAAGACCTTTGTGCCTGAAATTTTCACATTCCTGTGGGTCCTTCTGAGCCTCAGCTATCACAAAGGCTATCCCAAAGTTTCCCCTAGAACTTTCATTCCCATATCTGGCTTCGGTAGTTGTGTATGAGAGGGCTTGAGAGAGGAAGAGAGCAAAATAGATGGGCAAATCCAGAGTGCAGGCTTTTCCCTCTGCTTCGATCACTGACAACTTAAGATGTGTCTTGCTCTGGGGATCTATGTATCTCTAAACCAGGACTGTAAGTGCCCCAGCCTGCTATTTAGGGACATTTTTTGTACCTTAGTATATAATCTTCATTGTAATATGGCCATGGAAAATGATGCACTTTCAGCTGAAATGATCTTTTAAAGGGCATTTTTCTGTCTCCCTTTTATGCCTCCTTGCCTCCTGTCTGCGGTTCTTATTCATTTTCAGGGCTCCTCGTGAAAGTATTATGAAACATCTCCCTCTGACTCCACTTGGAGTAGCCAGGCTGTGCAGGTTGTGTTTGTCCTTCCTTGGCCCTTTCCAAGTTTCATCACACTGGAGGTGGATAGCAGCCTTGTCATTCTCAACCTAAATATATGCAAGGAAAAATTATATCTACTTATTTCACTTACATACAGCCATGTGTTTTCAAGTGTTTAGCATTCTGATGATAGCAACCACCTGTGAGTTTTTTCCTTCATTTTCTTTCTTGACGTACTCTGCTCCCTTGTTTGGTCCTTGTAGGCTGAATGCCACGCTCCTTTTTCTTTTGGTTTGAATGGGCTCTGTTCTGAGTCTTAGTGCAATGAAACAGGGCTTGGAGGAGGGGAGGAGAGGAGGAAAAATGGTGAGAAATCTCACTATGAAGTTGAGTGCTCTACTGTCCTGAGACCAGCTGCTAGGATGCACCAATTCAGTTTCATGGGAAATCCAAAGGGCTGAGATGTGCCCTGGCTCCAAGGAGAAGCAAGAATGAGACTATAAGGCAGAGCTGGACCTTGCCTTATTCTCCTTTGTCCTCATCCTCCCCCTGGCAAGGAGGAAATAGGATGAAGGCCAAGGTAGCACAAGAAGCCAGAAATGAGGGCTTTGGGGCAACTGTGGAAGCTGGCTGGCTCCATCTTCAGCTGGATGGAGTTGATCATTGGGTAAACCCCACTGTGTAAATTCCGTCCAGGCCAAGGCAGTGTGTCTGTTGAAAGCCTCAGCCCTTTGCTTAGAAGATTAGGGATGCAGCCAGCCAGTGCTATATTCATTATTACTGATGGGTTTTGAGCAGGACTAAGCAGGATCAGCCTGCATTGTCCTGGAGAATACAGCCTCTGGCCCTGTAGAAATAGCAAAACCCTCATCCTGCAGCACAGGCAGTGCTGAGAGCGGGGTCCTCAGGGTGATGGAGAGGTCTTGAGTCCTCCGGTAGATATAATGAACTGACTCTCTGCCCAGCAGCCCTTCTGTAACCAAGTCACTGCATGAACTCAACCTTTCAAAAATGTATGTTGCAATGCTAGGAGGTGGTGCTTTTTGATCAGAGGAGTAACATCATTAAGGAAAGAGAATTCGTTGCAGCTCTGTGAGCTGTTCCAGCAGCACGGGTGTGCTGGAGCAGCCCTCCTGTGAGCAGCTGCTGTGCCTCTGCTGGCTCAGACCTGATGTGTATTGCAGTAACAGCCCCAAAGAACAGTAGCAGCATCACTCTGAGCCGCACGGCCACTGCAGGAAAAAGCTATAGGATGCCTTCATACGAGTCCTTAATTAATGAGCCCATACAGAGAAGCAGCGAGCTGAAGTGCCCTCCCTAGCATTTTGCCTGGGTCTGTTAAGACCCATGAAACCCAATTGAAATCAAGTATTTCAATGTGAGTTCTCCTCTTTCTGTATACATATTTTGTTGGAGTGTTTTTCAAGATGTAGCTGTTACAGGATGATGAGTAGTATTGAGATCCTCGTGGGCACTGTGCTGTCATCAAAGCAGACTATTACTCTAATCCTAGGGAACCACCAGAATACCATTTGAAATCCTAGTGTGTTAGAACAGAGGTTCCTAAAGCTGCAGCTAGCCTTCCCTGCTAGCATGCATTTGTGTTCCTTGCCATCCAAATGGTGTCCTGTCTGCTCTGTCCTGTCATGTATGGATTTATCTGGCCTGGGCAATGAGACCATGGAAAGCGGGGGGACCCCACTGCCCCCCACCAAAGGGTTGGTGCATGGCTGGGCTGTGTGCTGCATGCATTAATTAGAAAACATACTCAGGATCCCTTGTCTGGAAGGGTTGTCGTAGCCTACAGTCATGGTTTGGGAGTCTGGAGGGGTGGGGAGGGCAGGACAGTATCCATCCTGATTTGGTACTGCTCCCCAGACATCTACCTGTGTCTGCCACGAGAGCAGGAGTGGGATGGAGAACTCTGCTAAATGCTTTTCTTTCCTTTGCCTTTGTGGTTTGAAAATTCTTGTCAACTGCAAGAATGCAGAAGGGAAAAAGTTGAATTCCCACTGAAGTAATGCTCGCTGTTGGGTCCTGGTGTATCTCACCAGCACAGATGTTTTGCTGTTATTCTCTCCCTTTCTCTCTATTGAACGACTTTCAGAAATAAACTGGAAATTGGGTGATTCACAACACTTAGAGCCCATTTTGTGAGAAAATGAGCAGGATTTTCCAGGGCTGCATGGGCTGAATTTACACCTTTGTCTTTACTGCTATTTCTTTTAGTAGTGCTGCACAGCAGCCTCTGTCAAGGGCCTTCTTTTCAACACTGACTTTTCCCTGTGGTTGCTGTCAATCTTCCCAATCCCTTGCACAGCCTCAAGTCCCCTCTCATGGGTGTGCAGGTGCTTGCACATCCCTCAGTGCATGCTTTGTTTGAGTTTTTGCTTTCCTTCAGCAATATTTGGTGTCACCACTGCGTTGTTGTCACAGTCACATTGTGCTCTACTGTCTGCAGAAAAGAAAACTAAAAGTGTACAGAGTGATGTTTCAAAATGCTCTTATTTATGTTGATATTCAGCCCAAATCTGACAGTCGGGCTCTCCTGGGTTTGGGCATGAAATTCCTCACCTGCCTTTGCTAGAAATGGTGGTGCACCCTCCTTTGTATGGGTTAAAGCAGTGGGGTAATTGAGTAATGACCAATGTGGCGTTCAGTGAGCACACCTGCATTACCCCTCAACGCCACCTTTAATTTATATTTTCAAGGTGAGGTTCGAAGAGGTTTTCCCCTCTGAGTCGTTGGTGTGGTGATGGCACACAGCAGTGAGTTTGCTGGCAGCCGACACCTCCCAGACAGACGTCGTGTTCGGAAATGCCAGATGAACTTCTGGTAGCCACGGATGGGATCAGAGACAGGAAATGTCACCAGGCACAGACCTTTTCTCTCTCCCTCGGGTGCTGGATTAGAAGTCCTGTTGCTCAGAAGTGAGAGGTAACAGCAGGGCAGCCCTGGTCTCGGCTGAGGCAGTCTGTTCTGAGCACAGGGGGACCAGTTCTGCTGAGCTGACTTCAGCTTTGCCCTTTTCATGTCGCGTTTAGCTCAGCAGGGATGTACATTTTTGTCACTTGCAGAGCGGTTTGTCTCAGGGACCTTTGTCAAAACCTCCCTTCGTCATCTCTGTGGACTGCACATCCACAGATCTTGTGTGATGGCAGGTAATTGCCAGGAGAGAGTGGAGAGAGAAGCTCAGAAATGGGAGTAAATAACAGAAAAGTGAGTGAGTGGGATTCCCCAGCCCACAGCTATTTAATTCTAGGGATTGAGCCAAATTAGTTTCTTTCCATTACACTGAAGGGCACCAAAGCATTTTATCCATGCGGGAGTCCTGGTAGGAGAACAGAGCTGATTGCTGCAGCATTTGTTTGAATGCATGGGCAGAAGGCTGTCATGTCTGTTGGGTATCGAAGCTTCAAAGAGGAACGGGGGAAGGGAGAGGTGCTCCGTAAATCCTTGAATTCTCCAAGCAAAATGAGTCTGAAGAGCCATCACAGGTTGGAGTCCCTCTGGTGGGCAGCTCCATTGGTGCTGGAGATGAGTTGTGTAGTTCTCGGCCCATGTCTTGTTGGTTTCAGCTAAAAAAGGACTTAACAGATGGGTCCGTGAATACATTTAGCTCAGACATGAGACATTTTTTGGTGTGATATAACAGGAACAGATAGAAACAAAAAAAAAAACCCCACAAAACTGTTTGGGCGGAACTTGATCGGTTGGCAAAACTGAAGTGTTTTGCTTCAGAGTTGATATTTATAATTTATCAGGTAGAAAATTAGAGTTTAAATCATCTCCAAAAGAAACATCAGAGACTATTATGCTAAAAATGGTAAACCAACACCTCTAGTTATCGTCAGTATTCTCATATACCCTGCAGCCAAAATTAGTGCAATTTCACAGCGTATTTTGATTTTGAAAGGACATTTTCAAATGGAAAACGCTTCCATTCCACCCTCACCTTCATTGTATTCACAATGAGCTTTGGTGGCGGTTTCATCCACTTCGTTTTCTGTGAATGCTCCATGATTGCAACCTTCCATGTTTATTGGCAACCTGGTATTCAAAAATAGTTTCTGCTGATAAATCTCGGCCTAAATCTTGTCAGTTCCGAGTGCTTGGGAAGTGTATTTGGAGCAGCTTTGATTCTTGCCTGTAGTTATGTGGCGTATTTTAAATCCCTGATTGGATAAGCGCAAATCTCAGCATCAGGTTTCCTGTATAAATGTTTGCCATTATGAAACCCAGAATTTGTTTTCCGGGGATGTATCTGCTTAAAACAGTGTCTAACACACTTCTTCCAGGCAATTCATTTACTCTGATTCTTACAGAAAAAAAAAAAAGAAAAAAAAAAACAACACACAAGAGACAAAACCTACACAACGCAAAACGAAGCGCCTCTGGGCACTCCTTATCTTCAGAGCTTTTATCCCTTTTCTTTCATTGCCTACGTTTGTTTGTTACTTATACCTGTTGTGCTTAATTTAAATGGAGATCACAAGTGCTTTTTAGCAGCACTTATCTTACCGTGTGTATACACAACTCCTAGCAGAACGGGAACCTAATCTGGATGGCGTTGGCTGGCATGCAAATAAATAACAATAGTGAAATTATATTGCAGCATTATTGTGATGGGTGTGTTGGTGACTGATATTCTGAGTGTATGTGAGACAAGGAGCATCAGGCAGACTTACTGAGTCTGCTCACTCTTACCTCGCTAACTTCCTACCTGACTTCTGAAAAGCTGGCTTTATAAATGGCGTTTAATCCCTTGGTTTTGTGATAGGAAGATAAGCTTATATCACGTCCCTCCAAGGCTGGAGACGCACACTGTGCCCCTGTGAACACCCCCTCTTCTGGGGCAAGCCAAAAACCTCTGCCTCTGCAGCAGTGAGTTCCGCTGCCTAATTATACTGCATGGGAAAAGAGTGTTTCCTTTTATCGGTTTTAAATGAATAGCCTTTTAATTAAATTGGATTCTTGTACTATGACAAGTAAAACAGGAGCCTCCAGCTGACCTCTCCGTGCCATTTATCACCTTATGTGCCTCTATCGTGTTACCATTTATTCATACCCTCCCCAAACTAATCTAGTATTAATATTTTTAATCTCTCCTAATAGAGAATCCTTTGCAAGCTTCACATCATTTTTGATATGGGTCTTGGATCCTGAGACCTGCAGTGGAAGCCTGATGTTCTGAGCAAGCTGTTAACATTGAGAACAGTGGCAAGCAATCTAATGAAAGTTATATAGCAATGTGATGAGTTATTCCAGCTTTCTGGATCATTATGATGACATAAATGGTGGCTCTGCTAGACTTGGTATCCAGCACGCTAAATCTCATTAATAAGCATCTCCTCAATTGAAATCAATGATGCATGGCATTACCTGACATAAATGAAGATTTGAGAGAGTGACCTATGGCCACAGACTGGCTAACATTGAGCTCTCATCCTTTAGGTGTTATATATTGGAAATGAAGTCCTTTGCTCCAAATTCTTTAGAAGCTGGATGCTACCATTGCATTCAAAATACAGCCCTGGCCAAGTCTGCTCCCATGGCATAGCCTACAGGTCAGCTTCACTGATTCTAAAACACCAAAAATACTTTTTGCTGTTATTTCCAAAGAAATAAATCCCATTGCCCTTTCTCTTCTCCTCCCACATCTACAAATCCGCAGCGATACCAGCAGATGCAGAGATTTATTGCATTAATTTAGGAGGGGCTTTTTGGGGAGGAGTCCTTGTCGGATTGCCTCAAGTCAGAACTCCCCGCTCTCTCGTGCTGCTCCCAGTGGTGTTGCATTAAGATCCTTCTCGCACAGGCTGACATGAACCATCCTCCATGTGTGTTTCAGGCTGGATGAACGCTCCGTGTGAAGTTATTCCAAATTTAACCATTCCCATTAAAGCCAGTGGAGTTCTTCCAGCTTTCTAATGGGATATTTGGTATGCAAGCCTGGCTATTTTCCCAGAGAAATAGCCTTAGAGGATCGAGCCATTGGTCTACAAGAGCAATATGTACCTTCTGCAATAAACAGCTCCAGATGGTAGGGAGGAAGCCACCAGTGGATAATTAGACCTGTTTCCCATTGGGAAAGCTTTTTCCTAGCACACACCAATTAGAGGCTGGCCTGACCACTGAAGCATAAAGGCTTATATCCTTTAAAAAAGTAGGAACAGAAGCTGATTACTAAGTTCTACCTCTTGCCTTTAAGTCGTCTTTGTCGAGACTGAGTGCTAATTGCATGGCATTTAATTGTCCTGTATTTTTATTTGTAATCCATTTTTTCCTCCAATCAATACAGTAATTCAGATAAAAGATTAAGAATCAGATCCTGAGCTGGAGAGAATATATCATTATGCTATTGATCCCCGTGGCATCGCACTTGGCTTTAGCAAATGAAGCTCTTGTCCATATTATGAGAGAAGATAATAATACAAATATGAAGTGGAATAAACAAAAAGAGTAGGGAACTGCACAATGGGTTTAAATAAGAGTTCACATGTTTCTGTGTGGCTTGGGTGTTCCAAACAGGAGCTGCTGCACTGCAGGAGCAATCAGCTCTTGGCATCCTTTCAAAACCCCTAATACAACAGCAAAACAGACCTTTCATGCCTATTCACAGCTCGTTTAATCATCTAACCATGGGCATAATGATAAATATATGTATGTGAAAATGCTATTTGTGTATCTTTCTATATGATGTGTGTATTAGTTATTAGATCCCAATGAAACACCAGGAGATCGCCTTCATTATTTGGCCGGTAATTACATATAAGTTGCTTGCATCAATCATCTCCCCATATGTCCAGCTGAGGCTGGTGTGTGGCTATTTACAAGGTGGTGGCAAGAAGAATAGGGAAACAGTTTACAGCCTGTGGTTACTTCACTTTGCTTTGAAAACGTGATTGCTCCATTGGCGACTCGATTGCTCTGGTGTTTCTATGCATTCATATCTCCCTTTCCTCATGCAAACACACCAGTCTGTACTGACTCAAAGGTCAGTGCTTGCATGTGTTCCTAATATCCATCATGTTGTGTGTGATACCAGCAGCAATCAGTAGAATGGTAGAACACCATCCAGTTCCCTAGGGAACCCACAGTGCCCTGCTTACCTTAGGATAATACAAGCTGCTATAGGGAAGAGGTTTTATCCTTCACCACGCTTCAATGTAAAGAGGGTCTTCTGCCTTTCTGTGCTATGGAAAAATTTCTTTTCATATCTATCTGGATATCTCTGAGGTAGTCTGGCTACACTTGTGAGCAGAATGAGCATCAGATGAACGCACCACCTGGGTGTGATCAGAGAAAACTCTCAGCTTACCCTAATACAATACAGGACCCAGGATTAGAAGCAGTCGTCTGGCTTGTCACATCCCATCCCCTGCAAATATGCAGTCCTGTAATAGATGTGTCTGCAAGCATCCTGCAAACCTCCTCTGTATGCACAAGTCTTGGAAATGTTCCCTTAGGATACTCGCATGCTAAGATAATACATTTAAAAGAAGACCAAAATCTCCCGAGCTACAGAAACCAGGGGGAAGAAAGAAAAACAGATCAAGGACATCAAAAATGTCCTAAGTTACTGAAATAGCAGGGAATTTGTTAGGCAATAAATGATCCTATGAATCGCGCACGCGGGCTGAATGTTGAGGGTTTCCTTCCATCCTCTATTGCAGTCACTGTAAGAGCGTGGTGAGGGACAGGCTGAGAAGGGAATGCGCTGTGGTGTTGGTCTGCAGTTATGGGGGAGTGTAGAAGTGAGTCCTGCAGCCCCGAGCCTCATCCCTGACTTCCCCCTGTTTCGTGTGTTGCTTTTGGGACGTGTGAGCTCAGCGCGGGCTGATTTGTGCTTGGGCTGTGCTGTGCAGTGACGTGGGGCTGGGGCACAGCAGGAAGGGTGGCAGCCGCCTGCATCTCTCCAGTCTCAAGGTTAACAGCATGATTAAAATATTAAGAAAGCAAGTGTCATCGAAGTGAAGTATTGTGCCCCTGCCAGCATAAATCCCCGCGCAGCTCGTAGTGCGGGCTGACAAGTTCCTCCAGATATCACAATCCCAACCTCTGCGGGGCAGCAAATGGATGTGGTCAGCTCACCCTGCTGTGACCCAACCCCAGGGCAGGGAGAGCTCTGTGTTCTCTTCCCATACTGGTGCTGGGGACTTGGGGTCGGAGCAGGACAGCAGGACGGCTTCTCTGGCACTAATGTGCCGAGCGCAGGCAGAAAGGAGGCGAGGAGCAGGGCGGGTTGTGATGATGGGCTTCGGATGCAGCCCCTGGGTAAAGCTGCTTGTTTGCTGCTTTCTTTGCCAGTGTGCTTTCAGGAGACAAGGGTTTGGCTCGATGCGTGTTAGCAGGATGCTTGTCTGGACCACGAGAGCACCAAAATGCCAAACAAATGATACAATAAGCGACTCAGGGCTTGGCAGCAATGCGTCTTTGGAAGCCGTATTGATAGCTCAGCAGCCAAGAGGCAGAGGGAGGACAAGAAATTAGTAAAGCAAAACAGCCGCTTGTGTCAGCCTGGTTGGGGGACTAACTGCACAACATTTCATCTGTGATTAACACTGCGATTGAAAGCAGGGTTTGTGAAGGATGGATGGGTTCTGCAGCCTCTTCCATGTGCTGGCACTGCTGCTGCTGTACTGAAAGGATTTGTTAAGGACCAAGGACCTTTCTGTATTAAGCTCAAGATTATGAGGCTTTTAAAAATGGTATAATTTTGCTCATACAGAAATTATAGCATCTTTGTGCAGGAAGTCGTTGCTTGTGATGAGTGTGGCCTCCCCAGATCTGTGAATCTTCTGTGTTCTCAGTGCCACCAATACTTTCAGCTGAGGGTCTCAAAACATCCGAATTGCAGTGAATGAAAGGTGGTTTGCAAAGGTACAGAGAGAACCTGGCACCGCAAATAGGGTCCACAAAGTGGGGAAAAGCACTGCATTGCTGGAAGCACATCACTGCAGGGCTGTTCCTTTGGTCCTCGTGCAGTTCTGGGGAGGGGAAGAGCACAGGGTGCCAAACCCTAAGAGGAGAGGGGAGGACAGGCGGGGCTCGGGCTCACTGCAGCCCCAAATGCAGCAAGAATTGAGCCCAGGAGCTGCTGTAGAAGCTCTAGGAACAGAATTGCACCACTTAGGAAAGCCGTGCCCCTGACTGCACCTGCACTAATTTCTTGATGCTCTTCTCTTCTGCCTTGCCCAGCTCCCGGCTGCATAACGAGGTGTGTCAGCAGAGCAGCCATCACTTTCTGCCTGCAAACACTTAATTGGTTGTGGGTAACACTACATTAACTCTCCTGGCTGGATCAAAAGGCCCTCACACGCCTCACCCACAGCCCATCTCCATGGAAGACTTTGTTATCATGTTTATAAGCAGCCCATACAGACAAGAAATTTGCATATAAATAACCTGCCAGCACAGCAAGGCAGTGAGAGGCACCTGGTGCTGCCTCTTATCGTTTGGGAAGGAAGCAAGCAGCAGCAGGTCAGTGCCCTGAGCAGCTCTGCTGCACCCTGACCCCACAGACAGGAATACATGGGAGTTTGGGGCTCTGGGATGAAGGCATGGGTAGCATCACTGCCATTGGAGACAGGAAGGGAGGGAAGGATAAAACCAGAGGGTCTGGGGACAGCGAAGAATGGTCCTGGAGAGGGATGAGCAGAGGTAGGGTTAACGGCTCAGAAAGGACTCAGAGCTGGTAACAGGTTGCTGAGGAATCCAAGGGAGCTGAGAGATGTTCACGAGGGATAGGAGGCTTTCTTCATACCCCTCCCTCCCCCCAGTCCTTGTAGGGATAATGAAACAGAAACAATTAATATCACGTCAGCCAGGTGCTGGAGTGCAAGTTCCAGCAAGAGTAAATAAAACCCAAGCTAATCTGGCTGAGCATTCAAACACATTCCTGTCCAGATTTAACACGTGTACACACATAAAAGTGTATGGCAAAAACAAAGGCATCACAAGAGAACGGGGGGAGCTGGAGCCCTTCATGCTGTGAGAATTCAGGGTGTGAAGGCACCTGGGCAGGCAGATACAGCTCTGAAACATTCTAGGAGAGCATCCAGGCTTTCCCAGCCCACTGGTTGAAGCCCTGTGACCACTGTTGATCTGGATGTGGCCACAGTCCTTAATGCAGAGGAAAAGAAGGCAAAGCCAGAGGATGCCAGGCCAAGAGAAAACTCAACTAACCTTCAAGGTTTGTTCTTGAGCACTTTTTGCTGCCATGCAGATGGGATCTACTCCAAGCGGATGTTTGTGCAGCTCCTGAGGGACATTAGCAGCTCTCAATCAGAGTTCTAATCTTCATTCAATTTCTGTTTTCTTGTGTGGCCTCTGGGGACCATCTCAGAGCTTTTAGAAGGAATCGTAATGGGAGATTAAAAGGAAAAAAGATAGGAGGAAAAAGATTGAAAGGACTCCGGTGGGGTGGAATAGGAGATGCTGACCCCCCTCAAGAGGGGAACTTAAAGGGAAGGTTCTCAGCTGTGAGCAGCCCCCAGTGCAGGCACAGCTCTGCTGGGGACAAACTCCCAGATATTCAGCATGGAAGACTCAGTGCTTTCACCAGCAAACCCCAGGTTTTCCCAAATTAGCAGGAAGTGACTCATCCCTTAAATGCAGTCTCAAAGTATGAGTACAGGACGCGAGTTCTCATCCAGGTAGGGCTGTAGGAGCACTAGAAAATCACTTAATTAGAGCTGTGTGGGGAAGTGCTTTCTGTATCTCAGGTAATCAGTGTTCTGTCTTCATCTTGAGCCTTTCCAAGTATGAAGAAATGCTGCTGCTTGCCACCCAGGGCCTGCAGAGCACGTATCCTCTCTTAGGGTCTCTCTCCAGTACTTGGCAATAGCACAAGGCTGGCCCAGGCATTACGCTCTATCTTTTTCCATTTGCATAGTGCAAGGAAAAATGGATAGAAAATGACAGAAGAACAAAACAGACCCAAAAATAAGCTCTTGTCCTTGCCTTTGTTCTGTTACTGGGCCCCTTTGGCTGTGTTGTTGTGCAGTGGCTGACGTTTTCTCTTGGGCATAATCATATTGATTACATTAATATTATTCTGCAGGATTAGTGGCGTTGTTCTGATTCTTGGGAAAACAAAAGCAAAAGAATGCTCTGTTGGACTCAGCTAGCTGGGTGGAAGGCTCTCATAAATAAGAAGCACGGATCTCCCATGCATTGCTTTGGCTTCTTCTCTGGGGAAGGGAGAAGGCTGATGGAGGTAAAGAGATGCTGCACACCCTGAGATCTGTGCCATAGAGGGACTCAGCTTGATTCCCCTCCATTTCCCTACCGTTGCTCATCTTCCTGTGCATTTCCTTCATATTACTGTATATAAATTTGAGCATATCCTCAATCCCCACCCTGGTGCTCCTATTCCACCGGGGAATTTTCTCATCAGCATTGTAAAATGCCTCATTAGGAAGGAAGCGGGCAGAGCAGGCTGTGCTGAGACAGAGCTCAGGAGTAGGAGACTGGTTTTTCTTTGGCTTTCCTCAGTTTCATCAGTGGCATTTTGCTTGAATTGACCTCATACCACCATCTCTGGGGGTTGTGCTAATATTGCTGCTATGTTTTGGGAGCAGATGTTGGGGGAGTCCCTGTAAAACTTGGTCCACTTTTCTCCTTCTGTTTTTCCCCTGCACAGGACAGAAAGAGATGATTTCATCAGCTTTCATTTGCTTCATTTCTTACTTAATGCTTCAAGTCCAGGAATCATGTATTTATTTTTAAATCAAGAAGAAAAACTCTCTAGCTCCCCCCTTGCGCTTGCATTAAGAATTCTAAAAGCTATGTAGCCTTAGAGAATAGCCTCACTAAAGACATGAGAAAGAATTGCTGATTTATTTATTATTTATAGAGCTCATTATATTTTAACTCCAGGGGGTGGCATGTGTAGGGTGGACTCCTTGAAACATCTTGTGGGCCCTCCAGTGGTGGTCACTGATGTTCCTCCACCACGGAAAGGAGGAAAAAACAGTTCAAGCAGCAATGCTGAGCAAGGACAGACAGGAACACAGGGTTTGTGCAGAGGGTGGGATGAGATGGGTGGCATGCAGGTTGGTAGGACATCTCAGCACATTTTGGCCTGGGTTGCAGTGAGATGGGAGCACAAAATTGCAAAGCTGAATGTTTTAAAGCAGTTTCGGCCTGTGAGATTTGCACCCCTTTTCATTCTTTCTTGTACTCTTTGAGCTTCCCTTGCATCAACTCCTGGCCCAGTTCTCAGGATCCTTTTCTCCCTGTGACACTAAAGCTGTCCTCCCAAGCTGACAATTAAGTCATGTATCTGAAATGGGCACTAATGAAGCACAGTTCTGTCTTCTGGTTACAGGTGAGAAGCTGGTAGGACTCCAGCAAATGGAGAAGGGCTGTGCCCAAGGGTTGCAAAATGCCAGGAAGGGTGACCACAGACAGAACTCTCTTGTTGCCCATCATGAATTGATGGAGCTTTCCAGCTACCTGTCTGGGCAGCTGGGACTTGCAGCTCTGGGGCGCTGATCCAGGGCTAACACCAAAGCAGAAGGAACAGAGCTCTGTGGAGGGGGCTGAGACCAAAGCTGGTGCTGTAAAGGCACAACATTGGCCAACTGTAGGGCAGAGCTTGAGATGTAGTGCAAGAGCTGAGTGTATAGTGTGATGCCTAAGATTTTGCTGCCTTAATTCCAGGAAGACAAGCTCATAGAACCATTAAAGTCAGAAGAGTCCACTAAGATCCCCATGCCCAGCCCACCCCCACCATGCCCACATCCCTTAGTGCCACATCCCCACGTTTCCTGAGCAGGGATGGTGACCCCTCCACCTCCATCTGTGCCAGTGCCTGACTCCTATTCCAGAGAAGCTCCTTTAAAGGATGTACCTTTATGTCAGAGCTGGGGAGGGACACATCCTGGCTTCACCTCTTTCTTCTTTTCTTGTTGAGCAAGGCAGAGGAACTCGTAAGCAAAGTTATGGATTTGAGGCAGGACTAAAATCTTATATGAAAGGATTTGCTCTCAATTTCTTTTTTTTTTTTTTTCTGTTGTTGTTGTTTAAAGCATTTTTATGCACAAGTCAACTCAATCAGAACTGCATTTTGTTGCCTCCTGTGCCTGGGAGATCTTTTCTCAGTGTGATTTGTCAGCTGGATTCCATCCTTGTTGTGCTCTCAGCACGTTCTGATTCCCTCATTCTTCCTCAAAAACAGACCCATCCTATTGCTGGGGCACAGGGACATTTCAGCCATTGTTTTTTGTCCCAGGCACGTATGCGTGCACATATATATGTATACACACACATCTTTCTTTTCCCCCTTCTGGCCTCAACTTTTAATTGAGTTTGCTGCCAGTCGCTGACAACATAAGACAGGAAATTACAGTCCCATCATCCACTTCACAGCAATTGTCTGTGAGCCCTGAACTGCTCAGGCAGTTCCCTTTGCTGCTGCCACCACAGCCATGCAGGAGGATGTGCTGTGAGCAGCCAGGACTGGCGAGAAGGGACCTCCATCTCCTGGTTCCCCAAGTCTGGAAATAGCACATTTCTGACCCTCGTGGATCAAAGCCCTCCATTCCCATCGCCGTGGACATAAGAGTGCTGAAAAGTGGAACTTTTCTATTGATGGCATCAAAACTTTGATTAAACTTTTTCATAAGCCTGCTCGCTAGCATAATTTATGTGGATTTATTCTGTGTCAGAGCAATATATCTGTTTATTTGAGGGAGCTAACGGCCGGTTACAATTAACCTTGATGAATGCAGAGCTTTCTGGATGGAGAAAAATGTCCCCTCCCTTTGCTGTAATTTACACTGCATGTTAGTTTGTAGGTGCAAATAAATACAGCTGGGTCATAAACCATCCTGACTCGTGGCAATGGGAGAACCTTTGCATTACCCATCAGGTGGTGTAAAGCAGAGTGACTTCAGCAGGAGGTGAATTGCTCAGACTCGATGCAACCTGAGGATCTGGTCCCTTATTTTCAGTCTGTTCTTTCCTTCTTTTCTGCTGATTAGAGCTTTCCTAAACATCGAGGCAAGAGGGAAGGGGGCTAATTTATGTAGATTTAAATGCACTGTCAATATTTATGTAGGTGCTAGCAAGAGAATGGGGGAAAAATCCCATCAGCTTCAGATGTCCATAGTAAGCAGAAGCTGTGGTCCCTGGAGAGGCATTGCCCTGGGAAGCAGTTCTCCAAGCTAATGAGTAATCATCTTAACTTCAAAAATGAGAAATACTGCACCTGAGCCTTTCAGCCTTGAAATGAGACGGTGCCCAGAGAGGTTTGCTGCTGAAATTCTTGGGGCAAGGGGAACCAGAGCTCTTGAAAGCCCCAAGCACTGCTCTGTTTCCTCTGCTGGGATGTGGTTGTGCTTGTCCAGTCAGCAGCAAGCCCACACAGGCTGTCAGGTTCTCCATGATGTTGCAACCCAGCTGCTGCAAGCCTGCAGCTGGCTGGCACAGGTTGGGGATCAGATCCCTTCCCAGCTATAGGGGTGGGCAGCTGTGGAGCTGAGCAAGCAAACCCCCGGGGCCCAGCGCTTGCACCAGGTGTTGGCTCAGGTGTGGCCGTGGGATGCAAACTCCTTTGCACCCTGTGCTGCTCTGCAGTTCTTTCTGCCTTGTCAGAAATGAGGTGTTGCGTCTTGTTGGGCATGAAGGGAGCTGCGTGCTGTTGTCTTTTTTCTGCTGATGACTTCAGGATAATAATAAAAAATCTGGCACAGAGCATTTCATCAGCGGTAGGAGATGTTCTTTCTTTATTAATTCTGCTTGGGATCAATAATTAATGCTGCTGCCTCCTTGACAATTCTCCTCAGTGTGAGAGGAGCACTGATGCAGGATGGTATTGCATAGCTTTACTGTCAGAAGAGCATTGTGTTCCTGGAAGACCTCTGTTAGTCCCACAGCAAATAAAGGTTCTCACACTATCAAAGTCAGGTTCATTTTAGGGTCAGCAAGATCCCAATTTAAGCAGACTGGCAAAGTATATAATTGGGCATATATTCCCATCACAGAGAAAACGTAGCAAATGCACTGAGCAGAGGTCTTGCCATCCCTGTCTGGTCATGCACAGCAGCACTGAAAGACTCGTGCAGAAAGTCACCTCATATTGGTGGCACCAGCAGCAACCAGGTGTCAGATTTGAGCCACGAAGCCTAAAAAGTCCCACACACACCTGAGGGTTGTCAGCCCCCTGTGTGCCAGAGCAGAGCAGGTCCAGCTTGGTGCCAGCCTGCAGGTGGAACAGCTCTGCGGTCTCTTGAGCCATGCACATCCCTGGAGCATCTCTTACATAAAAAAAAAATGAAAATGATTTGGATTCTGTGTGTTAGAAAACAAATAGGTCAGGACCGGGGAGCTAGAATTTAGCCACTAGCTAATTTCTTTTGCCCATTAGCTCCCCTCGGGTCAGTCTGTGGCACATCAGGGTTGCTCCTCGGATGCTTTTCTGACTAATGCATTCACCAAGGGGAGAGAAATCCTCAGCTTAGAGGCTCGTTTCTGTCCCAGACAAAATGCCAGGATGGGCTCTTTGTGCCGGCAGCACAGCACTGTCTCAGCAGCCCTCGTGGCTGTTGACCCTGCTGTGGGTAAAAGGAGGTTTTCAGATAAGTTGGCAGGATATCAGACAAAGGCTCAGTTAATACCACACATCTCAATGGCCCCTTTCATGCAAGAATAGCAAATGGATTTTGCACACACTGTTCAAGGGAGCTTGCTTCTATCCCTCAGATAGAGATGCTGTCATCCCTTCGCATGGCGGGGAAACAGGCACTGACTTAGAATAAAATTTCCTCAATTCTTGTCTTTTCAGATCATTTCATTTTTGTGCTGTCTTATCACGTAGAAAATACAAGAAAATTGAGAACTTCTACATTCTTTATTTTTATTTACTGTGCTAAGGAAAATGGGTGTACTGGGACTTTCTCAAAGCTGATTTAGTACCGCATCTCCTGCTTTCTTGCAAAACATCTAAGCAGCTTAGACTTCTGAAAAACAAAACAGAAAAAAAAGCTGAAAAGCTTTGCATCAGAAAGCTATTTTTGAAGGGGAGTGGGGCTGATCTGTTGCCTTCAGCCTGCCCTACCCACTGCTGGTACACCTTTGCATTGTATGGGTACCACAGACAGAACCCATGAGCTCTGCTCTGTCAGCAGAGCTTGCTTCTCTGGCACCAGAAAATGGAAAGCATCATCTGTAGGGATGAATGTGGTTTGCTCTCAGGGCTTGTTCAGGCATTTTCCCTTCCTATTCGTCACACTTACGCTTTGGGGGATATTTCCCAATGCTCTTTGCTGAGCACTGGTGGCAGTTGGTGTGGTCGCTGCAGCTCAACCTGCTGCTGTGCTGGGAACTTTGTGATTTATGGCCACATCCTCGTGAACATGCTTGCAGTTATCAGGGTTGGCCAGCACCCAGCTCACAAATCCAGCTGAGAAGACATCGTGCCAAGTGCCTTGCATCGATTATGGAACTGATGTCTCTGTGGCTGCATCCCAGAGCCTGCTCTTCCCAAGCATATCTTGGCTTCTCTGGGAGCCCATCATTTGTCTGTGCTGTGAAGCGACAGCTGCATTTGCTCCAGTTTTGCTTCAAGGTTGCTTTCTCCATGTTGTGCAAATGTGGGAGACAGCTTGTGTGTGAATGGATCCTGTTCCCTTTGGCTTTGTTTTACAGAGGAGACAGCAGCACGCTGAAGCTCTCAGCATGTGGATAACCCAGGTGCAATTGCTGGGAGCTCCTTCTGCCTCTGTGGTCCTTGTCACCGATGTCTCCACTCACATCTGGAGATTTACACGTTGGCTTTTCCTTTCGGTAGAGTCATAGTATCATTAAGGTTGGAAAAGATGTCTAAGATCTCCAAGTCCAACCCCAACTCATCCCCCTCATGCTCACTGACCATGTCCCCAAGTGCCACACCTCCACAGTTCTTGAACACCTCCAGGGATGCTGACTGTCTCACTTCCCTGTGCCAGTGCCTGACCAGTGACTTCTCCTGGTATTGTATTGCAGTTGTTTGCTTCCTATCTCATGTGAAAACTCTTCCAGCAGATCTCTGAATTCAATGAGACGATCAGTCTTTGCCCCAGGTTTGAGCTCTGCATGGAGGCCCTATAGTATTGATTACATTAGCATAGGCTCTTTCCCACTTCAGCATTCAATTCTCTTTGGTTTCGCCTTGTCCTTCACCAGAGGGGTAAATGGGATTATACTGTAACTCTCCAGACATTCACAGACCCAAAACATGAAAACAATAGAGCTATCTGCCAGCGTAAGTGAATATGGGACTCGGAGTCTAATTAGACAGGGAGACTGGGAGCAAATATGTAAATAGCAAGATGACTATTGTAAAAAAATATTTTTAGATATTTGTGCTGCAGGATTTCTTGATTTGCTGCTGGGACTGTGAGGTTTATCTCTGCAGTCTCTTAGGATAAAAGAAAATTGCACGCAAAGCCAACCATTGTTTGCCTGGTTTTGTTTTTCAAACGCTGTGCTGCAAATGGGGAGGGCAGGTAAGCCCTGCTCCAGAGGAGTACGAGGGAAAGGGAAAAAATGTAGGGGTTCTCGAAGATCAGCAGTCTGATGTCTCTGAATGCTGTGACTAATTAATGTCTGAAGGGTATAGAGCGCAAATATACCCAACAAGGGTGCTCTCACCCTGCCACCCTCATACCTACAGAATCCCAGTAGAATGGCTTAGGTTGGAAGAGAGCTAGAAATGACTGGCTTGGAAGAACAGCTTATTGAGGAGTGCTTAAAATAATGAGGGAAGGAATAATAGATGGAGGGGTGTATGACCATTCTTTGTCCTTAAGTACCTTGTCTGGGACTTTAGGTGACCCTGTATCTAGATGTACTTGGAATGCCATAGAAATATACAGCTTCTTCAGATGGGAAGTGAGCCCATGACATGGATGAGCTGTGACTGGGCCGAGCAGAGGGCAGTGGTTCTCTCCCAGTTGGTTCTTCCATTCTGCTGCCTGGCATTCCCAGCTTCCTTCAGTTGCTTTGACTCTTGAGCCAGGAGCCAAAGCAGATGTCAAATGGAGAGTGCAATCCAAGATCAAATGGAGGCTTTCCAGGGCTTGGTCCAATCTTAGATGCATCTCTCCTAATGCTATTTCCCTTGGAAAAGTTTCTGCTTGGGCTAAATGCACCGTAGTGAGCACCGTTAGGAGGCATACACACACACAAGGAGGAATAAGCTGTGGGAGAAAAGCGTGTGTAGGATGGAGTGGGGCAGTGAGTGGCAGCTCTTGTTCCCTGCAGGGCTCTGCTGGTGGGTACAGTGCTGCAGCTCCTCTGCCCAGCTGGGATCTGGACATGGCATCAGGCTTACAGAGGACTTGGGGCTTAAATGCTGCTGGAACCCCAGCCTAAGGCAGGAGTTTGTGGCAAGTAACAGAGTTTGTGATGTGCTGATTGGCAGAAATGAGGGAAACTGGTCTTACTGGTAATGCAATTGCCATTTAAGATCACCCAAGCAACCTGTGAAAAAGAAGTTGCCTAGAGGAGAGTCTGGCCTTTGAGTAAAAGCTGAAGGAAATTACCGTGGGACCTCAGGGGAGGCTCTGCAGAACTGATTTAAGATGGGGTCAGAACAGTTCCTAGTACAAATTGCCCTGTGTAATTTTGTGTCTGCCAAGTGCCAGCCTATCTCCCCTCCCAAATCCCTACATCTCCAAGAACCTTTCCTCCCATGATCTCATTTCATCCTCCTTCCCTGAACTCTTAACCTACCTGCTTTAAATAGAAAGTATCTTTCCCTTCTGCCATGAAATACAGACTTGGAGTTATCCTTAAAGAGCAAGCAGCCACTCGCACCCAGCACGAGCTGCTGGGTCTCACCCCTGGGCTCTGGTACCCAGCACGGCTGCAGTTTCTCCTCCTACCAGCAAGGGAAATCGCAGGGATGGAGTGGAAGCCTCCAAGACATTATGCCATTAAGTGGTGTAATTTAGTCTCAGCTCGATGTTTTGATTTTGCCCAGCTGTGTCTGTGTGCGTTTAGATTAATCCTGTTAGCTGGCAGGAGAGGGGCTGCCTGCTGTTTATCAAGAGTGCTTGTGTGATTTCTATTTGATATGCAGTCGCCTTGGAGAGGAGCTGGGCTGCGTGCTGCTGGGCTGTGCCAGGCTGGCACTGCTGTGGGAGTGAAGGGGCATTTCCTTGGTCACACGGAGGGCATGGGTGTCACGTTTGGTGAGAGCCATTGGCTTGGCACTGGGTGCTCTCTGCACTGAGCAGAATGAAAGCAAACCTCCCTCAAGTGGCAGCACGTCTGAGGAACCCATCTTGACTTTGCCAGGGAAAGTGAGGACTTCTCACGGAAATTAATTGCTCCTTTAACAAATTAGCACTCATTAGCCATGCTACTGTGTATACTCTTAGCCTGTCTTATCTGTGAAGTGAGAAGACATTACCCTTAAAAAAACCCCTAACAATTAGCATGGCTGAGTTGACTGGCCATAACTCTATCTGCATATGATAACAAGTGATGCCCTGCGTTCCTAACAGCCGTATCAATACAGTATAATGGCACAGCACTTGGCTTTGAACTCCTATGCAGCTGCTTTGGCATGGAACATCTTGGCGAGTTGCACTGCAATGGAAAGAGTTGGGTCTGCGGTAGGAGTTGGGTGCCCGGAATTGCTGCCCTACGTTGGAGATGAGCTCTGTGTTTCCAATTGTGCACCATGGGGCTTCTGACCTCCTTCATTTATTTCATCAGTCCTACAGCTCTTTTTTAACCCTACGTAGTATTTCAGTGGAACATTTCAGTGTGATGGGAGCGGAGCATCCAGAGAGGCTCAAATGTGGGCTAATCATTTCTCTGGGTAATGACAACACAAAGTTATCACATTAGCCATGAAAGGCAAAATTCCCTTTTGTCTAGTGAGCATGACAGCAGGCTGGGATGGGATTTTTCTTCTTCTTTCCCTGTGTTTCCCATGCAGCTGTTCGTTCAGCAGAAGCTAATGGATTTGGGAATATTCAGTCGTTACATCTCCCTGAAATTATGTCTCTTAAAAGAATATCGAACCATAAATGCTTCAGCTGGGAAAAAAAATTCCTTCTCTCACATTATTTTTTCCTATTCTGGAAGTGCATTATTCTTTTTAAGTTCCCCTGCTTCTCCTATCATGCACGTTTTCCCAACTTTCCATCGCCTCCCACGTGTTGCACCCAACATATCAACCTTATTAACCACATTCTGTGTACAAATAGTTGTGCTCTTTGCCACTGTGGGTTGTGTCCAACTGCCCCATGCACCAAATTCTGCCTTACCAACCCCCATTCCCTTTGCACTGCAGGGGAGTGGGGCAAAGCCCTGCATCATCCATGGTCTCCCTGATCTCCATGGATAGAAGATGCTCGCTGTCACCTTGCATTCCCCACACCAACAGCATCTTCCATCTGCCACGTGCTTTCTGAAGGCACTGAGATGCCTGCACAACAGTTGTTCTCATGGAAATAGTTTTTATGAGCCTAGGTCACAGAGCTTCAATGCCACCATGCGTTCCCGAGCTGAGGGACAAGTGGATTCCAAACAGGATTAGGTGTGTTTGAGGGAAACAATCCCCTCCCAGCAGGAGATCAGACCTCAAGTCCTCGCTTTGCTACAAAGTGCTTTTTTGACCTTAAGCAAATCTCACCTGCTCTGTGGTTTTGTTCCCTGTAGTCTCGGAAACGGGGATTCACGTTTGCTACCAGTGCTGGGAAATAAACATGCCAGGGATCCTGATGCTCGTCTGTTGCACAACAGGGAGCCACATCAGATATGGAACCAGCAGGATATAAAAATACCACAAAGGTTATTAATTAAGGACATAAGCTAAGTACAAACTTGTGAGGTCAGGAGGAAACAGCTCTCCTGAAACACAGTTTATCTGTCTGCTGACATCTTCCTTGAAGTATCTGGCACTGACAGGTGGCTGCTGAACCAGGTGGACCTGCTCTGCAATTCCATCTTTGTTTTTGCATCTCCTGAGTGACTGCCCCCCAAAAGTCTGCCTTCCCCATTTACTGCGTGTCAGTGGGGATTGATAACTGCAAAGCAGGGTCTGTACCCCACTCATTTAGAAAGCTGGTATTAACTACAGCCTTGATTGGGAAGGAGGCTTTTGGTTTTATTTTTTCCTAATAATTTCAAAGTCATAATTGGATATTTCAGGCCTGTGTTTAGACTTTGGCATTTTAGCCAAAATGGGCTGTGATGAATGAGAGAGAGGAGGAAACACAGAAATTTGTTTCTTTTCCTTGAAAACACATGATGGCACAGAAAGGTCCAGGTGAGAAATGTGCTTCATCAGCCTCGCTCAGACTGCATTGAATGCATATCTCAGTTTCACCGTGCCTGCCCTGGGTTCAAAGTGCTTCTGTGGACACCTGAAACTGAAGTTTCCCTGCTGATCACTACTGGGAATGGGTTGGGAACCCAAATATGAGCCAAAGCAGAGGCGTTCAGAGCTTGGCGTGCTGCTCATGCATGGGACAGCAGCAGGAGCAGAGCTGAGGGCCGTGTGGCCCCGGTGTGCCCACAGCACTGCTGAGCATCCTTCCAGCAGTAGCTGAGCGGTGTATTTTAATTAGAGCCAGAGTAAATTACATCGGACTACGAGAGCCTGACTTTTTCACAACGACTTGGGGAAAATGGAAAGACTAGCATTTTCAATTTAAGGTTTAGTTAGATAATGCCTGTTGGTGCCAGTAGATTACAGAGTGGATATTAAATCCTCCAGGATTTGCAATGGGGGAGTACTCGCAGAATCCATAAGTAGGCAGGCAGCATGGCTATGGAGCTGTCGTCCCCTGGAGGTCCCGAGCGGGAAGAGAAAATGTGAAGTAAATCTTGGCTTTGAAGGAGGCTGGGCGTAAAGAGCACACATATGCGGGCTGTGGCCTTTAAAGGTTTCCCTGTTACGAAGCTTTCTTGCTTCTGACAGCAGGCAAATGGCACGTGAAAAGGTAATGGGGTCTGTCAGACTGCTGGAGCGGGGAATTCGGGGCAGCACCGAGTGCTAATGTGCATCGATGGAGCTGGAGCCAGGCTTCCACCAAGGGTCCCAAAAGAAACAGAACTCAGCACAGCCCTGCAAAGCATTTTGCTGCAGGAAACGCTCTGCAGGTCCACAGCCTGAAGACTGCAAACGCTTTACCTACAGCTCAGATCCCAACAGTGGCACTTCCAACACCTATCCCTGGCGTGAGCATCCCAATAGTTCCACTAAGAGCACGTCCCTGTGTTTTATGCCTGCTAATTTGCAAATTCGAGCACTTTATTTCTGTGTTATCTTTGTGCAAAGGACTGGCAAATTTATGCCGCAGAAGTATTGCGAAAGCATAAAGGTTCACAAGCGATTAGATTTTATTATTCTTGTTTATGCTGCTGAAGAATTGTTCATTTTAAAACTTTATAGTCAATATGTGTGAAGATAAAACAGTGGTCTGTCTTGCTCCAGTGACAGAAGTCAAATGATTAAGTGAAGGGAATGAATTATTAAAGCAGATCAGCTTTTGGAGCTGCTTGCTTTGATTCCTAGCTGGCTATTGCAGCCAATTTACACCCAAACAGAGGGGCTGACCTTGTGCTATTTACTTTTCTGTGCACTGGCACAGATCATTCATCATTCTAGCTCAGAATTACCTGTGTGCTAGCAAACTTCAGCATAAATTTGTTCTTTTACTGGTGTGAGACCTCTGTTCCCCAAGCAAACCTCGTGCACAAGCTGTGCACGATGGGGTCATGATGGAAGCAAGGCTGCAGCATGATGCTGCTCCAAAGGGCACTGTGTAATCATCCTTTCCTGAGTGCATGGCCCCAAAGCATCCCACTGGGTTTCTAAGATCCCCATGGCACCTCCCAGGGATCTGCTGGGGTTACAGAGCTGACCGTGCCCCCCAACCCCAGGCAATGGGTGAGCAGAGCCCTGAGCACTTGACGTGCTTTCAGGCTGCAAAGCTCATTGCTGTGCACGTGGTATTGGGCAGCCTGAGCTGTCAGGTTCATTCCTGCAAGCCCCACATTGCTGCTGATGCTGCTGCTTGGGTGATCAGCTCCATTACGTTCTCCAGCATCGCAGAGTCTGAGAGCTTGTGTGTATCTTGCTCTTCTCATGCTTAAGTGGTGGAACCGAGACATTTGCAGCAATTTTAGGACAGGAAAAAGATTTCTCTTTGATTGCTTTTTAATCACAGTAATAACAGTAATGGAGGCAGTGAATGGAATTGATGGGAAGGAGCTTAGCTCTGTTCTCTGGTAACTCCTGCGTGGGGTAAACAAGGAGGATTTACTGGCTTCAAGTGAGGCAGTAGTGCCCTCACTGCCCAGGGATGGCAGGGATGGTCTGGGGGGAGGCAGGTGGTGCTCAGAACCTGGAGGGAAGTTTTCCAGGCATCTACTGAAAGCTCTGTCATCTCTGGGGCAAACGAACAAACCTTGCCTTGATTCTGCAGCTTTAGCCCATGAGGGATTTTTCTCCTGCTCATAAGTGAGAAAAGCCTTCGCATAAACAAGAAATTAGAGAGGTCAGGGGGTGTCCTTGCAGAAAACAAGCTGGTGTGGTGGGTACCTGTGAGTCAGCCATGCTGGGCAGACCTGCATGTCCCTATAGACATCACACCACCAGAGTGGCAGTGGAGGTAATGGCCTCAAGTTGCGCCAGGAGAGGTTCAGGTTGGATATTAGGAAACATTTCTTCTCCAAAAGGGTGGTGCTGCACTGCACAGCTGCCCAGGGAGATGGGGGGATCATTATTCCTAAAGGTGTTCCAGAGCCACGGGGATAAAGCACTGAGGGACATGAGTAGAGAGTTGGGTTGGGGTTGGACTTGACCACCAAAGAGGTCTTTTCCAACTGTCATGATTCTATGATTTTGAAGGGGCTTCAACTCGTTGCTACAAGCATGCAAACACCAAAGACAGACACTTCGTCCTCAGGGGGGTTTTTTGTCAGACATGGAGCTTTCTCCTTTATTTCTGCAGTATGTGTTGCACACGTGAAGGGCCCGGTTTACATCAGCGTAGTCTTGTCCTGTTTGAGGAGGTGGAATTCCTCTTGCTTTGCTGATCAAGACAAACACGATAAAAACAGTTCATGCAGAACACACCTCAGCAGGAGGTCCAGCAGGGGGCAGGAGCTGTGCCCCCTCCCCTGCATCCCTGCAAGCAGGGCTGGGGAGAAGCAAGGATTGGGGGGGACCCAGCTGGAGGGGGTGAGGGGCAGCTTTGTTGGTGTTGATGGATTTTATCGTGTGTGTGAGATCTGAATGAGGCCCTGGAAGTGAGGAGGGAAAGGGGAGAAAAGGATTGGGGCTGGGATTGGAGCGGGGGCAGCGGAGGGAGGGGATGCTCAGCTCCCCCCAACCTGCCGTGGTCTCAGGACCACAGGGACCCATGGGCACTTGGCATCTGAGCTGTTGCCACAGCAGAGTTGTTTTAGGGCAAGCAAGAAGGGAGGGTGCTTTAATATCCAAGATTTGGAGTGGGGGCTGGGGGGAGGGGTGGAATCGTGCCCATGTTTTGGAAAATAGAAAGGAGGAGGTGGAAGCTTCCACTGGAATGGGGGTGGCGATAACCAAAGTGATAACCAGGTGCCTGCTCAGGGAGAAAAAGGTCAATGAGTTGTTTCTTTTTTTGGGGGGAGGGAGGGTTGGGGGCTTCTGTTATCCTTTCTCTTGCACGTACTCAAGTCCCACAGTGTATTTCCTAGCAACTCTACCTTCTATCCCAGTTTCTCCTTCCTCCTGTCCTTCCTCACCACGCTACCTCCTTTCCCTCTGGTCATTAAAAAAAAAAATTAATAATAATGTAGTAAAAAAAAAAAAATCAGAAAGAAACAATGTAGGTGTAACATAGGTGCCATTCAAGTATTCTGGAGCAACCAGCTTTCAGCCTCAGTTTCATCTGAGGGATGGGGTTAAGAAGCAGCGAGCATCATTGCACAGAGATTAGCAAATCAGTAGTTTTCAGGGAGAGGTGGGTGAGAGCTGTCTCAGCCAGGTGCTGCAAGCTTTTGGGGGTAGGAAAGGCAGGGAGGAGCCGTTCCAGAGACATTTGGACAGAGCAGACCGTGCAAAGCAGCTGTCAGCTCTTGTTTCTCTGTTCTGCTGCTGGAGGGCTCTGGCCCTGCAATGGGCCACCGATGGGTGGGCTGGCGAGGACCTGACCCCTCTGCTTCATCCAAGGGGAAGGGAAATAATCTCAGGGAGATCACAGCGAGGCTAGCAAGTGCTGGCTGGGTGCTGATACGATTCATCTATCCTAGGGACAAATTAAAAGCACTACCCTGAGCAAACAGCGATGGCATTATTGCTGGAAAAATGCCCGAACCACAACATATCAACCAATTTTGTTTTGGGGGAATTTACAATAGAAGGAAAAAAAAAAACAACACAAAACACGCAATACCTGCGGCACCTCATCAATCTTCCGTTAGTAGGATGGATTTTCTATCTATTTTTTAATTTGAAAAGGTGGCTGGAGGGGTTCTTTAATGCCATACGGAATCTCTCTGCCCTCTGCCAGCGGTGGCCTCGGGCTGCAGTAGGGCTGCTCCATAGGTCCCATTGCTGGTTTTTGCTGCCCAGTGGGAGCAAAGCTGAGCGGAGGAAGGGTCTCAAGGAGGAGAACCCGCCTGCTTGGGATTTTCCAGCAGGATTTAGCTATGGTCACTTGGAGAGCAGGGCAACCAGAGCAGCAGAGCAAGGGAAGGGTGAGTGCTAGCCAAGCATGCATGCTTCCTGGAGAAGCAGAGCAGCAGCTCTGCAGAGCAAAAGGAAGGGTGATGGCAGAGGGGGAGTAAGGAGGTGACAGCAGAGGATGGAGTTACGTTGTTAAGGCCTGCAGAGCTTGCAAGTGGACTTGGAAAAAATCCGTGTTTCCTCTAGAAAAGGCGATTCCCTTCTGCACCTTCCCTCTCCCTGGCAGAGATTAGAGCAGCAAGGTTAATATAGTAGCAGGTACATCCATGAAAATCCGCAGCTGAGTCTTCACTCCAAGTGCTGCCAGCTCTTCCCTACATCTTCAGGAATCAAGGTGCCTCGTTGGAAGTGGCTCCATTGCCTTTGTTGACGTAAAAGGGGCGGTAATGTGACTGCAATGGAGAATTTGGGGCATTAAGTTTGACCTTCTGTCTTTTTCTGGCCACCTATACTTCACCCTCCTTGGCAGCCCAACCATTTGTAATTGAACACACTCCTATCTTAACACCTTCAGTCCCGCAGAGCAGCACCACCTCGTTTCTCAGCCAGAGTCATCAAATGCAAATGGTGATGCTGTTTGATTTGTGCTCATGCTTTGCATGGACATCGTGCAAAAGCCAAATGAGTCTGTGCATGATATAAACTCTCAGACTGTGACTCATGGCTTGATGAGAGGTTTCTGGGAGAAGAGGAATGTCACCTCTATTTTTATGCTTCTGTCAGTGTCTTTTAATTGCTCGCTAACCTGAGAACTCATGGGAGCTTTCACACTTAAAGCCACGCACGGTTATGTGAGCGATGGGCTCTGCTGCACGGTGCTTATTTGTGCTCTCTGGTTAGAGAACCAAAATTCGTGTGCATGGAAATTCTCCCACAGTGGAGTATTGTTTATTTGCACCTCCACGTGTTGCAGGGCCCCATGTAAAAGTCTGGGTAAGCAGGAGCATAAGTGGAAGAGATGCAAGGGCAAAGCCTAGAGGAGCTGCCATGTTCCTCTGTCTCCAGCCCTATTACCAGTCTCCAGTTGTGCCTCTTCTCATCATGACCCACCCCAGCAATTTCATGCTTATCTACACCATTACAAACAAGCAACACGTGGCAAAGGCTCATTGTGCAGCCTAGTGTTGGCTGGGGGCGATTGCAGAACACAAAAGCCCATCTAGTGACTGACTGAAAGGTGAAATCCTTAGCCTGCATCCAGCAGTACTGAGGCAATCAATCAGTTCTTCCTCACCTTTGTTGCCCCCTGACTGCAGTGCTTTAAACTTGAGGGTTAACCCCTGTTGCTCCTCTTGCAAGCAACTCCTACACATGGCGGCTTGGATGCTGCCACTGAGGAGCACCAAGGTGACATGAGAACATGCTTACACCAGGGAAGTGGTTGACAAGGCAGTCAGGACCAACCCTGGTTTTGCAACATCTGATCTGTCTTAGGTTTGATCTGCTGCCCAGATCTCGCTTGCAGAAGGTAGGAGAGACCTCCCAGGAGCACTGGTTGAGGCTGGGAACATGCAAGTCAACCCATTTTGCTGCTCAGTGCCAGCTCCCAGAGCCTCCTGCTCAATGTTGTTGAGATTCTTCTCACTGCATGGCTTCCAATTACAAAATAATTAGGAGATGGAAGAGGGGTCCTTCATTTTAAAGAAGTCCCTCTGGGTTGAAAAGACGTTCCTCCTTAAACAGTGGAGTTCTTTGTGAACATTCGTATTTACAGACCTTTTAGGGTGTGTATTACTTAAATACATATTTAAGACTACTTTAAAAGCTGGATTATTGGGCCAATAGACCGTAAAAGCTCACGCAGAGCTACTGCAGCCTGGAGTGTATCTATATTGGGACTTCTTAATGCTTATATTTATCAACTCAATTGTTAGGTTCAGGGATATCTGGTGAACATAGGCTATAAAAACAGAATAGCCAGCAGCAGCATATGCATGAAGGAGACAAAAAGAGCAGTGGCTTTGGGTGGGAGAAGTCATCAGGCCTTCTCAGCAGGGATGAAGAGAAGTGGGTGTTGGGTATCAGTATTAAAAACCATTGGCTGGAGTGCCCATGTGGACACAGGCATGATGAAGTTGGGGATCTTTCAGAAAGGCTGTGACCAAACACAAGACAGAGAAGATATTGCCTCTCACTGCTGCTCCCTAGATGCGTTTTTGCTGTAGCATGTTCAAATACTCAAGGCTGGACTTTCTGAAGGTGCTACAGCCTATGTCAGGGTGTCCTTTGCACTGCTATTCATCTCCTGGAGGGGCCTTTAGAATGGAGCAGACATAGAGCTGCAGTCCTTGGGCAGCTCCTTTCTCACTGCTGTGTATTCCTTCTATTTGCATCCTCCAGTCTAGTAATGCTCTTGACTCTTGGCCTCCTCCTCCTTGCAAGTATTATTTCCAGGGAGTGGTAAATAACGTCTCACCAATGCACAATGAGAATTCAAAAATGGGTTTTGCCTGCAGAGACGAGGGCAAAAACCTGACATTCTTAACTCGGCTTGTGCAAGATCTTAATGCATCGTGGTGCAGAGGGATGCTAAGACAAAGTGGATAAACACAGCATTTCTGTGGTTAACTCTTAGTTAACCTTGCACGTGAGAACTGCAGCACTACCATCCTCTGGCCCTCGTCGTGTGCTGTTGCCTGTGTTGTGGCAGTAGTGCTAACTGAGCCATTGACAGCTGTTGTAGTGATTTATCATCATTGTCTGACCCTCGTCTTTGATATTGCGCCTGCTCACTGTAGGATGTAATTAGTATAATGCTTCTATATGGTTCTCTGTTGGAGTTATTTACACAATCTGTGTTTTCTTGTTGTCAAAGTCTATTAAGAGTGTATGATATCCGTGCAGGAAGAAAATGTTCTACAGATTCCAGTGTGTCTTCTCCAATGTTTGTATAGCTTTTAGAAGCCTGGATCGAATTCTAGACCAGGGCAAAATCCTTTCAAAATGTCACTTCGAAATATTGATTATTCCTACATCCCAGCACTGTGGTGTCAGGGGGGTCAATCTGCATCCCTCTCTGGATGCAACTAACCACAGAAAAAAACAATAGAAGCTGCTGACCTGAACCTTTCACTCGCCTGTTTCCAAAGGACCAAAGCCCTATTCTCTGGAGTCCCAGGTCCCCTAAGAACAGATATTTCCTTTGCTGAAGCTTTCACCCCCAGGGTTTGTTTCTTACCAATACAGATTGCTTGGAGGATTTCCATGTCTGTGGCGTCACTTTTGCAGACTGATGTCTCACTATTGAGGGATAAGCTGTGACAACATAAAAGAGCCTGTTACAGGTCAGCCCCTGGCACCATCCCCATCTCTCCTTGCAAGCACCGGGATGAGCAGCAGGGCTGGAAGTGCCACGTAATTAGTATTGCACTGCTTGACACTGAAATGCAGCCACTTCTGGGGGTGGGACACAGCAGCCATTGGACAGACACCTATCCCACCACCCTGTTGGTTAGGAGAAGGGAGTGCAGGAGGTCTGTCTAATTAAAATGTCTGGGGAATGCAGGGAGGCAGAATGCGATCGGTCCAATTAAATTTAGGCCAAGGCCTGAACTAAGCATTCTCTGACTCTTGCAAAGAACACTGTAGGCTATTTAATTAGCACAAAGAGCCGAGGCCTGGGTTTCATGTCAGAAATTAATGACAGCACCCCTGGCAATGCGATAAGCCCTAACCTCCTTCTACTGCACCAGCTCAGTTCTGATTCAGAAATAATAGCAGCCCTGCTGAATCACCACCAGTTTCAGAGCTGCCAGGCAATGGGCTTTCCCCACCATCTCCCAGTTGCAAATTAATCCAACCTGACTGCGCTCGGCAGGTGCTGGTGCCCTTGGGTTCAACCTTGGGTGCCCTTGAACTGGTTGGTGGTGAAAAGAGGATGACGAGGCAGCGAGTGGGGAATGCCGGTTCAGATAAAAGAGACCTGGCAGCTAAGTGCATCGCTTTATTAAAGGTTGTGCTCGGTGGCTATTACTCTTTTAGGATAATAGCTGTTTTGAAATAGTGATAAAGCTAGAGGGGTAAAGGGAATGTCGTCTCCTGCGGTCTCCGAGCACCTAAAAGCATCTCAAATTCTCATCTTCGGGTGTGGGGCTGTTCCAGGCCTCCTGGCGGGAGCAAGAACAGGATGAAATATCTTATTGCCTAAAAAAAGGGGCAGAAGGGAGGGAGGAGGGCAACACCTAAGTGCCCAGTACCGGTCTTAGTGAAGAGGCTCCCATCAGACTGTTTGCTGAAGTCACCGGGCGGATTCTGTCCCACCGAGGAGAACTGAAAAGGCAGCTTAGTGCCATTGCCTACTGGAAGATAGAAGAGGTTGAGTTACTCCGGGGGGCTGCGTGCGGCAAGGGGGGAACCTAAGCATTTCAACACACACCCTGTGAAACTGCCTCCAAATGGCTTAGGGAAAATGGGGTCCAGTGGCTGCGTCCCTTTTCCCTAAGTGAGAGCAGCCAGTGGTGGGATCCCGGTGCACAGTGTGTGAGTATGGAGGTGCCAGTGAGGGAAGAAACTTTCTGGTGGGACCCAGAATGCAGGTGTGACCGAAGAGCAGCATCCTTGCAGGTAAATGGTATCTCCAGACACTGGGATAACATGGCAAAACAACACGGCAACCAAAGCTCCTTTGCCTCAGAGCTGTTGAAGCCTTACTCAAAGCACAGTGAAATTAAAGCAAGGCTTCCCCTCCTGGCTGCCAAAACGATTGTGAGAGAGGAGCGATGAGATAGAGCCAGCCTTGTCTGCAGCACAGGCAGTGAGTGCAGGTGCCCAGGGCTCCCTGGGCAGGAGGCTGCAGTGCTTGGGGAAAGGGAAGGCCCTGTGAGCAGGAACAGGCAGAGGGAGCACGGATAGGTGGGAGAAAGGAAGGCTTTGTTGCTGCTGGTTCTCCCCATGCCACCACAAAGTCCCCTCCCCATCACGCTGGGTGCTGTACAGGCAGTGAACGCTGGGCAGGCCACGATGCCGAGAACTGAAGTGGTAAGGAAGAGGTGTATAGGAGAGGGAGGAGAGCAGCTTCATGCTTCTGTGTCAGGGTTGGGGGGAACTGAGCCAGATCCTGGCCCTGCCCCAGCCCCTGCAGCTCGCCTCGGACAAGTTGGTGGAAGCAGTTTGTTTGTTATCTCAGGGTCTTTGGAAGTTGGTTGGGTATTTCAGGGTCTTTGGCGGTTGGTTGGATGTCTCAGGGTCTTTGGCAGTTGGTTGGGTATCTCAGGGTCTTTACAAACTGGCACCTGTCTGTTTTCCATCTTCTTCTCACTGTCTGAGCAGTGAGGACCAGGGTGGCCCTTCCCTCCTATACACACAGCCCTAGAGCAGCGCCAGCTCACGTTTGGGTGTATGCAGCCACGGCTGATAACCCAGATAAGAGCTGGTTCTGTGAGACAGGGACAGGACAGCCGAGAGGGGAAGCAGGACAGGTCAGTTAGACAGCTGGAAAGCTGTGGCACGGGTGTTAGATCCTTTCAAACTGAAGGCAGATTTACCCGTACCAAGTGTTTCCTCAGTCGCTTGGAAGGAGGAAAATTCCCATGACCGTGGGTTGAAACTGGCTGTAAAACAAGAGCATCCAGTTCAGCAATCGGCTCCTGGTGAGCTGGCTCTAAGGGCTGTGCGTGGCACTGCTCTATGAAACAGTCCCCACCATTCTGGAGGCAACCCCAGATCAGAAATGTGGTGCGGAGAGGGAAGTCTGATCTTTTTGCTCTGTGTCCCAGGGGGGTTGGTGGGACATCACTTAGCGAGCAAAACTCTCTCATTGCTGCACAGCTGTCTTCAGCTGCATTCAGTTGCCAGCTGCAGTTTGCCTGCTCAACGTGGCTGTTTTGCAAAGAGACCTGCAGGCGGAGGCTTGCATTTAGGGCACAAGAGACACGAGCAGAGGAGCGTCTCTTGCTCTGCCACCTGGACAGGGTTTTGCTAGGACTTCATGCTGGGATGCAGCCTTGTGCTGTTGTACCCCTGTGTGAGCCATGGCTCTCCCCGAAGAACACAAAGCGATGAATGCTTTGAGCTGTTTTGCTGCCATCCTGTGGTCTGCTTTTCTATTTCAGCACTGCTTGTATTGCAGCAGTTGCCTCTCCCTTCCTCTGATTCAAAGACCAGCAAATGCACAAGGTGATCTTTCCAACTTTCTTCCGGCTTTGGCCAAACTCTTTGCAATGTCAGGAGTAAAAAAAAGCCCGGTGGAAGAGGACAGAAAGGAGCGCTGAGCAGCAGAACGCTTTGTTCCCCCATCTTTTAGGCAGCATTTGAAGCCTTTTATGTCTCCCCTCTGCCTCATTATGTCACCCCTGCAGATGGATGCTCTGCGATACTGTCTTTAAGGGAAAAGAGCACTGGAAGGCTCCTTCAGTGCAAGCAGGGCTTAAAAACAGGGGTCAGTTCAAGTCCAAGCAGTTTTTGAGCACTAGCACAGAGCACCACATGGGTAACATTCCTCATTGCAGCAAGCAGACTTGCTGCTGTGACCTAAGGCAGAATTTGCAGTGTCCCAACCTATCAAGAAATAGGGTGTGTTGCAAAACTGTCAAGAGAAATTTAAGGGTTCTCTGCATGTTATGCAACACAAAGGGTGGAGGGCACGTCTTTTATTTGATTTTTCTTCCATTTTATGGAATTCTTTAGAAAAGATGCAATCGGAAGCAGTGCTGGACTTCCACATGACACACTGCAAGAGCACAGAAGGCTCTGGAGAGCTAAATGATTACGGCTATGGTGCATTATTCATCAGATAATCCTTTGCTAGCCAGCATGCAAGCTTAAGTGGGTCATGTCTCCTGTTTTGCCTACTGACTCATTCTGTTCCCAAAGTCCCCATTGGTGTGGTTGCAGCAGCTGGTTCCCTTCTATCACTGTTCCCATAAGGGATCTTGTGGCCTCTCTCTGGTGGAGAATGCAGTGCTGCTCAGTCCCATTTCGGCAGGGACTTTGTGCTGCCACATGTTTAGTTCTTTGGTTGAAGGAACCAGATTGGAAGCTAACACAGAACCAGCAGCTTTGGGAAGCAACACGTGTGGGCTCTCAGGACAGTGGAAGTGTGCAGGTGAAACAAATGATCCCACAGTGTTTGTGTATTCAAAAGCCCGTTGCAGAAAGCAATGGGACACGGTGTGCTGACTGCATCCAGCAAGCATCCTCTCTGGCTCCAGTAAACAGCACTAAATCGTGACCTCTAAATCCAGCAGCTGGTTTCTCCTTTGTCGTGGTGGGTTCTTCAGGAGGTCAGGATGCAGAACAGCATCTCCTCACCCTCCACTCCCTTCAAATTCATTTTGGGCCATTTTCACCTGAACCCAAAGCCCTGCATTTTGGGTGGCCTCAGCCTGAATAATGGAGAACTCATTTTCAGCCATCCCTTAAGGTTGAAAGTGGTGCAGGATGCAGGTCTCAGACTGGTCTCTCCCCAACACCGGCAGAACTGGTGCAGAACAGCAGCTTTGCAACCCTGTGGGCAGTTTTTGCAGATAGCCTCCCTGTGAATTGAACCCTCTGCTTGCAAAATGCTCTCAAACTTGGCTGTCCCCAAACTCAGAGGGCCAGCAGGGTGCAGTCCTGCTAAAGGCTGATGCCAGAGTGGGATCTGCACCCAGCAGCATCCCGTTGCCCATGTGGGTTGGTAACAGAGGAAAAAGGCAAAGGGGACATTGAGACAAAGGGCTCAGTGTTGGGAGCTGGGCTGTCCCCACGCAGCCCTACAGACAGAGCAGCAATATGGCACACATGTGCCTTCAGGGCAGCACCGTGGCTAATTGCAGGCATGGCCCTGTGCCCCACCACCATCTGCCTTGGCAGAGCAGCAGCTGCAAACAGCTGGCAAAGCCAGCCAGGGATCTGCTCCCTAAGGAACAGAGGGAATTTGGTTAGTTATTCTGCCCTGTTCTTTCTGTGTTGCTGTCTCTACAGGCGCTGCTCTGCCCAGGGCCCTGTCGCTCTGCGCATCTCTGGTCCTGATTTAGAAATAGGCAGCTGCCATTTTACAACTGAATGCGTTGAAAACAGTCATTCACTCATCCCATAGTGTATTCATGTAGCAATGGGGACATAGGCAGATCAGCAGGGCTCTTGTTGACAGAGTAAGAGCTCAGAAAAGAACCCCAATCTGCTTTTTTAGGACACATTCCTCACTTCTTGCATCCTTTCCCTGCAGGGAAAAAACATGTTTTCTGGTGAAAGTAAAATCTTAATGCAAATGAAGCCTTGGTGTAGCTTTCACATTTGATAGCACAGAGGGGTAAGCTTCTGGTGGAGGATAACGCTTACTTCAACCTGATAAAACTCCCCTTGTGTCACAAACACCCCTCTTGAAAGAGCTCAGTTGCTCCAGTTCTCCTCCATGTAGCCAAGAGCTTTTGTTGCCTTGTTTGGGATGGAAAGGAAAAAACTTCTCCAATCTTTGTAGGATGGAGAGAAGACCCAACATAAATGCAGGGGGAAGGACCTTGGATAACATTGAAGTTTGTGTGGGAAAGCAAATCTGAAGACAAATCATGAATGGAGTTCCTTTCCTGTGCTGTGTTTGGAAGAAGGGTGCTGGGCTGCCTTACCTTTGGGAGACAGGAACATGGAAAATCTCTTCAAGTTGTCGGGCTGGTTCCACTCATAGTTGTTCATCATGTATCGGTGGTCACCTGGAGGAGCAGAGCAGGCATCAGTGGGGTCCCACAGATGGAACAGAGTCACATAATCATAGAATGGTTGGGTTGGAAGGGACCTTGAAGACCACTGAGCTCCAACCTCCCTGCCATGGGCAAGTTGCCACCCACCAGATCAGGCTGCCCAGGGCCTCATCCAACCTGGCCAAGGACAAAGGGAAGGGGCAGCAGGTTGGAACTGCTGCCTTGAGCATGGGGAGGGAGGTGGTTGTGCCCATTGAAAGCAAATTGTTCTATTTTTCTAATTCTTCCATGGGACTTTTGGGTCTGAGCAGTGCTGAGGTTCAGCCTGAGATGGCAGAGGTTTAGCACAGCTGAAACACGAATAGGTGAGGAACAGCTGCCCAGCAGAGCTGGGCTTTCTCCTGAGCATCCAAGGGGAGACTTTGGGGTTGAGGAATTTTCTTGCTGAATTGCTGCTGTGTGGCTAAAAATGGATCCCACTTCAAAAGCAATGGTTTGGGTTAACCTGCACACAGAGCTGGCGCACGACCAGAGGGTCTGGACCTGCAGCTATTGCAAAGCCCAAAGAAATGTGAGGGTTGGGAAGGCTCCATGGGTTGGTTTCTGCCATTTTTGAGGTGCTAAACCCGAGTTACAAAGAGCTCTAACTTCCCTGCCTTCTGGTTCAAGCTTCATTCAAAGTGGGACAGCCCTTCCCTTTGGCACAGCCTGATTCTGTTCTTAGGGAAGGATCCATGGGAAATGGTGTCCTATCCGCTCAGAAAATCATATACATACATAAAGGCCTTAATTCTGCTCTAAATCTGTGCTTCTCTGGAAGGATGAAGGTTTGGTTCCCATATTGTGATAGTTCCACAGTTTGATTCTTAAGTTACTGAACAAACTTTTGTGCTATTTCTCTGATTTACTTTTGTGTTATTCAAAATCCCTGGGCGCTCTCTGATTGTTTTCCTCCTTGCCACACTGCTAAGTAGGTACCTGTTATGACAACTAAAAGAAAGTGGATTCCCTTTGGAGTCTGCTATTAAGCAGACTTCATTCCATTAATATAATATTTCTTCATGGGAAGTTTCTTACGCTGGAAGATCAAGCTGGTTGCAAATGAATTTGTTGCAGTGACTCAGGGGGAGTGTGAGTTAATTAAATCCATTAAGTAATTGTGGAGTTATTTCCTTGCAGTCACTCGATGCAGAGCGCTGTCCTCTTTCAAGTGTAACTGCAGTTTGAGAAATGGAGAGCTCTGAAGTTTCTGAGATTCACCTTAAATAACGTTTCCCAGCTGAGTGGATGCCACTGCTCTCCTCATTAGGCAGGCTGCAAGCTGTGTCCATTACATCCCTGTACAGTTCCCAAAAGTGCCCAGATTTCTGGCACTGGTGGAGTGTTGCCCTGCTCAGAAATGCTTTGGCACTCGAGTCCCATGGATTTCAAGTACCTTTGAGGGTTCTGACATCAGTAGCGTGGAGGGGAACCTAACTGAAAGTGAGCAGCTGATCGGGAACATGTGCATATGGTTGCGTTGTGCAAACGGACAAGAAAATGCATTGGCTTCAGAATTGGCAAAAGAGACTCCTAACTCTGGAGGTTACTTCCTTAATTGCAGCCTACTGTTGTGCTACTCATCTAACCTTCACAGTGCTGTGAGCAGCTGGCAGCCAGAACCCCTATGGCTCTGTGCCATCCATGGTTTGGAAATTCGACAGAAGTCCAAAAGTGTACAAAAATGGTTTTGGAATCTGAGCTGTCTTCCATCTACCTGACCTGCATTACAGCCAGATTTCCCAGCAGAACTTAGCACACGAGGTGCTGCAGTGATGGGTTGATGGTTGGACTGTATGATCTTAGTGGTCTTTTCCAACCTTAGTGATTCTATGATTCAGTGGTAAATATTAGAAGACAAGTAATATTCAGTTTCTAGTCCTGCTTGAAGGTATGGGGGAGCTTAAATAAAATCTAGCTCTATGCTCAGCACTTTGGACATGGTTCCTGACTTTTCTGAGAGGTTGGTGCTCTGAACCAGAGCATTTCGTGCATCTCATTCATGTCCAATGGAGAATGGTGGTGCTAGATGGACATCAATTAACTGTTTGCCATGCAGGCTCCTTGGGGCCAAGACTTGCTCTTTCCCTTCCTAACGAAGGAAGGCAGCATGCTGTCACTTGATGATCACAGTGATACTCATTACACATCCAAATTCACTTTGGTTCCATGTCGCCTTTGTTCTTACTGCTCTAAATTGTGAATGTCAGGCTGATTCACAAACCTCTGAGAGACACTGTTTGTTCTCCAGTAACAAGTCCCATGTTGGTCTGACTTATGTGCTTCTATTTGCTTTTTCTTTTTGTTTTGTTTCCTCCCCTCCTCTTTTATCATCTCATCTCGTAACGTGCATCTGTCTTTTCTGGAAGTTGGAGAGATTTACCTGAGTGCTGTCCAGAAAAAGGTGCTGTGTTAATATGAGAGGAATGCCTGATGAGTACTGTGAATCTGAATGAAATAGCAGTGTTCTTGCAGATGCATGTTGCAGTGATCTTCTGTTGTATGAAATGGGCTTGAAGTCTATTCCTGCACCTTTTTGAGTCACTTCTCCTGGACATCAGTTTACCTTCAGATTACCTTTCCAGTTCTTGACCTTTATTGCTCTGCTATCTGAGGTCCCACAGTCATAAATTAGACCTTCCTTGCAGCCTGGCAAGATAAGGATTTACTCCCATCCCTACTATTCTTAGTGCAAGAGGTCATGTAATGGGATTAAGTACCGTGCCCAAGGTCACAAAGGCTGTTTGTGGGACAGCTTGGAAGTGAAACACGGTTATGGTGTGCAGTCTCACAAACGAGCTTTATGCAACACAAGTCCTCTGCAGAACTGATGGGAAGAGACTGAAAGAAAGTGGGTTCAAAGCCTTAGAAGATTCTTTGCATTGCTGTGGTATTGGCCATGCCCTCGCTATTTACATAAGAAAGATTGCTCATCCTTAATCACTGCAGGAACCCGTGTGCTCTGCATTCCCTGAGCCGGGAGCTGAGGAAGCACAGCTCTGCTTGGTGGGACCTGCAGAGGCAGGGTCAGGGAGCGATGCCTCTTCCAAGATTAGTTTGACCCGAACACCAAAACAAAGACCTTTTTTTACCCAGAAAACCTGTTATTAGATTTTCAGTGACAGGTGATTTCGGGATATTTCATGTTCCAGGCTGAAAGCAGCTGCTGTAAAATAGCATGTCACAGCAGCACTAGCGCACTAACCGAGCTGGATAAATGAGGCTGATGGCAGGATATCTGAATTGCCATCCTGGGGTGGCCACGTTTCTACTTCTGCCAGTATTTTCCTTATAATCCTGCCTCCTCTCTGTCACCCAGTGAGCTCCCGAGCCGGGCTCTGCCCAAAGATGGGGCAGCTCTGGGTTACTTTACCATTCTCAATGTGGTTCCTCTCAATGAAGTTGCGGCCAAGGTCTGCCTTGCAGATTTTCTCCACGTGCCTCATGCAGACGTTGAGGAGGTCATCACGGAGCAGCCCCATGGAGGGGCTCATGCTCTCCCCTTCGAGCAGCACGCTGTACGTCGGGAGGGAGGGAGGAGGGACATAATTCCGCATCAAAGCCCCAAACTCCTGCCAAATTGAGGAGGAGAGAGGTTATTGAGGAATATAAGGAGAGATCCCGAGAAACTGTCTACGTTAGGCTCCAAATAACACAGAGAGGGAGGGAGAGTAGTGGAGATGGATGGGAGGCAGTCAAATGCTTTGGCTGAGAGCTGTAGCCACCAAAAAAGGAGGAAAAGGAAAGAAATACGAGGCGTTGGCATGCTGAAGTTCATGCTTCACAGGAGCAGACACAGCTTGAAATGCCAGGGCCAGTTCCTCACGTACATGTGTACTGAACTGGAAAAGACTAGTGCTTCCTACGCTGTCTGAGAAAAGGAAAAGCAAATGAGGTCTTTCTGACCTGGAGGAAGAGCACGGAGTCACTGATCTGATGGATCTGCTCCCTGTTCTCCTTGTCCTCCCGCAGCAGCTTTGCCCTCTCTTCCAGCTCATCCACAATCTCTTTCACGTTCTCCGAGGCAATCTTTTCCCTCTGATCCAGGGCAGCCTTCACTTCATCCCTCTGCCTCTCCAGGTCCCGGATCAGCTCCTTGAAATGCTGGTCTACTGTCGCTTTTTCATTGGTGGTGTAGTTCTGTGGGGGCAAAGGGGAGGAGAAGGAAGGCAGCAGAAAAGACACAAGAGAGGGTGAGAAACAAAAGATGAACTCTTGTGTGGAGTCACTTGCTAACAAGGGGTGTAGGTGGGGATGTGTCCAAGCACTCGATGGGACAGGAGGGAACGGCCTCAAGTTGCACTGGGGAAGGTTCAGATTGGATATTAGGAAGAATTTGTTGTCAGAAAGAGTTGTCTGGCACTGGCACAGGATGCCCAGGGAGGTGGTGGGTTCACTGCCCTGGAGGTGTTTGAGGAAGGGGTAGATGTAGTAATGAAGGACACGGCTGAGTGGGCAATATTAATGGTAGGTGGATGGTTGAACAGATGATCTTAAAGATTTTTTCCAGCCTTCATGATTCTATGATTCTCAGCACTGGGACCACGACCATGGAGACTTTAGGTATGCAATCCTTTAGCAGCAGAAAGCTATGCTAAGATAAGTAATATTAATTCTTGCAGTAAGTGTGTATATAGATAACATATGGTGCATGCTGTCTTCCTCATTATAATAGTATCTCTTCAATTCGTGAGCTGCACTCCTAAGTGATATTTAAAAACACAGTCTAACTTTCTAAATCATAACTCTGGCTCCTCCAGAATTTAAGGACCAAATTCACTGTGTTTCAGCAGATGAAAGCTGCTGAAACACTTTCCATCAGCCTCTCTACGTCCCTCTGAAATATTCCTCAGAATGACTATGGATAGAACTATATTCAGAGTTAAAATTTCTAGGTCACATTTCCAATAATGGTAATAGTAGTGGTAATAATAATAATAATAGAGGAGACAAAAAGCAGAACTGGCAAGTCAGTGTGCGTGCACCACATAAAAGGGAGAAGAATGGCTTTGCTTATTAATATTATGCAAATTCTCTGGGGTGTTTTCAAATAGTGTTTTCACTGCTCTGTTCAGTTAGGGTGTAAATTAAAAAATAAAATAAAAAAAAGCACCTTTACTATATTCTAACCCTTGTGTGGTGAAAGGACTATAAAGGAGACCTCTATCAGTGTGGAAATGAGCTGTTCCATTATAAACAAGACACACGTTTGTGTAGCTGCACCTGGTTGCCTTAGAATCATGGAATAGTTGGTCTGGGGGACCTCAAAGATCATCTAGTTCCAATCCCCTGCTGTGGACAAGGCTGCCAACCACCAGGTTGCCCAGGATCCCATCCAGTGTGGCCTGAAGCACCTCCAGGGATGGAGATGGGCAATCCAGAGCGCTTCTGGAGTTGATTTTCTAAGTGGACCAGCAGGAGAAGGGCAGAATACTTTTGTTTCCAAATGGGCCTGGCTGTTAGTGATGGCAGAACCATCGCAGATGATAGGAACCAAAAGCAGGTAGGTGTCCCGAGCCATTTCATAACAGGGCTGTGCAGGCTCCTCTTGTCTCCTGCAGGATGTGTTGCAAAATGACTTCAGTAGGAGTTGTTGTTGCCAAGATGTGGTGTGAACGCATGTTGGAGAGTGATGAGGTAGAGGCTAGGTAAGGAACAGAGTGAGTAAGAGCTGGATATGCCAGGAAAATTGAGGGAAGAAAGAGTGATGTGAGAGACTGGAACAGAAAGAGACAAGCATAGGGGAGACGGAACAGTGAATATCCCCCACGCACCTTGATACGGTCCCTCTCCTTCTGCCACTTATCCACTTCATCTTCCACCTCGATGATCTTCAGCTGCAGTTGCTCCTTCTGCAGCGAGAGTTCAGCCTGCAGGAAGAGGGGAGACCCATAAGCAAGGGCTGCATGGTGTCCCTGGAGGAGCGCTGTGCTTCCTCTGCTGCATTTGGCCCCCAGCAGCAGCAGCCAGGCAGCACGGGCTGCTGGCACTGCTTGAGATGGAGACGATGTGCTGACAGGGGACGAGGTGCCAGAGCTGCTGGCTGGGGCAAGAGATTCAGCTTCCTCAGCAAAGACAGCAGTAGAAGCACCCACCTACCAGGCTACCGTCATGGTGCTGCTTTTAATCACATTAGAGTCATTAGCTGGAGGGGGGGACGAGTCCTGTTTCAAAATTCAGCTGTGTATGCAGCACGGGGCCCATCCCAGGGTGTGCCTCTGCAGCAATAACAGTTTTCATGTAATTACGGAATGACGTTTGACGAGTGTTGCAACAAAGAGGACGGTGCCTCCGGCAGGAATTCTGTTTAGACAGGATTGTGGATTAATTTGCTCTGAATTGAGAGCTTTCATGTTATGATGAAGCTGGGGAATGCTTGGAAAAAAAAAAATACAAAAAAAAAAAAAAAAATAACAAAAGGAAGAGGGGAGGAGGCGTAGCCAACCATGCTTGGCTTAGATCAGCACCTTCCCTGGGAGCCATTTGCATTTTGTTTTGCACTGGCTTCCTAGCAAAGTGCAGAGCAGACAGCTGCACACAAGGTGGACTGGAGAGCTGGAGACCATAGAGGGCTGGGCACTGCTGGGACATCCCTGGGCCATGCTGGATGGACCCGGCTGCTGAGCACTGCCCCGTTAGCTCACCCGCTGCTCACCACCTCCCTGCCCCACAGATCATGACAAAGCCTTTGTTTACGTGTCTCAGGATCTTTCTGTGTTTCATGTGTGCACAGGTTGGTCACAGCACAGCTGTAACTGCAGGCAATCTGGTGGTGGCACACACGTTCCCAGAGCTCTTGAGGAATGGCACAGTCAGCAGCAATGATCTGTGCTGCTCAGCTGTGCTATGGCACAACGCTGCCTCTGAAAACCCACTGTAGGTGTGGAATCCTTCAGCGAGTGTGCATCACCCCAAAGGACTCATATCTAAGCCAACAGTGTTGTAAGGGAAGTGAGGACTGGGGGAACTCAGCAGCTAACACAGTAAGGTTGCACTGCCACCAAGCCAGGATCATAACTTAGCGTGCAAACCCAGCTCTTCTCTCCTGATCATTGTTGGCTTTGGGGGTGGGAGTTGAAAAGAGCAGCAAAAGTTCATCACAGCATGAAGAGCAAGAAGGCAACAAACTGTCAGCCAGCTCAGAGCAGGGAAATCTGCCCGTGGAGGCTCTTGTCTTGGTGCCAGTTGCTGCCGTGTCTGAACATCCTGTTGAGCCTGAATCAAGCACAGCAGCATCTGAGAGCCATTGACTCTTGCTGTTCCAATTTAGAAAACCTCTATTTAATAGAAGGAAAACAATTTGATTGTTGTTTTATTGCCCTATTAAAAAAAAAAGAAGAAAGGGCAAACAAAAAAGGCAAATGTACTCGAAGACATCTCTGGGCCAGAAAAGCAGCATCCTTTATCCTTTACCATCAGTGTAATTGTCCTTCTTGAGTTAGGAGACCATTGCCCCTCTAAAGAGCATCTACACACCCTGGCAGCCCCAACTGAGAGCAGCCATCAGCTGAAGCTCACGTTCTGCAAGGGCTGAGAGCAGACATAGAAAGGTTTTGCAGTACAGGTTCCTAAGGGAGATGTGTATATCAGGATATCAGGACAATTTGCTCTTCTGCTGATCAAGAAAGTAAAGGTGTGAGTTTGGTCCTATGCTTTTCACATTTTTGAGACAGTAACTTGAAGGAATGCATGTTTTTGCCCATTTCTATGCACACCCCAGCAATCAATCTGAAAAAAAATGTGCAATCTAATGCCAGATCTTTCCTTGAGCCATAAGCTACATCCAAATTGACTTTTTGTAAGAGGACCTCCTGAGCAGTGGGAAGTAATGCGCCCCTCTTCACCCCTAAGCATCAGGACATTTTCATGACAAGAACGTGGAGCTTTCTTTTCAGAAGGGCTGATGTTTCACAGCCACAGAGGCTTTGTAATCACAACAAATTTGAAAGGAAAGGTTACAGGAGAATTTTCCAGATGCTGGCTGGAAGGTGGTGATAACAATATGATACTTACATGGTGCTTTTTAATTAAGATGGGTCTCAAAGGAACTTAGAAAACTATTACTGGCTCAAAAGTGGTAGCTAGCTCTTTGCAGCTTGTTGGAGCTGAAAGATCCCTTCATACAGAAAGGTACTTTGGGTGCCGCTGGGATGGAACTAACAACTGCTTAAGAGCAACCCCACACTACAATTTAGAGTAAGAATTACGATTTGCAAATGGAAATTACAGAGGTCATTCCAATAGCTGGAATGCAAATATCACAGTCATCCAGGTTCAGCTTGGGTTGAAACTCCCCTAATGAGGGCAAAGGAAACACTGGTGTGGAGAGCAGCAAAGAGAGTGTCTTCCATTGCATGGCAGCACAACCACTAGAACTGTTTGTACCAAAAAAGAGGACATTAAAAGGAGATTGCACAGGGGCTGTACCCATCCTTGGAAGGGTCCCTGCTCTGCAGAAATGATGACAGTGGTGAAAAATGTGGGACACACTTGTTTGGAACATTAGGTTTGACTATGAGAAATGCTGGCAGCGAGAGTCTGAGCGGACAGCAGATCGCCTGTTACCACCTAAATTAATTAGGACAGTCTAGAGGCCTAAGTGAAAGTTCAGAGTGTACATCTAAACATCCACAAGTGAACCCAGCCCTTGTGCTGAAGGACCTGGAGATGTGAGATTATGACTCTTGCATCATGACGCAACTCGTTTTTGCAAGGCAGCAGTACAAGCATCGTCATGTCTTAATGCTCTGGGAACCCAGTCCCTGAATCAGGAAACACCCCTGTGTCACCAGCCTGGGAGAGCTATGGTAATTATCCGTCAGCAACAACCAAATGCAATAATGAAGTGGGAGAAGAAGAGTTGAAACGAGCTATCCCAGCATAGGGCTTCTACAGGAGGTGGCACAGCTGAGATATCAGAGCATTGCTGGAGATGATTTCTACTGCTTTTGCCATTAGGCTTTTCAGTCTAAGCTTTTGGTAAGCAGCAGCAGGTGGCAGTGGGCTGCAGTTTCTGCAGTCTGCCAACATCCTGCAACTAATGTCACTGGTCAGTGCCATAGCTGAGGCCATTAGAGGCTGTGTTTGAAAGAGGTGGAGGGTTCCTCACCCATGAGCTGGTGCGTACTCCCTCACTGTAGAGGAACATTGCAAAATGCAGACAAATGAGCAAAGCTGCTCTAAATCACAGCTTTCAGCAGGTTTGCTTGTCTGCCTTCCAGCCAGAAGGAACGGTGTATGGGTAGCTGTGCTGTTCCTGTGGAGGGAGCATCCATGTGCCTGCACAGTGGCCACAAGGAGTGCAGGTAAGGCCCCAGGCTCCACCATGCCCTCGCATCAGTGGGAAAAGCCAAAAACTCTCCTCTGGCATATCAATACGCTCTTTTTTTTTTGCTGTGTATTCAACCAGAACAATACAGAGGGGCCCAGATGGAAGCCCCTCTGGATCCTCTCTGAGGATAGCTGACTTCAAAGCCTCTCCATCCTCTGTGAAATCTCCGCTTTTAGAAGCAAGCAGAACGCCCAGCTCCCGTTCCTGCACAGCTTTTCTCTGCCAAACTTTTAAACCTGCCGTGAGGTGGGAACTTTTCTCTAAAGCTGAAGAATGAAAGGGAAAAAAAGAAGAAAAAAAAAAAAAAAACCCAAAGCATTTTTTTTTTTGCTAGATCTGACCCGACGTGCCGAGCGCTGAGGCTGTGATGGATCTTAATGCTGAGTTATTTGCAGCTCGGTGGCTGGCAGGCATCTGTGAAGTCGTCTCATTCTGAGAATGGGCCTGTAAAACAGGTTTGGGATGAAGGATCCCCTTTCAAAATGAAGGACTGTCTGAAAGGGGGGGGGTCTGGTGCTGCTGATGAATCAAGCTGACCAGAGGGGTTTATGTGAGCGTCCAGACTGCAATTGACAGCTCGCTCTTTTCAGTGGTGTGGTTATTACACACTTTTTTATTGGCTGTTTCTTGTGCTGGTTCTGGTGGAGGTGTTAGTTCTGCTTTAAATCTCTAGCAGGAAATTCATGCAAAGTGGAGCTGGGGTACAATAGGCAAATACCAAGGGGTGGAAACTTAGAAAAAATACCTCCATCTCCTACTGCAAGTTGTCTCTGTCTGACCTCCTGTGCAATACAGCAGGAAGGGGATGAGGGGCTCCCAGCCTGGCTCTGTGACACAGCTGACGCTGCTGTGCTCTCCCTTTGCCTCGCAGAAATCCCATGCTTCCCACTGCTTCCCTAAATGCCCTAACCAATAGGCATCTGCATACTGCCTTGCTTGCACTCCTCTTAAGCTTACTCTCTGTCTGCAAGGTGCAGCAGTTACCTCATTCCATGGAAGGCTCTTCAACTGGCCCTCCGTTTCCCACCAGCACAATGCAGCAGCTTTCCCACCTCCAGGCCTATGGAGGGGAGAAACTCATGGAAGGGGCTGTAAACTGCATTCATTCTGCAATATGGAAGGAACAGGAGCATAACACACCTCACTGCATAACAGCTACCCTGCGGCTGTTGAGCTCCAGGTGATGCCATGGCAGCAGGGATGGGGTTGGGGTTGACCTGGTGTGGATGGGGTTGCCCCAGTGTGGGCTTTTTGCTCACTCTTTCCACAGAGGCCAGCAGCACCAGGCACACTTTGCCACTCCACCAGTTTGTGGTCGTGTTCCAGCTCAGTTGATTTGCAAGGCTTGAAAAGAAGAGGTGCACACAAGGGACCTGGCAGCACTCGTCCCTCCCTGTGGTTCCTGCTAAGGCTCCACCAATGGAGAATGGATCAGGGCTAGGAATAAACATTTATAAGCAACAGCTATCCTGTTAATTGTTTTTGTCTGAGTGAATACTCCCTCAAGTTACAACACGATCAAGACTCCTTGTCAGGAGAAACTTGCACATGTGTGTGATTCACTGATAAAGCCCTAAATCCTCCAGGCTTAGCAGCAGCAGAATCAGCACAGGGCAAGCACAGACCTTACCAGAACAGCACGAACACTCTGGGAGAGAAATCAAACACCATTTAAATCCTAGGTGAAGATTCCTCCACCCAAATCTGCTTGTTTATGTACAAGCAAGGTGTTGTAGATTCCTCCAAATATAGGGAGAAGCTTTGGCCGGCTTTGGTTCTTCAAGGGAGCTTTCTCAATGGAAATGGCTGAGAGGAATTGGACAACCTGACGCGGGTTTATGAAGGTTAGGCATACACTGTGTAATCTTTCAGAGCCAACATCAAAACACAAGACCAAGCAATCACGAAACAAACAGCAGATAGCAATCCCTATAGGAATTTCTTTGAGAGACCGTCTGAGATGTGAGAGAAGCTTTGTCTGGTTCCAGTCGGGCTGCAAGGTGAAGATGGCATTGCAAGAGAATACCAAAAACTGTGCAAGGAACGACAGAGAAGCTCTAAAGAAGATGTTCCTCCAGCATTATGAGTGAAACCTTCTTAGCACTGCAAATTGCTCTTCTGGATTACGTGTAACTCAAGAATTTCCAACAGCGGGTACTTGTACGTGCCTGTTCACCACATCAGAGCTCTTAGGCTGTGATTAAGGCTGGGATCCAGCAGGTCTGGGTGCCCTTCCAGCTCCTGCCATGGGCTGGCTGTAATTCTAAGCAAATGGTTTTATGTGACCGCTTTATGGGTCTCCTTTCTGTCATCTCTCTCCTGCCTTGTCTGGAGGCTGGCCTCCAGCCTGAGGTATGTTTTTACAGGGCTGAATGTGATGGGACCCTGACATTCACTGGAGCAAGTGGGATAATTGCGTATCCACCCAGAAAGCAAACAGAAGGAGAATTCGGGCAAACAAAGGCAGAAGACTTTCATTAGAGAGAACACTGGTTCACATGCCAGTCCCATCTCTTTAGATGTCCATCTTCTGAGACTACTGCAGTAACACTTCAGGGAAAAATTAAACGTTCTGTGTTTGCACTAAGTTCTTTTTTCTTCATCTAAGCTTCAAAAGACTTTTTCCCACAGGTGGGGCTCAACATCATTATCTCCATAACAGAAAAGACAAACAAGAAGGCAGAAGCTCACACCAGGGAGCTGAGATCACAGTTTTCTACTGTAACCACAACCTTGAGCAGCACTCATCTGTGTGCCCGTGTTCAGGAGGTCCTGAACTTTGCAGCATTGTACAAAGACAGGCACAACTTGAAAACTGAGGATATGGAGCTTTAGTTCAGCTCCTGCTGAAAGCCGGTGCTGTGATCAGGTTGGGTTCTGTGCCCAACCAAACTGCACCACACCACGGATGTGCTTCTATAAGAAGCTGTCTGTAGACAGTCTCAACACAAGCAGAGCCTTGGCAACATCAGTTCTCCACTAAACCCTTCCCAACCACCTCCCTTGCATTGCAGGATTATATTGCAGCCACGATTTTAGGAGAGACCATAGGATAGAGAGGAAAAATGCCCTGGAGTGACACTGAGTTCCACGATTGAGAAAAAAAGCAATTAGAGAAGCGTTATATTACCTCTTTTCCTGCTTTCTCGATCTCCACCGTCACCGTGCTGTGGTTCTTGTGCTCCTGGAACATGCAGAGGTAGCAGATGCACATCTGGTCTGTCTGACAGAACAGCTCCATGGTCTTCCCATGCACAGGGCATTTTCTTGCTTCGAAGTCCCTGATGGGGTCGAGGAGCTGATGGTCCCGGAAAGCTGCTCCCTCCAGGTGGGGTTTGAGGTGCAGCTCGCAGAAGGAAGCCTGGCACACCAAACACGACTTGACGGCCTTCTGCTTGTTATCAATGCAGGAATCGCACAGCACATCCTCCAGCTTCACCCTGGGCCGGGAGCCAGCTGCTCTGTCAGGCACTTTGTTGAAGGTGGGTCTTCTCAGGTCTCCCGTCTCTACCAGAGGCAGGGATGGTTTCTTCATGTCCCCTATCTGCCCGCTGGAGAACAAGGGCTTCCTCCCTTCCCCTTCATTAGGCAAGAAGCTCTTTTTGGAATCCAAGGAGAAGAGGGACTTCCTGAGGTCGCCCTTGTCTGCAAAGGAGAGCGGAGTTCTCCTCATGTCTCCTATCTGTCCGCTGGCAAATGGCATCTTCTTGGAGTCTGCTGAGTCCATGCTGAAGTAGGTCGATCTCTTCTCATCGGACGACTCCACAAACTGAATGATGGGCCTCTTCCAGTCACTCCCAGAGAAGAGGGAGCTCTTGATTTGTCCGGTCTCCAGGGAGGTACCTCCAGTGCCCTTTATTGGCTCTTTCTCGCCTCCGCCAGGATTCGTCGTCTTCTTCACTTCTTCATCCTTTTTGGGGGCGGATGGACTCTTCACATCCTCTGGCTTCCCAGCAGTGCCATTTGTCCTTGCTGCGCTCCCTGTTTCCATTCTCTAACCGGGGCAGGTTGGTTTCTTGGCTCCTCTGCTCTGTCCTGTCCCCCCGTGCTGTCCCCCGACCCCTGGAAGCAGCTGTGGCCGTGTGCCTGCCTGCTGGCCGTCCCAGTGAGGAATGACGGGGGAATGTGGGGCAGCTGCTGCCTAAGTGACGCACCTGGAGCTCTTGCGAGGAGGAGGAGATGAGCTCTGGATAATGCTAGGTAGAGGCAGGGGGAAAGCAGGAAAGAAAGGAACAGACGTTACCAAGGATCAGAAGCCACAGCTGTGCAGTTAATTATACAAGGCGGTCCACACCCAGGAACATTCTTGTCTAACCAGGTTTGGGAGGAAGGGCTGTTTATATACATAGAAATGCTCAGGGAAAAAAAAAAAATCATTTTCATTAAGATGCAGTAACCAGTTCGACCGCTTGTTTCAAAAATAATTTTGCTCGTTGTTGCCAGGAGCTGAGGTTACCTCCTTGCTGAGACGGGCAGGGTCAGAGAGACCATGGGATGCTGAGGATGGGTTTGTTAACTGGGTCATACACATGCACAGAAATAATTATGGTCGTCATTAAAATGAACGCCTAGAATAAAGCATTCTTAAACTGGGTTCCCCTGAGGGCTTGCTGTATTCAGTAGAACAGGGAGGGGAAACATGGGGATAATACCGGGTTTAAAAGACCCCTATTATCTTTATTTTGATGCTGATGTTGGGTTTGTGCGAGATCCATCTATCTACAACTGGAAATAAGCAATGCACACATTAGAAGAACGCAGCTGACCCAAAATAAAAATCAGCAAGAGTTGTGTTTTCCTGCAGGCCGTGCAAACCCTACTTACATGACTAATGGAAGAGCTCCCACCACCCATTTCATTGCACGTTCTCAGTGAAACACAGCTTCAAGTGTTCCTTCTGCAGTTCCTCCCATAAACGTGCACTGAACTGAGAGACAGATCTGAAAGATTAAGTATTTTGCAGATAGATGGCCAAAATGCTTCTTGCAAGAAGAAAGAACTGCAGAAGGGTTTTAAAAATACGTATTTCTCTCTCCATTAGCCACATTCCTGGAATGATTGGCTTTTTTATCCAAAAGAAATATATTCAAGTGTCATATCAAGCAACTTTGGTAGTTTTCCTTCCTCTCTTCCCTGGCTTTCCCTTCATTTTCCATTTCCCTGACTGGCAATGAGAGGGCACAGCAGAAGGGAGAAACAGCAAAATTATTTCAAAGCTCATGAAATGCTCCTTTCATTAAGGGAAAGGAAAAAAAAAAAGACAAGTCCACACCCCATAATGGTTTTTATTCAGCCAACTGGAATGACTGATTTCAGAAGAAAAAGGCCCTTTATCAGCGCTGCTGAATTCCATCAAGTTCAAAAGAAGGAGGTGGACCCTACACTCATTTCATATCGATGTAACATAGATTATACTCTGAACTTCAGTGAGATTGCTCTGAGATTAACATGCAGGCTGTAAATTAACCCAGCCCGGTATCTGATTTGTGCCTAATTTCATTTTTGCAGGGTAGAATGGTGTCACCGGTTGAGAATGTGATTATTATTTTTTTTGCTGTAATCATTTCTCATTGGGAATCCATAGCAAAACCACTATTGGAAGAGTGCTGAGCAGCAGAGGAAGAATCCAGGTCTGTGTTTTGCAGCTCTCTTCTAGGTGTGGAGGAAATGGAGGTGCAGCCCCAACAGGAACAGCCTGCATTTTGGATCTGATAGGAGATACCCAGGAAGCGCCTGTCTTATAGATAAGGTTAATAAGGGCTTTGACCATGCAAAAAGGAGAGGAAAGGGAAGAGGAACAAAAAAATTATTCAGCTGAACTGCACTTGGAACCTTATTCATCCCTTTTTACTGCATGTGTGTAGTTATGGCTCTCCATGTGAGGAATAATTGGGTATATGCTGTTGGTTTGGGGTAACAGTCGATGGGAAAGGCCCCATTTTGAAGCCCTTTCCAATGGGCAGCTTGTTGTCAGAGGGACCACAGTGTTTCTTGACTCAGAAGCCACCCTCTGACATAGGAAAGGGCAACTCTATTTTTAAAGAACGAATCTCCTAAAAGCAGGAGGTTGGCTGACACGCATGCATTTCTTCCTCCTTGGCTTCTCAGGCTGAGCTGATCTTTATAACATCAACAGCCCTGTAGATCTCCAAGTAATTAAAAATACTGGAGGGTGGAGGCTCCTGTTCTCATGTGTACAGAGAAGGCTCAGCAGGGCTTTTCTGAGCCAGAATTAATCGTTAAGAAACAAATAGTATCTCTATGAAGAGATCTGGCTTATAAGAGGAACGCCTTGGTTTCTCTCGGCTTCCCGACTCTGTGTCAAGATTCTGGATGAGGTATGGCGGAAAAAAGGAGAAGGGCTGAACTTCTCCATCATGGTGAAATCAATGACTTTAATGCAGTTCTTCCAGGCAGGCTCAGGGTGAGGTTTGTTATCAGTTTTTCGCTCCATGCAGAGATGCCCATCATCTGCAGCAAGCAAGCACGGATATCCCTATGGTGCACAAGGGAATGCTCCCTCTGCAATGCCACTTTCACCAGATCCTCTTCAACCCCAGCTCTATCCACAGCATCCCACATGCCTGGCATTGGTGCCTCAGGCACGTTTTGCCTGTAAATACCTGTGAAACCACGGCAGGCCCATGTTTGACCAAGGACAGCTCGGTGCATCTCTGCCATGCAAACTGCAGCCCAAGGCCAAGCCCGCTCTTCTCCCCATCATCTCTCTGCACCTCATCACACCTCCTTGTGGCTTTTTGTTTGGGTTTTGGGTGTTTTTGTTTTTGTTTTTGCATGTGAAGAAATTGCTCACGGATGGGACCCATCTCTCCTTTGTTATTTCTGGCTTATGCTGGAAGACCATTTTCACGCCTGCCTGAAGTTTGAGGGGTGCAGAGTGGCATTCAAGGGAGAGCAGGAGAGCTGTTGGGGGCACAAGGGCAGCTTGGGAGTTAAAGGACACTCCATCAGAGGGCTGCTGGGGATTAAGGGTAGCTTGGGAGTTGAGGTTTGCTCCGTCAAACACTTTGTGCTTTGCTTCCCAAAGCGCTTGGAACACTTGCACACACACACACCTCTATTTCATGCAATCAGGCATCACATAGAGAGTGGCCCTCTCTATATTTGCACTTCCCAGAGGGTGGCTCCTGATTTCTCTCGCATGCATGCAGCAGCGATGAGTTTTGCACCGACCATCCCTCCATGTCCTGCAGAGGATCACTGCCTGCTATGTGCTGCACAGCATCGGGCTGCTCACACAGTGCCCATGTCTGCGCCTCTGACTCACTGCATCCACCCACCTTTGGCATCCGCAGCGCCTTTCATCTGCACAGCTCGGAGCCCTTTTCAAAGGTTCACAAATTAAACTCGACAACACCTTTGCAAAATAGGTCGGGGTGGCCAACCCTGCGGAGCAATTAGGGGAACTGAGGCATGTGCAGTTGAACCGGCCCAAATTTTTTGTCAGGGAAACTGAAATGTGTTTTTCTGACATTGCTTTTTGCCTCCTCGCTCAACTCTCCTTATGTTTAGCAACTGGGACACCTAAATCCTCTTTTATTTGTTTGCTTTTTATTATGTTTCCCGATCCTTTTGTCCTTGTTTTCAATTTTGTTCCTTCTGCTGCGTGTACCCTGGTAGATCTGGGTGGTTCGTTGCTTGTGCTGAAGATTTTCTGCTGTGCAATGGCTACACAACCACCATCAGGAGTAGGTACTGACAAAGAAGATCTCCCAAGGATGGAGAAAATGACAAAAAATGGGTTCATGTCAACCTAAATAGAACAGAAACAGTTACGCCAACCCTGAGGCACTCCTTTAGACGGCTCTGGAGCAGAGTTTCAAACATCGATGGCAGATGAAGTCACAGAGAGCCATGAGAATTGGATCACCTGTGATTCACCAGCCCCAGTTCTCACAGCAGATCCAGCCAAAGGAGGAGCAGGGAGCCTGCCTGTTATTTGCACTGTGCAGGGATCCCTTTCACATCCAACATGCCTTCTGCTTTGCATAAGATAAACCCACAGCTCAGGAAATGCAGTGCTGGAGTGCACACAGGTTGTCCCTGATGCAAGAAAGTCCAGCACACTGACCCATCAGATGCGAGCCACCACCAAATGGGCATTTAGCAGTCCCTGGTGCAGCAGCAGAGCAGGCAGAACGGGTTCAGGGCTTCGTGCTGCTTTCACATGCATCAGATCGGCAGTGACACACTGATAGATCAGGATTGCTGCCCTGACGCAGAGCAAATAATGCTGCAGGTGTGCATAAAGCTGAGCTGTCCGTGTGCTCAGAACTGAGACCGACATGAGATAATCTCAGTTTATACGGCCTGAGTTGAGATATTTGTGAAAATTCTGGCTTGCTGCTTCCATGTAATCATCTGTGTGTGTCATGGGTATTGGAGGGAAGAAAAGTTTGGAGGACCCAGAGCTCTGAGGGTGCATTGTCACCTTATGGGCATGCTGATACAAGAGCTAGGAGACGCGAAGAGAGATTTTTAGGGCACCTGAAATAGAATCATAGAATCACTAAGGTTGGAGAAGACCTCAATGACCCCCGAGCCCAACCCATCCCACGATGCCCATCACCGCATCCCTCGGTGCCACATCCCCACGGATCTCTAACACCTCCAGGGACGGTGACCTCCCCCACCTCCCTGGTCAGCTGTACCAACGCCTCAGCAACATCTCCTCCATGCAGACCAGACACAGGGCTCAAAGCAGGCCCGCAGGCTATGAGCTGGACCTTGGGGAATCTTAATTACAAGCAGGACACGAACGCCCGTTGTGCAACAGCGATACTTGGGGAGCGCGCGGCACAGCGGTGATTCAGCAGAGCAGGAGGCTGCGGGGTGAGGACATGGAGGATGTGCGGTGCCAGGGGGAGGACCCCTTTCTAGTGGTTATGCTGAGTCCTCATCTCCAAAAAGGCTGAAGGGAAGATGACTACTCAGCAGCAAACTCATGCAGAGGACAGGAAAGGGAATACCGGCTGAAGACGGAAATCTGTTTGAATTAAAGGACGGAGTCAGATCAAATGGGGTGAATTTGTACATTAAAAAACACAGGTTTGAAATTAGAAGATCATCTCCGGACATCACAGAGCAGAGCTCAGGGGTGGCCTCTGAGACAGAGTCTCAGGCACCGGGTTCCAAAGTGGCTTCATCAACACGTTGCATAACAGCGCATGGGTGATACTCTGCCTTCAATGTGCTTACAAGGCTTGTTGCACCATGCTCATATTGTTTTTAATTAATTAACTAGGCCCGCATTTCAAGGCTTCTGCTGGTTGCCTGCAGAGGTCAGGAAGGATTTTTTTCCCCCCCCTTCTTTGATGATTAACTTGGTTTCTGTGTCATTGGCTTCCAGTTTTTGTTTTCTTTTCCACCTCCTTTTCATGCGCTGCAGATTGGCACAACGTGAGATGGAGAAGTTGGGTGGAGACGGTCGCACCTCTCTGGTGCCTGCTCAGCACTAAGACACCATCTCCAAATTTGGGAAGGACTGTTCCACGGTCAGATTGGCCACTGGGGCTCTTTGCCTTCCCCTGGAGGATGCTGTGCATATTATCTTTTGGCTTCTCCAGACGGTAGTTTTTATAGCAACTTCAGTAACTGTGAAGATGTGATTTGGTGTTTAATTGCACATCTGAAGTTGGGAGAGCACGATTCTGTTCCCTGTCTGTTCCAGCTTGTGGTTGCTCTTCTGAAGTGCTTTGGGATCCATGGGAACGAGGTGCTCTGGAAGACATTGATATTAATCATATAACAGTGACATTTCATATAATCTTATGATTTGGGGGGCTGTAGAAGTGGTAATAAAACATTCAGTGATTTGCAGCTCGCAGAACTGATATCTGGATAGGCCCAATAGATTGCAATCCTTCCAAGGAAAGAGATTTTGTAATGAAGTATAGGTGCTAGCATGGGTCAACAGCCCCCAGGCTCTCTTTCTGTACTCTTCTATGCTGATGTTCTTGTTTTACTGATGCTTAGCAGCGATAACTTTTAGCAGAATTTGCTAATTGTCCCCAGCATCAGGAACTCTTTTATCAGGTTTAGTTCTCGACTCCACAGTGAGGTCTGGAAGGGACAAATAGAGCTGCTGATGGCTTGGGGCACCCAGAGAAAGGGGGGAGATAGGGATGGGTAGAGAAGGGCAAAGCAAGGACAGGCAGCAAGAAAGGAAAAGGGCAGTGGGTTATTAATAGCCTCCCTCCATGCTAAGTACTCTGAAATCCTCTGTGTTTGGCAACATTGAGCAAGCTGCCCTCCAGGCCATGGCTGGTCCTTGCATGGAGTTGTGCACGCAGCAGTCCTTGCCCTGGCCTGCCCTGGGGACAGAAACCATGGCTCTGTCCCTCCCGAGGTGTACTGCTATGCTATATTTGGATGTGCCACCAAGCAGTGTGGCACAGTGGGGGGAGAGCAGGATGGGGCAACTTCTGCCTTAGAGCTGCAGGAGGGCAGAAGGAGGTGAATGTTTCCTCCATTTGTCCTTGCCCATGGTTCCACGTGGGGGTGACAGCAAGCTCGGGGGCTCATGGGATCAGCACCTCCCATGCTAGGAGCATCATCTCCCCCAGATCTCTCTTGCAGGAGACTCAGTGTCTTGAGGCTGACCTCCATGCAGAAAGCTGAGCTCCTAAGAGCTGCCCTGCCTCCCTTTGGCACGTGGAGGGCAGAGCAGCTTGGGGCAATTCTGCTTGGTGGGATAAAACAATCTCAGCAGTCTTTTCCAATCTCCGTGACTCGATGATTCCCTGATTCCATGGGACCCAGCAAGGCTGGGGAGAAGGAAGAGAGGCTATCCTCCAAGGAGAAAGGCTTGAGGATGGGTTATTGCTGTGTTCCTGGAAATCCAAGCACGGGATGAAGGCTGAGTAATGAGGGCAGCACATAGGAAGGGGCAGTGAGCTCCAGCATTCAGAGCAGCTCTCATTCTGAAAAGCCCCTGGGAAGTTAAATGAGAAAACATGTTGAAACAAGGACGCTTATTCAGCGAGTGACTGAGCAAGGCAAATATCCGGCGTGTGTGTGCATGTGTCTGGTTTTACTCCCCCCCTTTCCTTTCTCTGTAAATACAGGGAAATAGTAGAGCAGCAAAGAAAGATCTGAGCTAAAGGGGAAGAGACCCAGATGGGGGACAGCACTAAGAAAGGGGTAGAAAAAAAGCTGAAAAGTTCAGAGAGGGGCCTAAATAAGAGGGTGAGACCTATAGGTATGGGATGACCATGTGGAGGCAGGGCAAGGGTCAGAGCCAGGCCTGGAGCAGGCTGAGCATCGCCGCTCTTACTCAGCAGCGCTTTGCTGTGCACCATGCCCAGGCTCGCTTGTCCTTGGTCAGCATTATACCACTGCAGCCCCATCCCACCTGCTGGTTTTAGGGTGGTGGAAAATGCTTGGGAAAGAGCTGTGTCATGCCTTCCTCTTCAGCAGGGGAAATCAACAGGGTCAGCAAGGTGCTGGAAGGGCAGCGAGGCTGGACAGCAGTGATTTGGTGCTCGGAGTTAGGACAGAGGTGGGAGCAGCAGGCACAGCTCATCTTTCGTCAATGCATTGCCTGCTGGCATCAGGGGCTGCAGAGTGTCTGGGGCTTGGGAGGGGATTTGCAATCCAACATGCATGTGGACACCAGCCTCGGCTTGCAGAAATGGGAGTGAGTTTTGGCATCCGAGGAGAGCAGTGTCTGGTGGAAAATGTCTGATGTTTGCCTTGGAAAGGATCTGGGGACAGACTGATCGCAGCAGCTCTTACATCACTGGCACTGAGCTCACGGTCCTTCAGCACCTGTTTACACCTACCAAGCCCCACAGCTGCCTGGCAGGACTCAGACCTCGCCTCTTCTTACCCACCCCCACCCCCTGCCCCGTGCCCCTGCTGCCCCAGCTCTCCCTCCTGCCCCTGCCTCCCTCCAGATGCTGCTCCGAGAAGCAGGAGGGTCACTTGAACCCTCAGCCCCCTCACAGCACCCCCCTGTAGCCATCTCCACCTTCCCGCTGTCACACTGGAGCCTCTCTGCTTTACTCCCACATATCCCAGTGGCACAAAAAGCCATTTCCCTCTTGCCCAGCTCCTAGCAGAGCAAACCTCTGAAGGCTTCTGCAGCTCAAGAAACCCTCACAGCAGGACCTAATGCAAAACCAGTGGAGAGAATGGGCTTCTTGGCGGCACAGCCGTGGCCACCCACTTCATCCTTCCCATCGTCACACCTTCCTCCCCAGGGCAGGGCTTTCTGTGTGGCCAGCACAGCTCTGTGGCAGCTCTGTCCCCATGCCAGCAGCTGCCCTCAGGGAGCTGAGTGCCCACACCGAGGTGCAGGGTGACAGCAGCAGGGTGACTGTGGCCAGGCTCTGCCATGCACCTCACGCTCCAGCCAGTCCTGCAGAGCCAGGTTGGGAAACTCCTGCAGCTGCATGTGAGCTTTGGGAAGCACCCAGAGGGCCCAAAAGCTCCTGCATTCCTGCCTCCCCACCTGGCAGATGCACAGAGTGTTTCTCCAGTAGCCGGGCAGGATTTGACCCTCCTCCTTGGTGGTGGAGTTGTGAAAGAGGCTGAAAGAAGATGGGAGATTCCCAGGCAGCTCCAAGCCGTGCGCTGGCACTGCGGCTCCGCAGGAATGCCAGGGAGTGGAGACGGGAGGAGAGCTGCTGCTTGTTGTGCACAGGCAGGGAACACCTGGGCAACGCGGGGAGCCATCCCTGCTGCTCTGACTGGCTCCTTGCATGTGCTGGCTGCTGGTCTTTATTACATTAATTGCATTTCACTTTGAGGCTCCGTCAAGTCCGAACGCAGCCCCAACGTAGCATCACGGGGCTGGCTGGCACCCAGGAAGGAAAGCCAAGGGGTTGGAGGAAGATGGGGTGAGAAAGCAGCAGGCTCAGGGAGCTGCAGCTCTCCAGATACAGGGAAGGGCATGATCTGCCTTTACCTCGTGCTCGCTGCTCATCTCCCTGTGCCATGGAAGTGATGCTGCCTCTGGGCTGACAGGGATGCTGTTGTGGGGTGAGTTCCCTCTGTCATGGAGACGTGTTGGCACCCAGGGCCGTAGTGCTGGGCTTTGCACTGATCTCATGCAGGACAGGGAAATGGAAACAGTGACCGGGGGGGAGTTCCTTCCAGTGCGCTTTTAGTGATGTTTTGTTTTGTTTTTTATCAAGGGAAGCTCTCTGAGCATCATGGATTTGTGTAGCCAAAGGAACCACTGTTTTGGTCCCATCCTGATGGTGGGCCATGCTGACGATGGTGAGGGACCCCTGGGCTGACTGGTACCCATCAAACCCTCCTTTTCCCACACTGCATCCATTACTCCCAGCAGTGTCCCTCCTGCAAGCCAGTCCCAGCACCCCACAGCCCACGTATCATCCAGAAGAGATGGAAGCCCAGCTCGGTGGCACACTGGAGGTTCTCACTGCTGCTCGCTAACTTGCACACCACGCAGCATCCAAATAACCCCCCGTTATAGGAACATATGGGACCGGAGAGAGATGAGTGCTCTGAGCCTCGCTTTCCCCCTCCACACTGCGGGGTTTGGGGCTGGATGTGAGCTCTGAGGGAGGACAGGAGAGCTCCGGGGCCGCTAGGTGTCCCCCGTGGGCCGCACACGGCTGGGGGACCCCGAGGGGACTGCGGGATCGTGGGCTGCGGGGAGAGGGGACCAGATGGACGGGACGGGACGGGGAGAGCCTTCGTGGCCGCTTTCAGGAGGCACCGGGGGCTGACAGTGTGTCCTTCCTGCAGCTGGGAAGGGGTTACAGCAAGGGAAACACCTCAGCTTCCTTTCCATCACTGTGGATATCCTAGCTCTCCTCGTCTTGTTTTTCTGTCCTAAAAGGACCTTTTCTTTAAGTGTCTTGAAAATACTGCTCAGGAGTAAATGTTACAGCCTCTGTAGGATGCCAGCAGGATGTTTCCCAAATGCAGTGCAGCGTGCAGCTCACAGCTTCCCCATCAGCATGCTCGCCCCTCATTCAAGCCCCTGCGCTATCTTATCAGCACGCTCATTATACCCTCAGAAACACAGTGTAAACATCCCCAGCAAGCTGCACTCGATGACAATTTCCTTGCCAAATCAACCACTTCCCTGCCTGAGTGATGGCTGTGAGAGAGGGTTTGTGTAGCTGCTGCTGTTTGAACAAGTGAGAAGTAAATACAGCTCCCTTTCTAGGAGCACACAAGTTGCACCTGCTCGGCAGAGCTGCATCACAGCAGAGGTAGGAAGGTATCTGTGGGAGCTGCTCATTAAAAAGTACTGGCAGCTCATCAGGGCTGCTTTGTTCCATTTCTACCCTGGAATTTGGCTGAGGGAGGCAGATAAGGTTCTGGCAGAGGCTGCCAGGGGAGCTTTCATAGCCCTCTGTCCGACTGTGGGTTGTATGTCTTAATGCAGAGGTGGCACAGCATCACCCCCTGGGATGCTGGGAAGGGATGGGGTGTGCTGGGTTGGCAGATCTGCAGTGCTGGCCTCCAGTCGGAGCAGAGCACTGCTGTGCGGAGGAGCAGGGAAATAGCAGAGCACTTGCCAGCTTCCCTCCCCCCCTGTCCTATCCCTGCTTTCAGCTCTTTCATTGCCACGGCTGCTGTGGGATTTTGAGCAGTCCTCGGGCTGTTCTGGCTTGCAACAGGTGATGCAGCTGGATGTGGGCAGAGCAGGGCCTGTCAGAGTTCTTACTGTGCTGCTCTTCTGCATTTCAGCTCCAGCACAGCCCCTTAAATGCTCCCCAACCCACAGTGACCCCGCTGTACCAGGAGCACAGGGCAGCTTGGCAGCCTGGTCAAAGAAGGAGGAATGGAGGATGGGGAGAAGAAGGAAACAGCAACAGTCTTCCAGCTGGTAGCAGAGCATCTGTGCACCGACTGCAGTCTGCCTTATTTCCTCTCCTGCTGCAGGCTGTGCTGCAGACTTTGCAGCCTGCACTAAGCACTGAATTCCCCTCTGCTTATCCCTGCTGCAGACCAAGCCAGGCTGCCTCTCTCCCATGAGCTCTGCTTGGATCTCCTGCTTCTCACTGCTGCTATATATCACAAAGCAGTATTTTTCCTTCCCTTTACCGGGTCAGTAATGCCACGCACAGCTGCGAACAGTGAGGCTCAGCACATCACATCCTTCTGGCCCCGTGCTGCTGCCATGGGCTGAAGTCACGCATTGAGGATCACAGAGGAGGGCAGCAACGCTGGGAGATGAAGGGGACGGCTTTTAGAGAGGAGCTCTGATGCAGATTAAAGAGAGAGAGATAAGAAAATCCCCTTGATGTCCTGCATTGATTGCTTTGGTTCGTGTTCTTTCAGCAGTGATGTAATCACATCATCAAGGCAAATCTGTGTACCCCTCCTGACCCCTGTGACACACTGGAGCAAGGTACAGGTGCACAGCACGCTGTGTACTATCACCCTGTGTCCACATCAGCCCTTTGCACCGATGTATAGTTGCACGAACTGCCCAGCAGCGAGATTTAATAGGAACGATGATCTAAGCACCGACCCTTGTTTGCTAACTCTGCTTTTTTGAGCCGCAGGAATTAGAAAGAAAATGTAAAGCCGTGTTTGCTCTGTGCTGAGCCCTGATTTCATGGGAATGCATTGCAACACCTGCTGCAGCGAGCCCTGCTTTCAGGGCAGACGACGGTTGGCACCACACAGTGCAGTGGTGAGGTGAGCAGAAACAGCAGCCCTGCTGGAAACTGCTCTGAGATGAGATCTGAAACAGCTGCAGTTCCCTGAAGGTATAGAAGAGGCAATACAGAGCTTATAGAGTCCTCCGTGCCTTGACTCATCATTGTAGGAATGGCTTTAAGCTGTGCCAGGGGAGGTTCAGGATGGCTATTAGGGGAAATTTCTACTCCAAAAGAGTGATGCTGCACTGCACAGCTGCACAGGGAGCAGTTGGGGTCACCTGGAGGTGTTCCTGAGCCATGGGGATGTGGCAGTGAGGGAGGTGGGCACTGATATGATGGGATGGGTTGGGAATCTGAGAGGTCTTTACCAACCTGAACAATTCTACGAATGCATTCCATGAACACATTGGGTTGGTAAGGGAAGGAACGTGAGCAGATCCTGGCATCGTGAGGGGGGTGCTGCAGGTTTGTGGGGCACGGGCAGAGTCCTGCAATAGCTATTAGCCTGATCCAGACTGAGAAAGTGCATTCCTGGGGAAAGAAGGACTCGTCTGACGTGTGGTGGCAGGTGGATTTCTTCACCCAGTGAGGACTGGATTTCAATAAAAGGTGAGGGCACAGTTCTGAGAAAGCAAGCTTGGATTCAGAGATTAACGGCTAATTCGATTAAAATGAAATGGAAAGGCAAACAAAGCCTGCAAGTAAAACTCCTGATTTCAAACAGGCAAATCTCTGTTGACTAAGGGAAATCCACAGGAATGAAAACTGGGCTTAGGAGCTCGGAGAGGCTCAAGGTTTTTCAGAGTCAAAAAAACAAACTTGGGTAGGTGTGCGAGCTGAGGGCAGGGAGAGCCTTCCCATGAGGATTCCAGCCCCAGCGAGCTGAGAAACCACCTCAAAAGGATGCTAACAGCACTCTCAGTGCCTGCAAGGGATGCAGCAACAGGCGGGTCAGGAGGGGAGGCAGCGCTCAGAGGTCAGCGTGTGGAGGAATCAGTGAGGGCTGCCAAAACTGGGGTGAGTAAGCTTGCAACAGGCACTGAAACAGCCTGCCCAAAGGTCTTAGGGTGCAGAACAGAAAGGGCAAGGAAGGAAGGGGAGATGCTTTGCAGACAGCATAGGGTAGAGATAAAGGAGTGTCTACCTTGGAAGGACTGAACATAAGTGGAAAAATGGGGCTGAAAGGAGGGTAAGGGTATTTAATAGCCTTCCTTAGAGGAAATGGCCAAGTTCCTGGTAGAAAAAAAAATTAAGAGCTCACCATTTGGTCGGGGGCGGTAGGGAAACATTTCTGACCCTCACATTGGGATTTGTGAGGGGTCTGTGTCATCTCAGCGTTGTATGCAGGGAACTGGGGGGTCACCATCCCCAGGGTTGTTCCAGAGCCATGGGGATGTGGGCAGTGGGCACAGTGGGGTGGCATCTGAGCAGCCTTTGCCAACTTTAATGTGATTTTATGATCACGGGGCCAGAGTGCCAGATTTCCTACCCGCATTTAAAAGGGGATGAGATGTTGATGTGTGTAGGAATGGAGACTGATCTGCATTGTGGCCTCCTAGGATGAATGAGATGCTTTACTTCGCTATGATGATTCAACTTCTAGATGGAAGCCGAGAAGAAAAACCACCTCTAGCTTGCTTCGGGGTGAAAACTCGAGCTCTTTCCAGGAAAGGAGCTTCTCCTGGTGCTGCTCCCGTTCCTGGAGGAGGGCTCTGAGCCGCGTGGCTGCTCCCTGCCTGCAGCCCAGGCTCCCTCCTCCGCTTCCTCGCTCTCTGCTCGCAGTAACCTGAGTCCGTCCTTCCCCTTTTCCTTACTTTCCTCGTGCTCGGACTTGCTGCTGAGCAGCCCCGGAGCCAGGAGGGAGGCAGCAGGAGGGGAGCGGGGAGAAGTGGAGGGAAGGGGAAGGCACGGTGAGAAAAGTGGAGGAAAAGAGAGAGAAAACGTTCTTTTTTGCCCCCTAATTTGCAGGAAATCTCTGGCGTCCTTCAGTAAATTTATCCCGGTTTTGCAGCAGAGCTGCAGCTGAGAACTGCAGGCTGGAAGCAGGGGAGGATGAAAGGAAAAGGAGAGGTGGGAGAGGGTTCATGCATTGCACGTGGGGCAGCACAGAGAGGTGGGCAGGGGGTCACGTAGGGGTGGTTGTGCATGGAAGAGCACACCTGCCTCCCCTCCAGCTGCTCTCATGGGCCTTCTGATAATACCAAACAGTGGCCAGGTCAGTATAAATGCCCAGCTTCACACCAGCCGACATGTCTCACCTGCCAGGATTAATCATTACATCAAATGCAAAGCTTCAAAAAAAAAAAAATCCACCTGAAATAGCACCAACTCTATAAAAACCTGAATGACTGTACTGGCAAACTGAGCTGAGTGCCCTTTGCTGCCCTGCCCTGCACAGGAGGAGAGCAGTGGCTGGCACATGGCGCATACATGCTGGTGGCAGGGTTCTCTCCCCTTGCTGTACCTTGCTTCTGGGAGCTTCTGTGTCGCTTTGCTGCTGATGAGGCCGTGCTGTGGTGGGGGTCGGCGGTGCTGGAAGGCAGGGAATAGCATGGAGGTTGTGTTTGGAGCAGAGCCCCTCTCTCTGACCCCACCTCCTTTCCCCCTTTCTGAGATGCTGGCCTCTTTCAACTGACAGCCCACTTTCCTGGCAGGCTTGTTAGCTTTAGCTGGAACAATTTCCTTTGAACTCAGCTTGAATTAACATCTCCATGGCAATAGGATCAGGGCTTTGTCTCTCACAACCTGCCCTTCACCCTCAACAAGAGGTCCTTCCAGGAGGTGGGAAGGGGGCACCACCACCCCCTCCTGGGGAAAGGCAGAGGCTGGGAGCACAGCCTGGGGCTCCCCTGGTGTGGGGAAGCTGCAGCAGATGCTGGCAGGTTGGAGCTGGGTTTGGGTTAGCTTGCTGCATGAAAGCCAGCGAGTGAGTTTGTGTTGGGGGTAAGAGGAAAGCAACTTGCTTCCCTTCACCATAAACAACCACAAACACAGTTCCCTAGGGTGGGATGTTTCTGGTGCTGAGCCAATGCAGTGGAAGGAAAATGATGCTGAGCCCAAACTGAGCACTTCCCTTCTGCCCATCCACCTCTGTCCTACAACACCCAGTTCCCCACCACTACAAGCAATCAGTCTCCATCTCTACTCCATGTGCCCCTTCACCCCCAGGGCTCTGGGATCCTGCTGGAGGATCAGGGTCTCTATCACCAGTCCGTGCAATGCATTCATCCAACCCATCCCCTCCCACCTTGTCTCTTTTTCCCTGCAGTGTGAAGAAGCCACATGCAAGCCAATGGGAGGAAGCTGAGCTGAAAACCCCGCTGCTCTGCAAGCCCAACCCCAGTGCACCTCTGGCTGTTTGCCCATACTCTGCTCCTCATTGCTCCCCAACTCCCTTCGTCCAGCTGCTCCAAACCTTTGCATCTCTGCTGACCACACATCACCCCCATCACCTGGGCACTGGAGGAAGGACCGCTTCATTCCTCCCCCCCACAGCCCACGTGGGTCTGTCTGTTCGGCATTAGTGGGCTCTCGCTAACAATATGGGGTTTTTTTCCTCTTGTGGAGTGAGAGGTTTTGCAGCCAAGTCTGTAGGTGGGGAAAAAAAAGAGGCCTTTTCCTTTGAATGCCGGGTAATTTTTTTGAGAGCAGCCCTCTGAGAAATCAAATCTCAGTTTCTTCTCTTTTTTGGGGGGTGGGGGAGCTGTAAGCACAGCAGTAGCACCTCCCTTCCTCCTGCTCCCAAACACCGTGGGGATGGCAATGCTCCCAACACCGGGATGGGCTGCAGGGATGGAACGCCACAGTGTCCACAGAAGTTCTGCTGGACGTAAGCTGCAGTCAGGGTCACTGCAGCTGTGGTCCCCAAGGGGCAGGACAAGCTGCTCTCCTCTGTGCCATGCTCAGGTCTGTGGAGCACTGCGATGCTCTGGGGTCACAGAATCATTGAAAAAGACCTCTGAGATAATTTGGTCTGACTGCCTCAGGGCTTCATGTGTTTGGGTTCCTTCTGCCTCCTTCTCCCCCTCGCAGCACCGCTGCTCCCTCCTCCAGCAGTCCCTGCAGCTGGATCGCAGCAGGCAGCTCTCATTCCCTGTTAATGAGAAACTCCTGCACTTTGTCCCTTGAAATGAAGCCATGTTCGCCACGTGATTGCAGGGAAGGGTTTCAGGGAAGGCTGCAGAGAGAAAGAGGGAAGGCAGGGGGCTGAGCACCCGCGGGTGCTGGGTCAGGGCTGGGCAGGGACGTGGGAGGAAGCTGAGGCATGTGAGATCTCACCCTGCTGACCCCACATTGACTCAGCTCTGTCTGCATCTCATTCCTTCATACTGGGAAGGGGAACTCACCCCCACACATGCTGCCTCCCCCGTGTCCAACCTCAGCTGGGCTGAGCATGTAGGAGGCTCTGTTCTCTGTGCTCAGTCAGTGTGAATCATGAATCAGGGGTGGTTTCCCAGGGCTGGGCAGCAGGGTCAACCCTCACCCGATGCACTTGGGGCTGTCCTCTCCCCATGGGAGCCCAGGGAAACCCCTGCATTGCTTTGCTAGGGCAGCTGGCAGGAGCATCTCTGTGCAGGAAGATGACACGTCCTTGCCACAAGCCCAGCTGTGCTACCAGTAAGGCCACAAACCTACCCAGCACTGCTGGGGGCAGCTTCTCATCAGTGCAGCCCCTGTACTGTGGGGATGCTGCACCCCAGGAGCTGTGAGCAAGCAGAGCACCGTGCCAGGCACTGCCTCCCTCTGCTTATCATCTCCCTCTGACACAGACAGGGCTGCCCTGACCCCGCTGTGGCCTCAACCCAGACGGGGATTCTCTTTCTCTTGCAACCCTGCCCCAAGAACTGGGCGTGTGTGATTCCTTCTGCAGAGCTGAGAGCAGCTCCATCAGTTCAGGGCTGGAGAGTAACTGCTGGAGCCAAATCTCTTTAGGCTTTGGGGCCCTGGAAGTTAGCAGAACACCTTGCCTGTCGTGCACTGGGGGGAGGACAAAGTTTCCCAGCTTGTACACTGTTGCTTTCCCCCTGCTATGGGGTGGGTGGAGAGACAGAGCCACAGAAAGCTCTCAGCCAGCTGTGATTTTTCACCAGAATCCGAGAGCCCAACAGGAATCAGCAGCTGCACTTAATCATACAGGGCCATTAAAGTGACACAGCAGCTCTGTAGGGAAGGGGAGCTACCAGCCTGGGGCAGGGGAGAAGTTTGTCTGAAATAGCCAGACACAAAACCAGAAAAGGACCTCAGAAAGGCTGAGGAGGAAAATATTCCTAGGAGCCTCGGTGGTGTGCACTGCTGGTGAGATCTGTGGCTCGTGGCCATGGGGCTGGGAGCTGTGAGCGGGACAGGACAGAGGGTTACCTATCAGAGTTGGGTTTCTCTGCTGGCCTCGTGCTTTATCAGTCCTCCAGGAGCGCTGAACGGAGGCCAGGCAGGGAGGAAAGCTTTTCCTTCACTCCATCCCCCAAATGCCACATCAGCAGCGAGCTGCAGGATGACCTCAATGAGGAACAGATTGTCCCTTGGCCTGCCTCCACCTCCCTGCAGCGGGGATGTTGGGACCCCGAGATGGGGAAAAGGGATGAGCCATGCACTGTGATAACAGCACTGTGATAACAGCAGCCACAGCCAAAGCAGTGGGGCTGGGATAGGAGCAGGCATGTGGGGGGTTTCTTTCTGTCATCTCCAGCCTTGTTGGCAGCACCCAGTGAAGATTTACGACAGCCAACACTGTGATCACTTGGCGGAGCTGGAAGCATCCCTGCTTTGTCCTGTTGTGTTTGAGCTCCCAGCACTGCCTGGCTGCTCCCAAAGGGAGGGATGGAGAAGGTGCTGGGAAAATGATGGCACAGAGGGGGCGCTGGGCAGCTCCTGGTCTTGCGTTCACTTGTGGTGTCTCTGATTCAGTGCTAAGAGCAGTTCCCCTGATTGGCTTCAGAGAACTGCAAGAGGGGAAGTAGGCTGAACATTCAGTTTGAGTATTAGGCAAGATTTCTTCTCTTAAAGAGTGGTGATGCATTGGTACAGCTGCCCTGGGAGGTGGGGGGGGAGTCACCATCCCTGGAGGAGTTCAGGATATGTGGCACTGGGGGATGTGGTCAGTAGGGACGGTGGGATGGGTTGGGAATCTGAGCAGTCTCCAACCTTAATGATTCTATGGTTCTACGACACACTTGGCTTTGCTATGTTGCTGCAAAGACTGTTTTCAACAAGCTTTAAAATTACATGAGATGAGATGATACAGAATGCATCTGTCCTTAGAGAAGTGAATTGCATTTGATTAACCTGTTGCTTGGGTGTTTTTGTTTGTTTGTTTTTGATGCTATTTGATGCAGTGGGGCTGTCGGTCCAGCAAACTGCCTCATTTTGCAGAATGTTCCAGGAAAGCATGGGAAACATTTCCAGCTAAATCTGCAAGAAAAATATTTGCATTTCCCTCCAGGCTGATTTGTAACCTAGATTGCTGGGGTTGGGGGCTTGGGGTGGAGGGGTGCTGCTTTTCAGTAAGCTTGCACAAAATAGACATTTCCCTTTAGTCTGGAAAAAGATGAAATTCAGACCACTGCAGATGCTCAAATGCCAAATGACTTTCAAGCATGAGAAAATCTTGAAATCCTAAGCATAAAACATATGGCGCTTTGCTTTGGAATGAGATTGAAAGGGAAAAGCTCAACAGTAAAGCTGAACCGAGGACATTTCATTATTCAGAATGATAGGAAAGAGCTTTCATTTAGCATAAGAAGAGAGAATTTTGAGCAGATCTGGCTGTTTTTGAAGGCAAGCAGCAACCTCATTATTTATTTGCCTCATGGTCACATTAGGTCAATTATTAACTCACTCAAATGAAAGCCAAAAAGCTCCTTAGGAATCTGTTTTATGTGAAAGTGTGGATGGAAGTGGAAACAACCAAGCAGATTTCATTCAGTTTAGGAGAAAAACATCAACCGTTGTCTCTCTCTGTTGTGTGTGCACAGATTTGGGACAGCCTTGGTCATCCAATGTGGATATCAAAGGAAGCAAAATGGGGCTGAGGTATTCACTGCTGATAGTGGGGGATGAAATATCTGGGGGATCCGTGTGTCCATATGAGCACTGCCTGTATTTTTGCCCCGTGTCAGCTCTCCCCTTTTGCAATCTGCCATTCACATCCCATGAGCCAGAAGCAATTGTGACTCAGAGTGGAGCTCAGAGCCGCTTTCCTGACCCTGTCTGCAACTGCACATCGCCCCAGGGCACAGCAGCTCATTAACCTGGGGTTGTTCTTTGTAGCTGCAGGTGGTTTCCTCGCTCCTGATCCCATCCCCATCCCTCTCTCCGACCATTCTCCTCCTGTGGGCCACGGTTCTATTCCAAATGTCCATTTTACACCTCGCTTTAATTAGTTTTGTATCACTGTGTTGCATTTATATCGCTTGGCATAAGCTTCACGTTGCTTCCATTACATCTTCTGCACTGCTGGGATTTTTATTTATGGTGTTTCTGGTGCATTTGCATTACTTTCCTGAGATGGATATCATTTTGGCTGGATTTACAGTGTATTTCTTCAGTTAGATTTATATCGCTTTAATTAGATTTATATCTCTTTAGGCTTTGAGGGCTTCACTTAGATTTATAATCTCTCTTTTAGCTTGTCTTGCACGGGAGATTCGCATCCTCTTTCTTTCAAAGGGTATTGATTCACTCAACACCAATGTTGCTTTATCTAGGCTTCGGTCAGCCTAGGTTACATGAAGCCAGAACTCACAGCTTGCTTTCTTTCCCCTTAATTTCCAACAGGATTATTCTACCATAAATTAAATTAACCTCTTCCAAGCCAACACCAGCATGAATGTATTGGAGATCATCTCACCTACTGGATCAACAAGAGTCCAGTTAGCAAGATGCTCTTCCTATTCCTTCCTGTGCAGCGTGCAGCTGTGTGATGGAGGCTCCAAGCTTGCTTTTCCCTGTGCCATAATCAAGAAGCCTCGTTGGAGCTGATCTCTTGCAGAACGTAGCCTGTGCTTCCCAACAACAGCCACAGAGGACGTGGCTTTGTGCTCCTGCCCAGCTCTGATCACATCAGCTGGAAGGGATCTACATCCATGTGCTTCAGGGTGAAAGCTAAGCTGGGATTGAGAGGGGTCAGTGGGTGTTCAATGAGGGCTGTTGTTTCAGGTGTTCACAGCAGGATGCTCGGCTGCTTTCCCACTTGGAGGCAATTTGGGGCTCTGTTGAAGGGCAGGATATGGGCCGGGTGCATTCAGTTTTAGCTGATGGAAATGAATTCCTGTGAACCCCTCCAGCCATCAGCACTCAGCTGGCTGCACCCTGAGCTCTCACCCAGTCCAACCTCCTGGCCCTCTCCTTGCCCAGAACACAGTGAGACCCTGATGCTTACTGTGTGCCCAATGATGTGACAAGGACCACAGAACCATTACAGAACCTTTGGAATTGATCACTAAGCTCATCAAGTCCAACCCGTCCCCACTGTGCCCGCTAGCCACGTCCCCATCCTCTGCCCTTCCTGCAGCTGCACAAACGAGTGGCTAACTCAATTAATGTGCATCTAATTAGGCCATCAGCATCTCTGGAAGAGGGGCTGCATCCGCAGCATGGGCTGCAGAGGTCTGAGCATTCCATTGCCCTCCCCATGCTCTGCCACTGGGCCCCATTCATTTAATTACGCCTGGCTGCTGTGCTCCTCACCCTTTTAATTGCCCTGGACACAGAGCAGCGTGGTAAGCAGGTCAGAGATAGATGCTGGGCATTGTTTTAAGACAGTAAAGCTGTTTTTAAACAGCATTCAGCAGCTTGCTTTATGTAATTGTTGAGAGAAGGAGGGCATTCAGCAGGGGCAGCGGGGAATGCTCCAAAGGGATGCTGAGCAACTCCTAATTAACGACAAATGACTCGGAGCCTGATGCACTGCTGTAACTGTAAGATCTCTGCCGAACACCGCAGCTGCAAATCCTTTCCCAGAGCTTCAGACCAAGCCATAGGTCTGCAGCAATATTCCCAGGTAGAGCTGGGATTTAGTCAACAGTTTGGAGGACTGGCAAAACCCAAACTAATTAACTCTCCCTGAGGCTTATTAGTTCTCTGGTGCTGGGATCAATGGGAAAAAGCTGATTTTTATGCGTTCACATCCCCAAAAAGAGCTGCCCTGATTGAACACTTCAAAAAGCACTGATGATTCTTTCATGTAGTTTAAAAGTGGGGTTTGGCATGAAAATGAAAACAAAGGATGGGAGATTAAATAGATCAAGGCAGCACATTTGGGCCTGATCCCTGACCTCAGTTATACCACTTCTACCTGCAATTCATGGTGGTGAAAATAAGATGAGAAAGAGGCAGCAAAGACTTGCGCTTGGTTGGTTTTCGTTTTGGAGACTGATGTTGCTGAGGCCGTTCTGGACAAGGTGTGTTTTCAGAGCACAACTGAGGTCTGTTTGTCCTTCCCCTTGCACCGCCGTCCTGATCTCAGGCTGTGCAAGCACCCAGCCAAAGTGCTGGAAGGAAAAGCTGCCTGGCTCTGTGCGTGCAGTCCAGCAAGGGAAATAAACCCAATGGGGCCAGGGCAGGGGATGGAAAGCCTGGCAAGCCACGGGCAAGCAGCCCAGCCTAAGGCTGCATGGCTCAGGATGTGCTGGGTGAGCAGCCTGCCCAGGGCACTGAGCACTCGGGATGTTTCCAGGGGCCCTGCTGAGCTCTGCAGCCTTCTAGATGGGCTAACTGCAGTGTATGCCCTGCTGAAAGCTCTGCAGGGCTGTGAGTGCTGCTTGGAGGAGCTCCCAGAGACGTGTGTGGCCCCAGCACCGTGGGGAAGCCTGCCCAGCCCCTGTCTGCCCCCCTTCCAAAGCATATCATGCTTTCCAAGCATGGGTGAGATCAGGATCTCATTTTGCTCTGGTCTGGTCTGCAATCTAGCCTCAAACCTGCTGCACTGAGAAGACAGGTGGATGCAAGGCTTTGATGTCTGCATCCATCCCCCTCCGTGCCCTGACCACGCAGGAGCAATGTCCAATTCATTACACACAGCCTGCTGCATCCCCTTGGAAGAAAAGGGACTCAATCTAAGTTCTGCCTCAGAGGAGACTTAGAACAGCTGGCTCTGAGCACTCCAGCAGGCACTAATTACCCTAACGAGCCTCCCCAGGCCTTGCCCCAAGCACCCTCTTCCCACTGGCCCTACAGCTCCATTTAAGTTTAAGCCAGGAGCTGCACTATTTTACTGAGCACCTGGAACAGGGGACAAGTGGATGAATAGGGCAGCATTGTCACACATAGAGGCAGCCCTAGGCATGGAGTAGGCTTGGTGGGACAGAGCATCCCTAAGTAGGGGGGTGGGCAGATAAGCCAAGGCTGTGCTGAGGTGAGTCAACCAGGTGGGAGAGGGGAACAGGACCATCCAAATGGGAAGGAAATGGAGGCTGCACTTCTCAGCACGGTGCTGCTCTTCTGGATGCCCAGCTCCCTGCTGAGCTCCTGGGGTTGGTTCTTAGAATAAGCAGCTCATTCACAGCAAACATCACTGCTCTTTGATGTATTGCTGGTGCTGCTGCTGTGGTGTGTTAAATCCTTTGGTTTCGTGCTCGTAATAAGAAAACTGGCCGCAGAGACTTACTGTAAGTTGATGAGAAAGTAGTAATAATTACTGCTTGTTCCTCCATGGGAGGGTAAACCTTCAGATGCTAATGGGCTCTGGAGTATTGACTGATTACTCACACTGGGGTGAAACAGCAAGCAAAAGTGGCCTTCATTCTCCTTCTCAGGGATAAGGGTGAGAAGCATCCTAACTGCAGTGGATGGCTGCGGAGTGTGATTTTTGGGACTGAAAGGTGGAAGAGTTTTCTAACATAGGACAAGGGGCAGGGCAGGTGTATTCCTGGAATGGATGAAGGGAAGATGCTGCAGGTATTTATGCCTGGCCCAGCCTGACAGCGTGCGCACAACAGCAAGTGGGTGGTGAGTGGTGAAAATGGGTTGGCAGCACATTTTTGTTTGCCTGGTGCATTTGCATGTGGCAAAGGCAGGGCTCTTGCCCACAGAGCCTTGTGTGGGATGCTGAAGGACTTCTCACGCTCTCCACTTCTCTTTTTCTCTTGCTAAGGCTCTCAGCTTTGCAGCAACAGCTGTCTGAGCCTGGATCTGAGTGGGTACAAATCCCTTCCTGCTTTTCTAAGGTGCTGACATGACGCTGAACTTCAAGTTTCGAGGTGAGGAAGGGGGAATGAAGATTTGCTGCTCAGTTGGGGCTGACCAAAGCTGCATCCCAGGCCCCAAGGTGAAGCTGTGTCAGACTGTAATCCTCTGCTCCCAAGCACTGTTGGATCATCCCAGCAGAGCATGGAGAATGTTTTCTTTTAACGGCACATTTTTCCTTAAACCAGTTTGCAGGCATGGCTGAGGCATTTTAATGGAAATTTCCTCCCAGTAAAAAGGCTGCAGCACACATACCAGAAACTCTTGGCCCGGATCATTAACATTCAGTAAAACTATAAGCAACCCAGTGGGAGCATTGAGCTGCCAGGCATGCTTCGTCTTCCTACAGCTCAGCACACAGACTGTGGATGGGGGGCAGCCCTTCAGATGTACAGACAGCAAAGTCAGAAGAGGCCAACACCAGTGAAGCCTTGCTTTGGCCACCAGGACCTGTCCCACAGTCTTTAAGCTGTACTTAATCCTCTCAGCTGCCCTTTATGGCCACTGATCTGCAGCCACCTTACCCTGCTCTGCTGATGGTGAATCTCAGCAAGCTTTTCTCTCCTGTGCTCCTTGGCTGCTTTCTGTCTATTCACATGGGTGCTGGGATCAGATCTTCCATTCCCAGGTCACGTTCAGGGTCTGTTTGTGCCTCAGTCCCATTGCAGGAGCACAGCATTGCTGGCAAGGTGCTGGGTACTGGAAGGAGCCCTCTGAGATGGTCTCTTTTCTCATTTCCCATGCTTTGGGAGGATACCAGGAGGAAAATTGATCCTATTTACTCCAAGCCAACTTTACATGGAAAGAGAGCCTTGAATTCCCCCTCACACCCTGTGGTCCAGGTACACAGCAGGCACTGCTGAAACCTGCAGCCAGGAGCTCACAGCTGCGCAGAGGAGGGATGGATGCATCCTCATCCCTGCTATCCTCCAGCATGGACACAGGACTGTGCCACGCTCCAGTGCTGGGCTGCACACTGCTGGACCCAAAGTGACCCTGGTGCGATGGGGAAGCTGATCCCAGGTATGAGCAGAGCACAGCCCTTCACACTGGGCATGTTCCAAGGGTTATTTGTGCCTGCTGACCTCACGACGCTTTTCCTTCCAGCCCCTGCTGGGGTCCTCCTGTCTTTTTGCATAATCTCCTCTGAAGAAATAGCAGGAGTGGGGCCTTCTTTGCAGCTTTTGTCCAGGAGAGCCGCCTTGCTGCACGGTTCCACTTTGAGAACCCCCCTCTCTTTTTGTGTTTGAGCTGAACCATTTCTTTTCTCCCTTCTTTGCACCTCTTAACTTTCTCTCCTTCTCGACTCTGATTTCTTTGCACCGTTATTGTCCTCAAAAGTATTTTGAGGACACAGTTTGTTCAAAGCAAGGCTGTGACAATGCAAGGGCTGCAACTGGAAGCGTGGATTAAAGCAGTGCTTTCTATTTATTTCTGTGCTTTTCCTCGCAAAGCTGTTTCTCTCAGACCCCAATCCTGCTGCTGCTGTGACCTTTGCATTTGCAGAGCGACCTTTGGAAATCAAAGGGGCCCTTCATCGGCATCTGCCCATCTGGAAGCGATTGCAGCAGCGGGTGCAGGGCAGGTTGGGGCCTCGTGGCTGCAGCCTGGAGTGACCCAGTGATGGGAAGAGGGGCTGAAGTGCCTTGCATTGCATCCTCGGGGTGGGAATACCTCCGGCGTGCTGCCTGGATGCAGGGAGAGCCTCAGCAGCCACGTCAACACTATTTGATTCACAGCCACTGCGTGTTCAGTGGACTCTGAGTTATGTGCATCGGTGCAAACTGCAGCCCTGGGCTTTGCTTTTCATGCTGGCCTCCCCAATCCTTTGTGTTCAATTATTTGTCAGGGAGGAGAAAACATGAAGAAAATAAAAAAAGCACTGGAGAGCCCGGCAGCTGCCCTGGTGCTGCTGGAGATGCCTCTCCATCCTCCCGACAGAAGGGAGCGGGGCTCGGGACAGCGCTACTTTCTTTGCCTTCGGGCTCTCTCTGCCTTTTTTTAATCCCCTTTTCCCCTCCCTCTCTCCTCCCCCCGCAGCCCAGCTGGGGAGCAGCTGCGGCTCGCACTGGCCCTTTAACGGCGGGGCGGTGCTGCGGGCCCGAGGCTCGGCTCTCCGCGCTGGGGGAGGAAGTGCGGCCGGGGGGGCGGGGGGGGGCGAGGGGAGCTGCGGAGGAGCGGGGATCGCTCCGCACCGCTCCGCCCGATGCGGGACGGGGGCGGCGGCCGCGCGGCTCTGCGCTGAGCCCCGGGAAGGCGCGGTGGGATGCGCGGCCCCCGGCTGCCGGCGCTGCCCGCCCTGCTCTGGCTCGCCTTAGCCCCGCTACCCGGCCCCGCTGCCAGGGCTGAGCTGCGGGTGCGGGTGCGGCTGCCCGGCGGGCAGGTGACGGAGGAGAGCCTGCAAGCGGACAGCGGTTCCGACTGCATCAGCCTGGAGCTGCGGAAAACCGACGGGGCGCTCATCGGTCTCACCGCCGACTTCAGACAGGTGAGGTGGGGGGATCTGCCCGCTCCCCGTGCTCCGGGAAAGCGATCTCGGGGATGCTCTGCTCTCCCCGAGGGGAGGGTGTGATCTGAAAGCCTGTTTTCTCCCTTGGTCCGATCGTGGCGAACGACTCACGGTGCGTTCTGCCGCCCGCGGTGATTCTTAGCTGGGAGACAGAGGGCTGCACTTGGGACCATTAGCCCTGGTTGAGTTTAGCTCGGATCGGGGCTCTGGTGCTGAGTTTTGTGGGATGTGACTTTGTTCCTCCTGGTAAAGCCTGGCTGGGGGTCCAGAAGGCAAATCTGTTAGGACGAGGGGTTATGGTTTCAAACTACAACAGGGAGTGTTTAGATTGGATACAAGGAAGAAGTTCTTTGCAGGCAGTGAGGCACTGGCACAAGCTGCTCAGAGAGGTGGTAGTGCCCCATCCCTGCAGACAGCCGAGGTCAGGCTGGACGGGGCTCTGAGCACTGCTGGAGCAGTGGGTGTCCCTGTTAATTACAGAGAAGTTGCATCAAGAGGCCTCTGAGGGTCTGTTCCAACTCAAACCAGTAACCACTTCTGAGAAATGTGGGCTCCTGTGCATGCAGGAGGAAGGGTCCTCCATCTACCCGCAGGCACTGCTGGGTCTTTGTTAGCAGCCTGCATGGAGCACCTCTGCGTGTGCAGCTCTGTGCCCTGCAGACAGTCCCACTTGTAGCCTGGGCTGCCTGTGTGGGGAATGGAGGTGGTGAGTTTGCAGTGGGATGGGCAGCAACATCTGCTCTGTGCCCAGCTGAGTGCAGCAGGTCTTTTTCTCCCTGCTTGAGTTGAGAGATGCACGGCTTTGGCAGCTGCAGTGGGGCATGGAGCAGTCAGGGCAGGAGAGTCTCTATGTGATGGGGAGAGCTCCAGTCCGTGGCTCCTGCATGGGCTGAGCATGTTCCATATGTCTCCAGGGCATCTCTCTCCATGCCACATACGGGGTGCGGCTGGTTCCTCAGGTGGATGGCTGCTGTCTTTGAGAGCACGTGTGTGTGTGTGTGTTGTTGCCAGCCAAGCACTTCCCATACAACCTGGGACTGCCAGCCCTCTCCTCCCAGCCCTCTCCCAGGCCCTGTGGCCTCTCTGCAGGGAGGTGATGCTCACAGAGCCGAAGCTGCAGATCCCACGCTTCTCAGCGGGAGATGAGAACTTCAGAGCCAGCGCAGCAGAGCTTAACAAGCTGGATGCAGTGGATTTCCTATTGCCCAGGGACGAGCTGTGTGCTGCCGTGTCAGTGGCACAGCTGTCCAGGTAGCACCGTGATGTTATCTTGTTCCAGCCCTCTGCTCACACTGTTTGCTTTGGTGGACTTTGTCTTGCAGCAAGAGGAAGCTCAAAGCCAGGAGGTAGGCAGGAGTGGTGCTCTGAGCCCTTGAGAACCTTGGAGCCTTCTCCCAGGGACTCCCCTGGTGCCTCTTTTCCTTTTTGGTGGACCTTTTTGGTCCCTTTGATGGTCTTTTGCTGTCTGCAGAGTCGAGAGATGTCAGTAGAAGCCATGCTGACTTGGGACAGCGTGCACACTAGCGCACATGCAAGGAAACAGTCCCATGGCTCTTGTGGGGGGGGGGGGGGGGGGGAAATAAATTACAAGAAAACATGGCACACCAGGAGGGCTTTTAAGCCTCCAGATTGTAGAACTGCATACCACAGCGCATTCCTGGCTGAGGGAATTCCAAACTCTGCACAGAGCTTTAGGTCGGTCCGTTGGGGGTCTGGGATGTGACACGGGGAGCTCTGATGGCCTGAGCTGTTGACCCTTCCAGCTCTTTTCACTTCACGTGCAGGGTCTTGCCCTCAAATCTCACCTACGAACCCAACGGGGTGCGTGTTGACTCTTCTCCTGCTCTCACCCTGCTTATAGCTGAGCTTTTCTCTGAAGGTATCTGTGCCATTAAGTCCTTAGCTCCATCCATGCCTATGGCTCCTGGTGGAGATGCACAGGCAGTGCTCCCTGGAAGCTTTGCAAGCAGCAGCCCTGGTGCAGCCTGTTCCCAACCTTCAGCTTTAGAACAGCAAGGGACAGGCTGTTTCTATTTCATGGCTTTGCTGGAGCAAAGCTGAAGAAAGCCAACAAGACGTGGAGGAGATGAATGTGTGGAGCGGTGAGTAATGATGTGAGCAAGCAGCTGCCTGGCCAGGCATCCCCTGCTGACCTGTTCCCCTGGCTGCACGCAGGCATTTCCCTATTCTGTGCTGGTGCTCATCTCTCCAGCGTGATACAACTTCTCCTCTCTGGAGAGAAGGTCTGCAGGCTGTCTGTGAAGGCAGCTGGGATTGTAAAGCCAGGTTTCCCAAGCTGGACTGTGTGGTCGTGCTGTGGTTGGGTTGCTGGGTTTCTCCACAAATGCTTTTCCACTTCTCTGGCTTAAACTGTAGAGGAGCAGTCCAAAGGCACATCTTTCTTTCTTATTTTTTTTTCTTTTGCTGACAAATAATTGCTGTTAGACCATGGGCTGGACAAGAAAGGAGCAGTGAGATCATGGCTCAGCTCTTTGCTCTGCTGGAAGCCGAGTGGGGCTGGAGCAGTGCTCCACAGATGGGCTTTAGCCTTTCTCTTCCAGCCCTTCAAAGCTGAACCTGGAGGAGTCATGTCCTCAGAGCAAACCACGGTGTTCTCCTCGTTCCTTTAGGCACTGCTCAGTGGGACCCCAACCTGAGACTGGATGTGCAATAGCAAAAACCCATTTCTTTTCTGGCAGTTTGGAAGGATGTGATGAGAACGGTTCTTCGCCAACTTTTTGTGCTGTAAGGCGCAAAATTTATTGCAGAAAGGATGGAGGGGAGACAGCAACTCGAAATGTTGTGTCTGATTTCAAAAACATGACTGTGCCAGCTGTTAAACAGTGGCCTGAGAACAAAGTGGGTGGTTCTAGCCCAAGGTCAGCACAAAGATACGGAGAAGTTTCTTTTTCCTTCTGATTGCTGGAAAAATGGTGCTGGAAACACAAGGGGGAAAGCATGGCTGTTGGTGTTGTAACCCTTTTGCTGCTGGTCCCTTTGGGTTCCTTTGTTACTAAAGTTGAAGCCCATCCTGTTAGGTGCTAAAGGACCAGGGGATGTAGGAAAGCATCTATACAGAGATGGCATCTGTAAAATGTGGAAAGCTGCCTCTTGTCCTCTGTAGAGATACCAAATGTATGTATATAAGGAAAGTTAGTCCATGGGTAGGATGAACGTGCTCTAGTTTTATGGGATGAGTTAGAAAGAATCACCCAGCTCTGTTGCTGTGCTTCACTCTCATCTGAAATACCAGCTGTTGGCTACTCACAGGAGTTGGTTAGCAGGCAGGATGGACCAGGGACCTCCAAATTCCTCTGTTTTCCTAGGAGAGCTCACTGAATGTATTCACTGTTCCCCACTGGGACAGATGCTGCCGATGCCTGCTGTTAGATAAGCAGGGGTCTTTCTAACTCTCACTGGGAGGGATGGGGCAATGTGGGGTGAGAGCCAAACATGCTGGGGTGTAATGAGGTGGCTGAGAATCCTCGTTTGGTGGAGCTGACGGCTGAGTGCAGGGCAGTGGCTGTGCTGCATGCAGTGGCTGCAGGAGGAGCTCTGCCCTTTGCTCCTGCACAGCCCCAGGCATATTGCTGCTGGGGCGGGATCTGGCTTCTGAAGTGGCTTCTGAGAGCCAGCTGTCTTTGGGCAGCCCTCACATGGCAGTGCCAAGCGTGAGGATGCAGAACTGGAGGATGCTCCTGGAATTCAGGGCACAGAGCTGGAAAAGTCAGCTTTAGGGTGGATCACCAAAGTGCCTTCTGGTAAAAGAGGGGTTAAACCATAATCCTCTCTTAACCAGAGTCACTCAGCTGGCTGCCCCCCCAGCGTGGCTGCAATAACACACGCTCTGCAGAGCTGTGCTTTACAAGCACAACAACTTTCTGGCCAGCTCTAGCAGTTCCCCGGGGCTCTGCAGGCAGGGCCACGACCACAGCAGAGACTGCTGGCAATGGGGGGGATGTGGGGCTGGGGGTTCCCGGTACCCCAGCAACAGCTTCCCTATGCCTGTGCCCCCCACCCTGCGTAGACAAAACCAGATCCCTCAGCAGCGCCGATGTCCCTGGGGGAGAGAAGTTTGGCAGGAACGCTGAATGGTTCGGGGGGAGGAAAGCACTGAAATAATTTATTTCCCTGAGAACTGGTTTGCTCCACTCCACGTGAAGCCGAGACGCCGGGCTCTGATCTGGACCACACAAGCTCGTATGTCTCTGCAGGATCCAGCCTGGAAATGGAGGTGGAATTGTTCCCACACCCCAGATGGCAGCCCCTGGAGGAGCTGGTGGGGGTCAGCGCTGGGAGGGAGGAAGCTGTGTGATTTCTTTGCACTTCTACGCAGTCTAACTCTTCGCTGGAAGTTGCTTCCATGCATGCAGGGAACTGGCTGTGCAGCTTTTCTGTCTCCTTTAGGGATGAGGAGCTGCTCTCCCCATGCCCTGCCAGGCTGCGGTTCCCCCAATGCTGCAGCTGCAGAACTGGTTGTTCCCTGCTGCACCACCGTCCTGTCCAAAGCCAAACAATAGCTGTAACTGTAGCCGGGTTGGGGCCAACCATTCTCAACGCCCCCGTGATGAGTTCATCTGGAGAGTCCCTGCGTTGCAGAGGCAATGCTCTGTCGGGGCTTGTTCCCTGCTGGGAAATTTTGCAGAAACCCAGGATTCAAGGTGCACTGGGTTGCCTTGGCTGGCTACCGACCTTGGCACTGATTTCTCCTGCTCTTCCTGGTGGGAACGAGGTGAGGTGCCTGGGGAGGGAAGGGCTCTCTGGGAGCAGGAAGCCCTTTGGTGGCTCCTTCCATGTGAAAAGCGTGGCATATTTTTGGTGTGACGAACTTCTTGCTTTATCAGAGCGAGGGCAGGGAGAGCAACCTAAGGAGCTCTTGTTGGGTTGAGGTATTTCCAAGGAACTCTCTGAGCTGAGCCACTGGAGGATGGAAATGGCCAGCACCCTGGGGACACCAGAGGCACGTCCCCTCCCTGGGGTCTCTGTGGGTTGAAGGCTTTGACCGCAGCAGCGTCAGCAGGGCTGGTGGAAGGTTTGGTTGAGATAAGAATCTGCCTTTGCTGTTTGATGTACGTGGGCAGCCGGGCGCGGAGGCTCTGATTCAGCACAAGGGGCTGTGATGGGAGGTGGGGAGCCCAGGGGCACGGGAAGAGATGGGAGGAGATGAGCTGGGAAAGGAGAACCTGGGGTGGAGGAAAGGATGGGTCAGCATCCGCTTCCCTTCCTGCCTCTCAAGTTCCCGCTGGTCTTTGCTGTCTTTCCCCCTTCTCTCATCTCTCCTCCAGCTTACCCTCACTGCAGAACCACTTTTCTGTGCTGTTCTCTCCAGGGTTACCTGGACCTCTGTTTCTCAACATCCTCCCATTTTACACAGATCACCCCCAGGCTGGGAAGTCCTGTGCTGTCATTCATCTCCTGCATCCACTTGAGGTTTCCAGACCTAATGCAGAGCATACCTGTTCCTGTCTGCTATTTCCAGACCCGATGCTGATGGTGCAGAGTGAAGTCAGACTAAATCCATAGGTGAAGAAGAGATGCCAGGCTCAGGCACTGGCCGTGCTTTGTAGCAGAGAAGCACAGCTGGACCAGATGCAGCGATGGGGCTCCTTCTGCAGTGCCACTGTCTCAGGGGGGATTGTCCCCATTAAAGCTGTCAAAAAGTTCTGACTCAGCAGCAATCTCGTGTGCATTTCCATGAATGTTTCAGTTTGGGTTTTTCTTGGGTCAGCGTCAAGTTTTGGATGTTTTGCTCTCTTATTCTCCCATTGCACTGCTTCAGCCGTAACCCCAGCCACTTAAACAAGCCCAACTTATCTTTTTTTCATGGTATTTTTGCTTTCCTTTAGATTTTATTTTATTTTATTTTTGTTGTACTTAAATGAAATGCCTTCAGATGCTGTTGTAAGACCCTGGAGAACACAGCAGCTTTGAGTTCTGCTGCTGCCTCCCAGGCTACGCCGCGCTCTCAGATGTTTTCCATGTCTGCACAGAGGTGTCAGTCAACCCAGGAGCACTAAAGGCAGTGATTAAAACAGCCTGGTGTTTGTGGGCAGAAGCAATCGGTATCTTTCTTTCCAAATCCCCTTTGATTCCTGCTTTTGCACTGAGTTTTCAGCACAACAGATGCATCCAGCAACATCCGTTCCCCTGTCCTGGGGCGGGAAGCACAGTGCTGATGGCAGCGCTTTGGGATGCGTGCTGAATTGTGTATCCTTTTGTTGTCTGGGCAGGGAAGGCAGAAAATGCTGGCCTGCATGACCTGGTGTGGAGAAAACCTTGGAGGGGACGTGGCTTGGAGCCACAGAGATGCTCCCTTCCTCTTGGGCAGGAGGGCTGGAAGAACGTGACCTGATGGCCATCCAGCAGGCACAGCCCAGGGGCCAGAAGGCAGCACTTTGGCATAGCCATGTATATGAGATGCCAAAACTATTGACCGAAGGTCAGCTGCAGCTGATCGTAATAGATTCCTTCTGGCTTTAACAATTCATGACTTTCATTCCTGTTCCACGTGCTGTTGGCTCCAGAAATGAGTAATTTGTTCTCGGAAGTTGGGACCGCTCATCCGGAGTGATGCGTGGAGGTGATGACTGTGTGATATTTGCTGAACAAAAGCTGATGCAGGTTTTGACCACGCTTGATCCCAGCTTGTTATTAGTTTATTGGCCAAATGAGGACCTTTGCTGTACCAAAGACCTGGGATATATTTATTATTAGTTGATGGCAGATGGGAGCTGTGACCAGCTGCTTTCCAAAGGGCTTTGGTTACAACACATGAAGTTTGTAGCTTGGAGGGAAAAAATGGGCCTCTCTTGATACAGAACATGGACTGGGATGCAGTTTTGGAACTTTTTGGTCCCTGTCAGGCTGTTGCTTGGAAAAAGGTCCTCCAGTCCCAGTAGTGCTGTTGTACAGTGCAGTGTTGGGACTGAGCGTGTCTCGTCCTCTCACCCATTCCACCCTCACCCTCATGCTTTCCTGCACATGATGTGCTTCCTCTCGTCCCTTCCTCTTGCCTTCTGGGCACACACTGAGGCCCTGAGCAGGACAGACCACTTTACAGAAACTAACAGCACCAATGAACTTGTTTAACACTGCCTGTCGGGGGGTCTGTGTGCTTCAGCTGCTGCATTAACATGGTTTATTCCTTTACACGCTTGAAGATGGAACACTAGGAGGCACTTTTCCCCTTTAAACTTATTCTCCCGAGGCTATTGCAGCCTGGTGAAGTGAAACCCTCGTGGTGGCACTTGGTGCTGCTTTACTTGAGGTCAGTGGCTTTTCTCCTGGAGGGACATGGAGCCAACATGAGGCTTTTCCAGGCTGAAGGGTGAAGGAAACAGCTTGGAGCAGAGTGTGGGCATGTGGCAGCCTCTGCCTGTAATGGGAGAGCCTCAAGGGGTGGGTTTGAAGGTGAGCATCTCCTGCTGGGACAGAATGAGCTCCTTGCTTGTTGAAGGATGAGCCCCAGCTGTTGCTTGAGGGAGCAGGGATGTGGGGTGGGAGCTGGGAGCAGCCTGTCCCTGCTATGCTGGGACAAACAAGCCATTACTTCTTTAGACACTGTTACTGCACTGCAGGCCTGGGTGGGATGGAAGCTGGGAGCAGACACCTGAGCTCAGGTAGCAGAAGTATGAGACCTTTGACTCTGTTCTTTGGGCTGGCGCTTTCTGCAAGATCCTGCCTTCACCCATTATGTGCCAAAGGCCTCTGACCCCACTCTGTGATTCTTTTTTTTCTCCAATTCTCTTTTTGTCAGGAGGTGAAAATCTTCCGTGCCTTAATCCTGGGGGAGCTGGAGAGGGGCCAGAGCCAGTTCCAAGCACTCTGCTTTGTCACACGGCTCCACCGCAACGAGATCATCCCCAGTGAGTCCATGGCCAAGCTGCGACAGGTAGGAGCCAACCCCCACCCCTGGGGGGTCCATCCTGAGTTGCTTAGGGCTTCCCATGCAGCTGCCCCATGGCTGGGCTCTGTTAGACCCACCTTTGACCTCCCGTCCTGCCTAAGGGGCTCAGTATTAAACTAATGTCGTTCATAGCATCGATCCCGGTCTACTAACAAAGCCAACCAGAGGCCTGATGTAATTTGGGCAGTGTCAAAGGGTGAGCGAATGCCTGGAGCTGTCACCACAAAAACCTCTGCCCAACATTGTCCACTGACTTAATTGCTGATTTGGGAGCATCCATCACAACAGAGCAGGGATAAATGTTCACAGGTGAATCAAAGCAGTAATAAACTATCGTCAGTTTCAACATCACTAAGTGCCTTTTCTTGAAGAGGCATCCCCCCAGATGGGATGCAGGTGCACTCACAGGGGAGCATCCATTTGCACTTTTTCCTAAGTTGGCATCAAATTCTGCCACGCTGCAAGGGATCGTTTCCTGCAGCCAGGATTCAGGTTGTTCTGATCTCATCCATTGCAGAAGAACCCCAGGACGGTGCGGCAGGCAGAGGAGGTGCGGGGCCTGGAGCATCTCAGCATGGACGTAGCTGTCAACTTCAGCAAAGGGGCCCAGCTGAGCTCTCACATCCACAACGTCTGCGCAGAGGCCAAAGAAGCAATTTATACCCGAGAAGAAGATGTCAAATTTTGGCTGGAGAAAGGTAAAAGTTTCCTTTGCTGGGGCTGGAAGTGGTCCCATCACTGAGCTGGCACGGTGTTGTGCTCTCTGATGCCAGTGGTTGGCATGGAGTGCTTCAGCTCTTGTTTGCTGTTGCATGGTTGTGGTGTGTGCACACCACGCTGTACTCTTCTGTTCTTCAGCTGTAGTGCTGCTCTCCTCGTGAACCTAATTAAGTGTTGCCTGGTCCATCACCCAAAAGAGAAGCATTCTTTACATTCTTTATGTCTTTTGGCTTGTTCTCCCTACTGCCCGTTCTCCTCCCATGCTTCCCATCCCACACCCATGTTGAACACCCCCCGACGCCTCCCTCTCTGCCCTCAATCTCCTCCTCCACCCTCGGGTTGATGCCATGAGTGCCCTGAGCACTTCTCCTGCTTTGTCCTGCAGGGATGGACGGCTCCATGTTCGAGGTCCTGCCACAGACATCTGACCTGCCCGACCTGCAGCGCTGCAAGCTGTGCACGGACCGTTGGAAGCCGTGCATCTGCAGCTACTCACTGAGCATCGAGTGGTACCCGTGCATGCTCAAGTACTGCAAGAGTCGTGATGCTGCAGGCAAGGTTTCTTCCTACAAATGCGGCATCCGCAGCTGCCAGAAGGGCTACACCTTTGATTACTACGTGCCACAGAAGCAGCTCTGTCTCTGGGATGAGGAGACCTAGCAGAGCTGGGCCAGGCCTCGTCAAGGAGTGGCTCGTCTGCCCTCCTGCTTGCAGTGCTGAGGGCCTCCTGGAGCTGGCTGCTCTGAAGAAGGAATTTGGTTTGCAGCGATGCCTTGTGCCAGGAGAGCTCTGTGAATGTGCCTTTCTTTTGGCCCCCTGTGCCCCCGTCCTGATGCTGCCTCGTGCTGTGATCAGCAGGTGATGCTGTCCTGCACGGCTTGCTGGCCTGAAGCAGCAGGAGGGCTGTGCCTTGCCCTGCTCTGGAGCTAGCAGGTGTGAAGGGGTCAGTTGTGAGCACCACGGCTGCTTTGGGGCAGGGGGAGAAGCCATCCCACAGAGCCGGATTGTCCAACATTTCTGCCACTAAAAGCCCTTTGCTGACTTTGCCACCTCCTGGTGATGTGACAGCATTTCCCAATGGGAAAACAGCTGAGTTATGGGACCACAAACCCTGAATAAGGAAGGTGTGAAGCCCACCCAAAGCCTACCTGTAGCTTTCCTAGCATCCAACCACCTGCTATGTCCTTCCTGTGGCTATGAGGTGCTATGGGGGGATGCATCCCAGCAATTATTTCCGCCCCAAAGGGCTGGTAATGAGGGCTCTAACTCACCCCCACTTAGACTAGTGAAGGCCCAACTTTTTGTGTTGGTTCCATGCCTCACCCACTGAGCAAGAAACATCCAGAAATGTGTGACTGCCATCCTAACAGTGCACTATAAGGCAGGGGCGATCCCAGATAGGCATTGCAGATAGGAGAAAACAACATTCTGCATCTACGCCCAGCCTTGCATCCTACTTCACAAGGAGCTCTTAGGCAGCCCGTGCTGCTTTGCTGTGCCTTGGTTTGCCCTGGGTGTGAGCATGGATGGTGCCAGAGCCAACCATACACCTGGAGGGCATTGGACATAAAGTGCTGCAGAGCGCTGTGAGTTCTTCCACTCGACTCAGAACAAGCAGGGAGAAGACAGGGGCTCTTGGGGCTGTAGGGAAGCCCCGTGCCTCCTGCTGAGAAGCCTTTTATCGTGTGCCTTTTTGCCTAAAATCCAGGATTTTTTTTTTTTTGACAAAAAAAAGGAAAAAAAATGGTCACAATTATTTTTGTATTGATTACTTAAAGGGGAAGGGAGGGGAGGGAGAGAAGGGAAAGGTATTTTAATACTGCAACATGAAGTAAGATACACTTGAATGATTTTTTTTTTTTAAAGAGAAAAGCAATCCAATTATTTATCATTTGTAAGATACAATAAACTGGTTTTTTTTTTGTTTTTTTTTTTTGAAGCATCCCTGGCCTGAAAAGCTCTGTTGTAACCTCAGTGTCACTTGTCTGTTTGGAATCTTGACTCGAGGGCTGTTGTGTCAAGCCTGTACTGTGAGCATTGAGGATCTGGGGGGAGGGTTGTCAGTGTGATCCTGCAGCTCCTTCTGTAATTTCGAGCCTGAGCTCTGGGCATGTAGCAGAGCCCAGGGGCAGCAATGGGGTCATGGGGTTCGGGAGGCTGGGGTCTGCTCCTCTCCCCCACAGGAGCGTGTGAATGTGGGTCTGTGCCCAGCAGCCCCGGGGGAGGGATGGGGGTCCCCTTTTATCCATCCCTCTGCAGCAGAGGTGAAAGGAGGACGGCGTTTTGGGGCGGCACGGAGCTCGTGCTGCTCGCAGGAGAAGCGTGGAGTGCTGATTCCCCCTAGCGTGGTGCAGGCGGAGGCAGAGTTTGTGCAGCCTCAGCCCTTCTGCACTTGAGCAACCGAAGCATCTCCCCATGATTTCTAAGGAGGCTGGAGCTGTTTTTCCCCTGCTGATGTGCTCAGCGTTACACGGGTTCCTGCTCGTCCTTGCTGGGCTCAGATCCTGGCACAGAGGCGGCTCAAGCTGGCTGGGAGCTGTGATACAAATCCTCAAAGCTATAGGAGAAGCCGTGGGGGATTTTGTAACATCTTTCCACAGCCTGTGCTTGCAGCCCCGTCCCCAGGCCGTGCTGTCTGCAGAGCTCCCCTCCCACCGAGAGGGAGCACGAGTGGGCTGTGTGCAAGTGGTGAGGATGGGAGGCGGTGGGTCCTGATTGATGCTCACGGGGAGGAAAGAAAGGAATAGGAGTGCAGCTGATTTCTATCAGCAGCGTATCTGCGGGCATCCAGGAGGGATTGTCTCGGGATGGAATCAAAGCAAATCTGCCTTTGCCTGGGAAAGGTGTCCTTAGGGCTGCAGCTCTCCTCTCTTGTCTGTCTGTACATCTCAGGGCGGCTGCAGGTGACTTAACCACGAGGTCACGTACTTTCCTGGCAGTGGTCTCCAGATGAGGGGCTTCTGAGGAGAAAAACACGATTTCTTTCCTTCTCGCTGTCCCACCTACCGCAGAATAAGAACCAGAAAAAAAGCAGAGCCTAGCAGCTGGGACCAGGAGAGGGCACTGCGGGGCCGCCTATGGCCGGGCCAGCATCCCGGGCTGGGGGGTGTGCGGTGACAGCAGTGCGGCCGTGCGGGACACCGGGGGGATAAGGATGGGCTGCCCTGCTCTGGAGCAAGGGAAAAGCATTGGGGAGCAAAGGGAAAAAAAGAAAGAGCATCAAAGGAATGTGTTTGAGTGCTTGAGATGGGGAAAAAGTGTGTGTTGGTGACCCTCAGCCTTTCAGGAGCTCTTTCTCTGCACTCCTTTCAGCTGGCTGAGTGCCACCTCCAAACCCACGTCTGACGCAGTGCGGACACCTGATCGCATCAGGCTTCCACATGGGGAAATCCCAGGTGTGGGGGTCACGCTGATGCCACTCACAAGCAGCCCAGCAGTGCCCAGAAGTGCCCACGGGTCCAGCTGAGCTGGGGCTGTGCCACAGAGCTGTGGCAGAAGGCCAGGAGAAGTCCTGCACAGTCTACCTGTGTCGCCTCCTGTTTCCTGGAGCAGCAGTGAAAACAGCCCACAGCCATCTCCCTTCAGTCCCTCCATCCTGCCAACCTGGGAACCTCCTCTCTCCATTTTTATTCTTGCTTTCCTCATCTTCTTTTAATTTTGAAGCACAACCTTGCAGTTCTCTCCTATGGGTGTCCCCTCACGCTCCAGCCCCAGAGCCCCCCACAGTTGGGATGAAGGTGAGGTTCTCCAGCCCCATAGCCTCACACTGGGGTGGAGGTGAAGCCTGGAGAGCCTGCCCACCACCCACCCATCCCTTGGGAGAAACCTGTCTTTCCAGGGAGGGAGAGCAGCATGTGGGAAAGCCAAGAGCCCTGGAACGTGCACGAGGCAGGGAGAGATGGATGTGTGATAGCTTGTACCTGGCAGCTCTGATGGATAAAGCCTGTTAACGCTTTCAGGAAGGGGCTGAGCAGGAGATTGGGAGGTTTGTACACCCCTAAGCAAGGCAGGAGGCATCGGGGCAGTGCAGGGGGCAAACAGAGACAACAGGTATAGAATCATAGAATGGTCTGAGCAGGTCAGGGGGATGCTGGTGCTGTCATGGGATGGAGTGCCAGCCTGCCTGCAGCTAGGGGATTTTCTCCCTGGCTTCCCTGGAATCCTGGAGCCTGACGTGACACGGTGGGAAGGAGAAGGCCCTGCTTCCCTCTCCTCGAGCCTCGTGGCAGGGAGAACAGCTTGGGAAGGGCTAGCTGCGTGCAGCACCGCTCCGTCCCACACCGAGCGCTTCCACGGATCCCCCAATGCTCAGCCCCATGCAAGCGGCCCAACCCAACCACCACAGAGTGCCGCTTCCCTCTGAGTGCCACCTCGTGCCTCGACCCCTCGCGATGCCCGCAGCCTCCCCGCAGCACGAGGCCACGCGGGGCAGCAGCCAGGCCCGCTCGCAGGTGCTGCGGGGCTCATCGAGGCGGCGCGGGCGGGCGAGCGATCCGCCTCCTTCCCACCCCACCCCACACCCTGGTAGCGCTGCAGGGACTCATCCATTCCCCGGTTACTAATATGCAAATGGTGCTTTTGCATGGGCCGGGCGCCAGGCTGCTGGGTGTCAGGGCACCCGAGGGAGCCGGAGGTGGGGCGAGGCGTGGCGTGGAGCCGCATGCTCACCTGGCCCTGCATGGCAACAGGCAATGGAGCTGTAGGTCCCGTCGGGAGCGGACCCGCGCCCGGTTCGAGAGGCAGCAGCGGGTGGCAGAGGAGGGAGGGCAAACTGGCAGCCCCTGGCAACCTGGGGCTGACGGCAGGAGGCTGGGCGCACCGCGGGTTTCCCCCCGCCAGCAGGATGGTGAACCTGGAGTCCGTGCACGCAGGTAAACGAGCGCGGCAGGAAGGATAGGGCTGCAGGAAATGGGGTTGCTGCGATTCCTATGGCTTTTCCCCCTCCTCGACCTCCTCTTCTCTCCTCTCCTGTTGGAGTCAGCGATCGCAGCTGGCACGCAGGGATGGATGCTGCCTTGACCCTTTTTAGGGTGCGCAGTGTGGAAGCGCTGCTCGCAGTGCTGGCACCAACGTGGGCTGCAGAGCAGAGCAAAGAGAAAGGCATTGGGGCAGCTGGAAAGTGGGCAGGCAGTGCCTGAGCCCCAGGTCTGGTGTCATTGGGGTAAAGCTGGGAGCAGTGAGAGGGGTGAAGTCAGAGGGCTGCAGGAAGAATGTGTGACTGAGAGGGAGGGGGGCTGCAAGGAGAAAAGGGAATGACGAAGAAGGAAAAGGAGGGAGAAATGAATGAGCAGAGAGCTGCAGGAAGATGGGGCGACTCCTGATGGGATGGGGAGAACAGGGAATGAATGAAGGGCGATACGCAGAAGGAGCAAGCGCTGCTCCCAGGGGGTTTGACACAGTGGTGCAGCTTGGAAGCTCCACATCTCCAGGCAGCCCTCGCTGGGAGCAGAGCAATGGGTGCCAAACACCTCAATGCTGCCAGGAGCTCAGGCTCGCCCTGCACCTCGGGTTTGGCTGCTGCTCCCATCCTGAGGAGCCCCTGCGAAGAGAGGAGGGACCATCCTTGGGCATGTGGGACTGTGAACTGGATCCTGACAGCCCCTGCTGTGGCATGGGGTGCTGGAGGCAGGGGCCACGTGCAGCTGAGCTGGGAGCCTCCACACCACTGGGAGAGGCAGCGGGAGGCTGGCAGTGCAGTGGGGTCTGAGCACCTGCGCTGGCCCGGTGTGCAGCATCTCCTGGGGCTGCACCCCCCCCCAGGCTCCTATCTGCCCAGCTGCTGAACTTGTGGGCGACTCTTTCTTCATGAAAAGATTCCCCACATTGATACCGTGCCCTCTGTCAGAGCCCGTGGCATCGCTCCCAGGGTGGATTTGGCTGGGAGCTGCGTGGTGCATGGTGCACGCTGAGCCTCCCTCCCCCAAATCGCCCACCGAGGGGCCCGAGCTTCCAACAGTGGATTTACAGGGAGGGAGACAAAGCTGAGCCCGGCTGTTTGCACGTGGCAGAGCCCAGAGCAGGTAGTAGGGAGTTATTCCCATTGCTGCAAAGGGGGATCTGTGTGCCGAGCAGCTTGGGAGGCTGAAACCCACATTGCTCCCCCCCAAGCAGGGTCTGCACAGCACTCCCCTGCAGCAGAACCACCCCCTGCTCCTAACATCTACACCTTCTCAGCTTCCTGCAGCCTCCGCAGAGCTCGGGCACATAGAGCACAGCAAAACCCATCGGGTTCCAGGTGCTGGACTCAACCAACCCAATTTCTCCCCACTACTTTCTTTTCTCCTCTTAAAGCCACTGGGCTGGTTTACGCCTGGTGCCCATGTCAGAACAACTCCAAGGAATAAGGGCTTGGGAAAGCTTTATTTGCTGACACCATTTGTTTCGGCCAAAATAGAGATGCAGATATATCCCCAGAGAAGTGTCTGCACCGGTAGAGTTGCTTTGGTCTGGGTAAACAAAGCAGCCTGCCTCTTGTGCAGGTAGCTGAGCTCTGGCAGCACATTTTTAATATGGCCCAGGCCACAGCGGCGGCTCCTAATGGGGCTGTGGTTGGGAGTCAGGCAGTCCCACATTGCATTATTTTTCCCAGCCGTGTCTGCGCTCAGCTTGCTCTCCATCTATTGCAAAGCTGCATGGCAAGAGCCCGCATTTGCCTGGCCTCAGTGTCTCACAGCCTGCTTTGTCTTCAGAAAAGCCATCACACGTGGGGGCTCGGTGTCACTCTGCCCCTGGGTTATGGTGAAGGACGTATAGTTCCCATCATCCTGGCTGTGCTTGCATCAGAAAGTCACCCCTGCATCCCCAGCCCTGGTTCCCAAGGACCCCTCAGAGGATGCAGCACTGCTATCCACGTGTGCTCACCCATATCAGCAGACTTCCATCAAAAAACATTGCTTTTTTCCCCCTGGTTCTTTGTTGTTTTTTTTTCTTTTTTTTTTTTTTCCTATTTTTGGGGGCTTTTTTGAGCAGGGAGTGGGGTTTATTTTTCCCCTCGCAACGCATCTAAGCTGTAATAACTTGTGTCAGTGTGACGAGGGGAAGTTGAACCTTTGTGAAAACAAAACCCTTTTGCTTTCTGTATGAGAGCATCACAGGGCATCGCCTTATCTGCTGGCTGCAGCAGGAGGGAATTAAACTGATGGATGATACCTGATAAGTAATCAAGTGGCAGATGCCTTTCCTCAGCCCCCCACGCCTCACATGATAACCACAGATGGGTGAAGGATGCTGCTGGCTGCAAACTGCCCTGACCCCGTGTGAAGGGGCTGGGGGTGCACACAGCACATCGCTTTGCTGCTGCCCTGCTTTGTGAAGTTGTATTCTTCTTTTATTTGATGAGAACTTGGCTTCTCCTCCAGCTACCTCCTGGCAGCAGACAGAGCCGAGCGCTTTGTAGCCTGCCTAAGTCAGGGTCCCCTGGCAGCAGTACAAGACAAGATGTTTATAGCTGGAGATAATTGCTCTTCCTGCAGTAGAAATACTTAGAAGCCCCACTAAATGCTCGTGTCTTAATTGCAGAGGGATTACTTGAAACGAAACGTTTTTCCCTTCTCCTTTTCCTCCCTTGCTCCTTCAGACAGCTTAAGGAGAGGAAGTTTCTGAAGTGCATGGCTGGCTCTGTGCTGCCATCGTGCACAGCTTTGCTGTTTTTTCCTCCAGCAGACTTTAGCTTAGGAAAGAATTTCAGACCTTCACCTAAAGGAAGGCCTAAACAAAGCAGAGAGTTTACCGTTTGCACGCTGGAAGCTGCAATAGGAGGGAAATGAGAGAGAGGTGCTTGCTCTATTGTGAGCAATAGAGGGAAATTGGAATAAAAGCACGCAAGCTGTTTTGGCCAGTTGGAAATAACACGAGGCATGCATAGGGAAGAGGAAAAGGGCTGCGTGATGCCTTTAAGAAGGCTTCCACCTGCCTTTGCTGTCCCAGCAAAACCACAGCAAACAGTGCTCCGCTTCCACGCTGTTGTTATTCCCTGATGCAAATTGTGTGACTGCTGGGGCTGGGATTGGCTGCAGGAGGCACATGCAAATCACTCCGTTGGGTCTTTATAAAAATTTATTATCTTTTTTTCTTTTTCTTTCCCCCCCACCTTACCTGGAAAGAGTTAAAATTCCCATGCAAAGGGGAGAAAAGGGCGAGGGGGTGTCCGTCTGAATTTGAATAGATATTCTTCCTTCTTTCTCTCTGTGTACTTTGCCTCTGTTAAGGAGGAGATGAGGGATCCTGTACAAAGTTGACCATTCCCTACTCTTTCCTTTCAGCTGTCCCTGAAGGAGAACGTGGCCCTGGGTGTGGTGGCAGCCATCACTTCAAGGGTAAATGATGAATTTTTGGCATTGAGGAGGATGGAGAGAGATGTGCTGGATGGTGCAGGCAGTGTTCTTCTGGGGGCAGCGAGCACATGTTGGGTGAATAGTTTGCAAGCAGATGTATTGGGAAGAGCGGAGTTTGGAAGGGGGTGAGGGAAGGAGCAATTTCCCTTAGAGCATCCTGCTCTGTGCAATGCCAATATGGCACCAAACCAACACCAGCTTGGCCACAACGTCCCAAAATGAAAGGATGGGACATAAGGGAGGATGGAAGCTGGGAGGGGTCCCCAGAGGTGCAGGGAGGGAGGGCGGTGCCACCAGCTGCTCTGGGAGGTCTTTATAAAGGAGGAGCCTGGGGGGGTTTGGAGGGCTCAGAGGTGCCCCTTGCCCTCTGTGGGAAGAGGAATGGCACGAAGGGTGAGAAGCACATCAGTGAGCTGAGAAGGGGGCTGCGAAGAGCAACAGGAGGGAAAGTGCATCCTCGGAGCTGATGAATATTCTAGTGGCTGTATGTTGAAGGAATCAGAAATTTGAAAGTCTGATGGTTTATTATAATTACACATTCATTTGTGCTGTTTAGTGGAAGCCACATGTGCCTGTTGCCTGGGACTGTGACCTGTTATTAAAATCAGTTGTGCCATCTTTTTTTTTTCTCTTTTTTTTTTTTTTTTTGCAGAGATCAAGATGAGCGGCGATGCAGCGGATTCCACGGACACCCGGCACGAACCCGACCAAGTGGAGCCAGGTAAGGGGGGTCCAGGACACGGGGAGCTGTTGGGCAGAGGGGCAATGGGGTGCTGGAAGTTCCTGCCGTGCTTTGCTCCACGCCTGTTGCTCTGCATCGTGCTCCCGCAGCCAGCTGGGAGTTGATCAAAAATGCGCTCTGGGCAAGGATTGCACCCGTATCTTGATCAGCATGCAAGCTCCTCTGTCACAGCAGTGAATCAGTGCGTGGCTCGGCAACGTCCTCTGTGGTTTCAGCAAGGAAATGTGCTCCTTTCTTGCTAAATGAATTATGCCACTGAAATAGTCTTGGGCCGCCAGCTTAGCGCAAAGGTTGTACGCAGGGTCGATGCCAGGAATGCTTCCCCAGACACAGGGCCCAGGGACTGTGCCTTTTTTGGCCTCGTGTCTGTAGAAAAATGGGAGGGACTTGTGGAATGCCCAAATGCAGCCAGGTTGTTCCAGCCAGAAGGGAACGCCGCTCATCTTGAAGCGTGATGGGGTTTCTCATCCTGCTCCCACTTGATGCTCAGGCTGCTCTGTGGCTAGAAGCCCCAGATTCCCTTAAAAATGTAAAACTGAAGAGCAGAGTGATCCTGAGAATGGAACAGCACTGAGTTATTCCAGTCCACCTACTGCTTCTTGCACTACCATGAGGTGTGAGATGCACTGGAAAATCATTGCTGTGTTTTCCAGCATCACTTCTGCTTGCAGTGGGCTTTGAGGACAGGATTCGAGGACAGAACTTCACAAAGGCTTACGGTCAGGTTCCTTTTCAGGCCAATAAACAGCAATAAGACAAGCATTAAGCACCCGCTGGTTACGGTTACAACAAACAAAGATTACTAGAAACAGAAAGGCTCATCTGTAGAGGTAGAAATAAACACCATTTAAAGCCAAAACTCATAGACAGCGTATGAGAGTTGTTGCTCTTTGGAGAACACAAAGCTTGGGGTGGGAAGATGTGTAACAACAGATTAAAACTTCACAGGGAATGATTTTATTGCTTCCCTTTTGCTTTTGTCAATTGAGAGGGAAAGGAAAAACAGGAGATCTTGGTGGAAGCCGGAGAAGCCCAGGCATGTTCTAATGGGACTGAAAGTGCCCCTTTATTTACGCTGCGCATTGAGGTCTCAGCGCTCTGAAGTTATTTGACGCATTCTAAGGCTGAGATACAATCTGGTTCTATTCACGTCTATGAACTCTGGTTGACTTTGGTCAGGTCAGCTCATGGCTTCCAGCCGACCCCACGCTGGTTTGTAGAGATGGATATTTCCCAGCCTGGCAACAAACGCAGCCTCGGCTGCTTCCAAATCAGTGTTGGCTGTAACTGGGCATTGAATGGGAACGAGAAATGGAGTGGCACGTATTGCTGATGGGCAGCACGGTTGAATGGTGGTGAGGGAAGGCTGTGTTAGGCCTGAGCTGGGTTTTGTCGTGGCTGGATGCTGTCGGGAGAGCCATTGCTAGTGGCACTGGTGTTCAATAGAGGAGAAGCCAGCACCAAAGCTGTTGGGATAAAACACATTTTCTGTGTAAGCTTCCCAGAAAGCCAATAGCATCTCTTCTGAGGGGAGTTGGAGAGTGTTGAGCAGTGCTCCAGGAGCCTTCCCGTCAGGCACGGATATCAGAATGGGCAAACCTCCTTCATTTAGCACAGACCAACCCTTCCCTGTGGACCGATCAGGCTTTTTTCTCTCATGGGAGAGAATGCTGGTGGATCCTTTGGGACCCAGCCCTAACCGAGCCCCCTGTGGGGCTGCCCCTGTGCTGCACCAGATCTCCCCACTGCCTTTGTTTGCTTTTTCCCCTTTCCAACAATCCCCGTTTACCGACAACAGAGCGCTTTGTACTGAGCTTCCCTGAACTGCTGTGTTTTCCCTGACGTGCAGCATGAGAGGAATACTTACCGCAGCACCTCACCGTTTGGGGTTTTGTTTACCAGCTTCATGTGGGAAAGTCCTTTCTGATTACTTACTAATTAATTGAAGGCCCGTTTCCTAACGAACCGGACCGCTGCACAGCTTTCCAGGAATCCTGCTCCCTCCATAGAAGGCAGTAGTTACCAAACGACCAATATTATTGCTTCCAAAGAATGGAAATCTTTCTAGGTGCAGATTCACAAAGGCCTTTCATCACATAAAGACGTAGACTGGCTCCAAGAGGAATTTTAAATAATAATAATAATAAAAGAAATCTGGAGGGAGCCGGGTGCCAAAATGCTTTTGTAAACCAAGCCCTTGATCTGAAACTGATGCCTGCAGATCTGATGGGAAGTGTCGGTAGCAGAGGTATCATCTCATCCTTTCATATCTCCGCCAGTTCCAGGCTTGGAGGGAGGAAAGGGTAATCTGGGGCATTGTTTTACTTTGAAAGCATTTAAAAATGGGGCTTTTCCCTTTTTGAGAAACTTTCAGCATTTTTTTTTTTGTTACCTTTTTCATAAGAGGTCAGGAAAGCTCGGCTTTGATTCTTCTTTTATTTATTTCTCCACGTTGATTTCATACAAAACACTTGGAAGCTTTTAATGAGACACCCTCCAAAAGCTCACGCTTGCTCGAGCTGCTTCCCCCCACAACTGTAGTGAAATTCCACCGCATAAGAAAAAGACAAAACCTCTGGAATATCACCCACCCAGCCCTCCTGTGCCTTCCTTCTGCCTTTCCCATCATGACACATGTGTGAGCTGCAGGGGTTATTCCTGTAGGGCTCTCTTGGGGCTGCGTGGGGCCATACGGCCCTATAGAGCCCAGCTGTCCTCGCAGGGCCCTCCTCGCCCTGTATGATGCTGGAAAGGCTCCGTGCACCAGGGTGCTGCTGGGCTCCATGGGGGGTAATGACAAGCGCTTGGCTCCGAGCTCTTTTCATCTTTTTAAACTGATGAAAGCTATGCCAGCAAGTTCTGGGTTGGTTTTTTTTATGGGAACTGTGGGGGCTTGGCACTGCCGAGTGTCGCCCCTGGTCTTCAAGCCGAGAGGCAGAGATCTCCCCCTTCTTGTGGTTTATCTAAGCCCTCTGTATCTGATGCAACAAAATGCTGAGGTGGGACTTGCCTCCGTCTGTCTGTTTGTTTGTGTCAGACACTTGTTCCCCGTTTATCTGCTTGATCAAAACAGGTTACACCAAGCAAAGCTACTTCCCTTTGATTTCATCTGTTGAGGCTATGGGGGGGAAGCCAAAGCCTTAACAAAAGGGCGATAGGGAAGCTCTTCAAACACAACCATCGGTAACCGAATAGCTGCAGGCGCTCCGAACATCTTCCCTCCCCACCCTGCAATGTGGGGAACTGGACAGCCTGCCAGCAGCCCGGGGCGGGTGTGATGGGCATCCCAGTGCATGGGGAGGGAGCTGGGATGTGCAGCGTGGGGCAGACCTGCAGCCTTGGTGGCAGTGGATGCAGCTTTGCGTGGCTGGGATCTGGGAGCAGCTGGGTTTAGGATTGTGGCTCCAGACAGGTGGGCTCTTGGCTGGCACTGATGGCAATAGCACCGTGGTTGTGTCACCCTCGCAGCCTGCGTAGCATCTCTGGTGTGTTAGGAAGCAATAGAGCAATTCCTTTCAACCCTAAGGAAATGGAGGCTGTGAGGAGCTATGGTGCATCTGCTCCTATGGTGCTGCAGAGGGGATGGCCTTTGGATGTCACTCTTCTCAACTGCACAGCTTTTAGCAGTGGGAGGATGGCAGCAAGAGGTGACACCTGCCTTCATCCAACAGCCCCATGAGCCAGGCAGGCCAGAGCAACATGGAGCTGGCCACCAAAACTCTCCACCCAAGCAAAAAAAAGCCCTTAAGTACCCTATCTCCTGACATCACCATCTGTGCACTTTGCATCAAATCTGCAACGTGGAAAATCAGAGCCCTTGCCTCCATCTCTCTGCCACACGCTCCCTGTACAAATGTAATCAGTCCATCTGTGCTCCTCGGCTCCAAAGTGGGGATTCCCATTTCGTCTCCCACCTTGGTGCCAGGATGTGAGCTCCTGGCTGCAGCTCTCCCTGCTATCCAGGGTTGCAGTTTGTCATATTCCCATGGTCGTTCTCTGGGCTTGCTGGGAAAGGCTGCTTTCAAACTTTATGGCTTATGCCCCATAGGATACGGAGGCTTTCACCTCCACATCAGCTTCTAACTCAGGCAGAACACACACCCAGGAGACGTTGGAGTGAGATGGGTGCTCAGGTTTTGCACTGCTCACCGACACAGCTCATGAGGGATGCCCGGGCTGAGCCCATTTCTTTCCTTTGCTCTTATCTCTTTGGATGGAGCTGGAGCCTTTTGAGGAAACCTGGCCTTCCTGGCCCCACACCTCGTCCTTGGCTGCACTTCTCCCAGGGGCAACTCTCCCTGGTGAAACTTCCCTCAAAGCCTCCAGGATCTCTCTTGTCTCTTCCCCCTGCAGCTACCAACAGCCCCAGGACAAGTCCCAAAGAAGTAAGAGCAGCAGCAGCAGGGCTGGAAAACAGCTGGTTGCTATGGCAATGGGGCTTGCTCGGGATTTGCATAGGGCTGATGATTTTCATAGCACAGCCACATTTAAGGCGAGCAGGAGAAATTTCCATATTCCCAGCTCCAAGTCAGTTGGGGCGTGGGGGAGGCCAGGAGGGGGATATTTGAAATTCAAATGAAGGTGATTAGGGTTTGAGGTTGGGTTATTTTATTTTATTTTTTTTTTTTCTTAAACATCCCATTATGGAAGAGGATAAAAAAGGATGGGGAGGGGAAGGGGAACAAAAGGCTGGTTTGACTTGAATTAGAGGGGCAAAGGAAGAGCTGGTCTGATCTGCCTCTTGCCTCTGGCCCAAGAGAAGAGACGTGCCCTCTCCCAACACCTGCAGGTGAAATGTTTTCCGTGGGAACAACTGCTGCCCTCGGGTTTCCTTCGGGAAGCTGCCCCAGTCTCCCACACTCGCCGTCCCGCACTCCCCCCCATGCCCTGACCCACACGAGGGTACAGCAGTGGCACCGAGGGGTGGGAACTCTTGGAGGAATGGCATTGGTGTGATCTGGGAGTTTAAACACTCGAGTGAAAGCTTTGAGTCAGCTCAGATTCACTTTCCTTGCTAAGCAGCCTTGGCTCTCCCACAGAGGAGAGCCTGCAGTGCCCCGGTTGGGTCTGTTTGTGTTGCTAGAGCAAACAGCTAATAGGGAAACTACAGCCCTGCTTGGCTGCCTTGCAAACTTCCCATCCTGTTCACACTTTCCCTTTCTACCCTTAAGAAGCACTGCTGGAGTTAGTTAGCCTTGGGAACAGCGAGCATCCCAGCAAGGGCAAAGCAATAGAGCTGGGTCTGCTCAGCTGCAGCTTCTGCTCCTCATCACCAGCAGGCACAGGTGGGGGCAGTCAGGGTGATGGCAGGGGGATGTGAAAAAGTGATTGCAGCCAGGCCCTTACTGCTGGGACAGATCCACGAGTTGGTGGCTGAGCATCCAAAGAGAATTGAGCTGCAGAGGATGCTGGATTTCTTTGTGATTTGATAGAACCATGCTGTGTTCAGTGCAGGTGAGAGGTTTCCTTTGCTTACAGTGTGTGGCTCAAGTATTGTCCATAGCTGTGTTTAATGTTACCATTTCTTAACCTCCTCTTGGGCAATGCTTTAATTTCACATGTTGTTCAGGCTGAGGGGTCTGATGCTTCAGTCCATGTGAGCAAGTTAACTCCTCATCTTCAAGAAAACGTATCTTGGAAGGTGCCCTGCACCCAGCCTGCTTTGCCTGTCCCCAATGGCACTGTGCTTTATCAGCTGCAATGCTAAAATACTTGAGGATAGGAGAGAGAAATCTTAATTTCAACTGTTCAGTACTCTGACCTGCTCACCCCTTAGAGCCAGTGATGGGAACAGGCAGCTCTGGAGGTGATTCATCCCCATGTCCCAGGGGTGAGGTGAGCTGCCCTCTGGAAGCACCGGCTTCCTCTCTGTGGCTGCAGAGGCAGCCTAGAGCGATTGGCTCCCAATTAGATGCTGCAATTTAGACATCTGAGCCCCTGCCCACTGTCTCCCTGGCACTTTTCCCCCGCTGTCGTTCAGCTGTTCTGAATTTCCCTCCCAAATGCATGGGGCAGAAAACTGATTCCCTGTGGGAATTCCCCAACACCTGCTACAGGTTGAAAATCGCTCTCTAATTCCCCCATCCCTCTGAGGATCAAACAGTAAGGTGAACTGGGCATGGAGCTGGGTGGGAAGGAGAATGAAGTCAGAATTGGAGGTGGCAACCTGGTTGCGTCGTCAGGTGGCTGCCGGTCCTGCAGGTGACATCGGCATGTTTTTGCTTTGTGAAGGGGAAGATGTGCTGCAATCTTGATTTTTATTATTATTATTTTGCTTTCTCCCCTTGTGGAGCTTTCATCCTGGAGTTCTGGGCAGGCTGGGCAGCTCCCAGTGGGAATCGAGTCGGATGGGATGGAGTGTGGATGATGGGTGTTCTCAACACACGAAGCCTCCCAGACTGGGGGGGAAAGCAACTTCTTTGCTGCTCCCATCCCCAGAGAAACCTCCCCAGGCAAACTCGCACCAGATCTGATGCCAGTGCTATGCAAAACAGCTGCCAGGTGAAGCGAGGAGAGCCGCGCGGTCCCTGTCTGCCACGCTGCGGGGCTTATCGCTGCCTCTTCCCTTCCATCCAGGACACCCATGGGAGCCTCGTGGATGGGGAAGCTCCGAGGAAGTGTAATGTGTGAAGCTCAGAGCTCCCTTTAAATACCAGGGTTTCCATGGTTGGGTGCAGTTCTGGGAGCAGAGGGCTGCATTGAGCCTTTGGGGTCCCAGTGTGTCTGGCTGTGCTGTTGGCTGTTGTGGAGTTCCACCAAAATGAGTGGAGTTCTGGCAGTTTGCAGCAGTTGGGAATCTGCTGCTACTTACACTTTTCTTTCTTTTTATCACCTGGAGCTAGGAAAGATTAAATCTCAAGTGCAGATCTTCATTGTTTGAACAGTTAGTTCCTTTAAGAAGAGAAATAAGCGCTTCAGCACGGATCCTGGTGCTGGTAGGAGCTGGGAGGAAACCAGTCTGCTTTTAAAATGGTTGTAGGAAAGTCACTGAATTAGCTGGAAGAAGAGCTGTTATCCCCATCACACCCCAACCTTGGCTTGCAGCTGAGATCATGTTAATTCTACTTGACACACAAGCTTTTACCGAAATAGAAAACCATGAGATCTGTTTGCAAATAAATCAGAGAGCAAACACTCACGGATCCTGCTGAAAAGTGGCAGAGATTTGTGTATCCAGCTCCCATTTACATAACTGCTGGGAGCAGAAATCACCTCGCCCCATTTTAAATATCACACTCTCGGACATCTAAGTCTGAACCAGTTGCCCCTGGGTCTCTTTGTAGTCCATAAAGAGAAACTGTCATCTCCAGAGGGCCGTTCGTCTCTGGTTGAGATAGGAGTGTGAGATAGGGTGGGGGAATGGCCTCTGGAGGTGCTTGGTGCTCCTTGTTGTCTATGAAGACAGCCTGGGGCAGTGGCTCAGTCTTGGATGCCCAAGCTGCAAACAGGCTCGCGTGGATCTCCATGCATATCTCCAGCATGTTCCACCATCACAAAAAAAGAAAAAGACAGACTTCATGTGAGGTGGGGTGGTGCTGTGTACGGTCCTGTGGGAGAGGATAGGGCAAAAAGCAGAAATCTGGAGGGAAAAGCACAAGATGGGAAGCTTGGAAGAAGAGGAGGAGGAGGGGATGTACTAAGGAGCTTGGGCCTGGGTGCTTTGAAGCGCAGTGTGTTTTGGCAGAGCCTTGTTTGGAGAGCTTGGCTCGTGGTGTAGTGATGCAGCACGGAGCTGCTGCCCGCTTCCAAGAGCTGGGGTGTGCGGGGTGACTCAGAGCCCTCATCACTGGGACCCAGGGATTTCCCTCAAGGTCTTTGAATCTTGCCTCATCAACATGCTGCATTTGAACGTGAGCGAAAGTCTTGCATCCAAGAAACCAGAAGATTACCTTTTCCTTCCTGTTCTATTTTAGCAACTGGGAACTTTATTTCCTTCTCTCCTTCTTGCCCTTTCTCCCTTCAGCTACTGCCATTAGATTGCATCAACCCCCCCGCCCCCCTCCCTTGAGTTTCAAAGGTAGAAGCAGCAGGCCTTGAAGATCCTCACGCAGCCCTGCTCAGGTGTGTGGATGCTGATTGCAATCATTTATTAATGCTATCAGCATTCCCATCGCTTATCCGCACAGTCGTTGGCGCTCGGAGCTGGAGCTCAATGAATGAACCAATTCCTGGGGTGGAGCGGCGGGGAGAGGTGGCCATGGCCAGAGCAGGGAATTGCATGGAAAAGATGAGATGGAAAGAAAGAAAGCTTTGAAAAGCTGCTCTGGAAGAAGCCAGGAAGGAGGATGGGCTCTGAAACAGCAGAAATGCAGACAGGCTGGTGGGAAAGGTGTAGACATGGAGTGGACAAACCACCCCCTGAGGATCTCAAAGAGCTCTGCTCTTTCCCCAGGGAATATTATGCATAGTGTGAGCTAAAGAACTGTGTGCTGGGTTGGGGGAGAGGCTTGAAAGCAAGCAGGGAGCTGGATGTGGGCTCACCCCTGAGCTGCATCCCAGCTCCATGCAGGAGATGTGAACTCTTGAACAACACGATGTGTTGGAGCTTGATTAGATCGTAGGGCACAGGCTGTGCTTTGTGGGGAACGTTATACTGGGGGGGGGGAAGAAAAAAAACAACATGGGAGGAGGAGGCAGCCCCCCAGGGCTTCTGCTGGTGGGATATGAACAATTTAGGGCTGTTTATCATGAGCCCAGTTGGGCTGGAAGAGAATGGGTTAGGGAATGGCTTGCAAAGAGAAGGAAAGGGGTTTCTTGGGGTTGCCTTTGCAATGAAGGAGGCTTCGTGGAATCCCTTAAAGCATTCATCTCTGCAGAGTGTGTAGCCTTTCCTTTGTGATGTTCCTGATGAATTTGGCAGGTGTGATGGAGGGGGGGGGGAGAATGTTTATCATCAAAGGGGAATGAGTGAGGGCCTGTGCGGTACCTTCAGGCTGAAACCTGTCTGATTTTCCCCCTGTGCCTGCCAATCTCTCCTGGAATCAAGGAGACGCCTCTTGAGCACAACCCCACGGCACCCTCTGTTCCTTCAGATATCCCGCAATTACCTGGTGCCACACGGGTTCCTGAAGATCCCTGCTTTGCAGCCCTGGCCACCTGCTTGCCCGCCTCTCCCACAGCTGGATCTCTGTGTACAGTGCTGGGTTTCCCTGGGCATGTGTTACATCCTCCAGCTCTTCTGTGCTGGAGCCCTGTGCTCCCACTGTTGCCTTCACACCGCCTCCACCTTCCTCTCCTCTCCTTGCTTCTGCTGAGCCAGCAGCGTATCTTTGGTTATGGAAAGCTTAGCTAGATGCTGACTGCCATTAATACTGAGATATTTTTTTTTTTCTCTGTTTGTTTCATTGTAGGAAGTGAACAGAATGGGCTGGACTTTAACAGGCAGGTAAGACACTCCTTGGATTCTCCTGCTTTCTTGGATTGCTGTTTGTTTGTTGCTCATCTCGTTGAGTCCCAGGCGGCTCCTGCAAGGAGATAAAACTGTGAGGCCGTGAGCTACTGCTAAACAAACCACGGAAGCCCATCCCAATTCCCCTTGTGGGACACAATGGCAGATAAAACATTGGGTTTCCAGGCGTCCCCATTTCATAGAAATTCAGTTAATTATAGAGTTTCTTTAAATCACGCTTTGCTTGAGGCTTTCTCTGGCTTTTTAATTATTTCTATTGTCACTTAGAAACAAAAGGGACCACAGTTACACCGGCAAATGAGCAAACCCCACCACAAAGCTCTGTGCATTTGCACTACGTGCGACACTGGCACTGGAAGCACTGTGGTATGCAAGTCTGGGAGCACTGGGCTGACTCACAGGAGTATCAGCAAGGGCTGGAGATGAGGTGGTTTGAGGTCTTGGAGTGCCTGGGTCAAGACCAGGCCTGCCTACAACAACAGACTTCTCTTTGCTAGGTGGTGGGGATAAGGGACACCAGAGGCATATGTGTCCTTCTGACAGCAGGGCAGCACGTGAGGGTCTGCAGGGATGCTGCCTCTGCTGCGTGATGTTATCCTCCAGCTCCATGCAGCCAAAACAGCCCCCGTCTCATGGAACGCCTGCAGATTTTCAGCCCTGGGTCTGAGAAATCCCCAAACCTCAATGCAGAATGGCAAAGGGAAGCAGGTGGCAGATCCGTGCGGAGTGTAGGTCTTGAATCTGCACAGAAACACGAGTATATGCTCTAAGTCTCAACCTAAAGACTCCTATGGCCACCCATGGAGCTGGGCTCAAACCCTGGAAGTAAAAAGAGGCAGGCTGGAGAGCAAAGCCACCAACCAACCTGCTGCAGGGCCTGGAGCTGGCTGGGAAGCTGTAGCAAGAAACGTAGCTGCATGGGCAGCCACGAGCACCTGATGTTGGCATTCCTCACAGCATAGCAGCCTGCCCGCTTCCAGCTTCACCTTCTCAGAGTCCAAGGGCTGCAATCTTTGCATGCTTCCCATTGGCAACAGTTGGGCAGCTGGTGCTGCCCCATCGCTTTCCTGCCCTCCCACCTTCCCTCGGTGGCTCTGGTCTGGCAGATGTCAGCGAGCTGCTGTTTGTTTGGTTGGTTTGGCTGCTCCGGCGTTGGGTGGGTCGTAGCTTCCTATCAAAAGGTGTCTTAACACGCTCAGCCATCTTCCAGGTTTTTGGAAAACCCAGCTGAAAACAAAAAGTCTTGTGTCTCCAGCTCTGCGGATTGCAGAGCCCAAAGCACAGGCTTTTTGCACGCCAAGAGAAGAATCCAATCTGCTTCTGACGGGCGATAAAAGAAAACTCCCTCCAGACAGAAATAAGCTATGAAAGCGCGAGATCGTTGCAAACTTCTCCTATGGCAACACCACAAAGGTGTTACAACTGAAACCTGGGCTGAGGTTAATCGAGGAAATGCTATTGACTGCAGTGAGGGAGAGCTGTGTTACAGCTGCAGGTGATCGGGCACGTTATCGTTAAGCTCCTGGTCCTCTGCGTGCTGCTGAATGAGGGCTGCTGGTCAAGGCATGGGGCCAGCCCCAAAGTCAGTAGGATTATGGTGAGCCTGTGGGTGGACGCGGGCCCTGCAGGCAATGTGGCTCTCTGTCTCCCTCTCTTGGCTCTCCAGAGGCCAAGCATAGAGCTGAGCTGCTCTTCTCATTGCCATTATCTCAAATGAGCCCAAACGCACGCTCACGTTTTGGGTTGACCTCAGCTATTGGCGAATTTATCTTTAATTCAGCAAACAGATGCCGAGCGATGAGAAAAAGGAAGAGGGGAGATATGGAAATATCAAAGCGCTCTCATGTAAAACCAGATGCCGAGCTCGTTCATTAGTTGGTGGGTTTTTTAATTTTGGTTTGGGGTTTGGGTTGGTTTGGGGTTCTTTTTTTTTTTTTTTTCTTTTCCCTTTGTTAACCTGCAATTCAAGTTTTCAAGCTGAAGCAGAGAAGTATGGTTTGAAACCCAACTCCAAGCCGAACGCGAGAGCTCTTTGACTTTATTTGGAGTGTTGGGCGCTAATCGCTTTGAAGATCATAAATCTCACATCGTTTAAGCCTCTCCCCCAGCCTTTGTAGATGGCCTACATTTCAGGTCTGCTTCCCTCCCCTGTTGTGCTCCAGGCAGGAGGAGAAGGGTGGAGTGACCTGGTTAGACCCCTTCTTGCCTCCCAGTTCCTTGCTGGGACGGCTCTCACCCTGCAGATGGGGAGGAGGGAAACTCTTGCGGAGTTTGAGGTTTTCTTGCAGTTTGTGGGTCAGCCCTGTGCTTTATGAGAAAGCTGCTTTCTGCTCCCTCAACCTATTTGGCAGCCGTCCCTTCCCCCCCCCTCCCCTCTTCAACCTCTCCTCCCACCTGGATGCAACAGTAATTTGTATGTGAATGAGAGGGGAAAGGGCGTGTATGGAAAAAAGCAGCATCTTCTGCCTTGCCTATCTGGTTTGGCTTTTTATTTAGAGAGTCTAATGCTGGTTGTTTCCTGTTTATATCAAGGGAAATGCAAAGAGAGAGTAATAAACTTTCACCTTCAGTGCTGGCAACCTGGGGAGGGACATCTGCTTCTTGATGGTTTGGGATCGTGGCCAGAGCGTGTCGGGGTGAGAAGTAAGGAGATCTGCAAAGGTGGCTTCAGCAAAATGGCACTGAGTCCAGAGCTCTGTCTGGATGCATTGCAGCAGAGATTTTGCTGCTGCTGTGCAGCGATCCTCACCAGGTGGGAAGACCTTGTTTGTATCATTTCCCCATTAGTACACGCAACTTTCACCCTGTGAGGTGTTTGTTTTCATAGACAGCTCTGAAGAGAGCTGTTCTGGAGAGCAGGTAATTTGCCCTTTGTCTGGAGTTAATCTCTGAAATAATATTGGCTTTGGAGTACTCGTAGAGCTGAGGGTGATGGTTTTGGGTGACAGTAGGTGTTGTGTGTGCCATGTGCACACAGCACACCCATAGTTAGCAGGGGAAGATACAGATCCTGGCTCAGTGACTTCTTTTCCACCAGGGAGGTGATGGGTGGCATCGTGTTGCTCACTGCAATGCAGCTCTGAGTGCCAGGGCAGAACGAAGGCTCCTTGCAGTGATGCTCTCAATCATTGCCCTGCACTCCAACTCTGGGACAGAATTCATATTACCAAGGCAGGGAAGGCTTAGCAGGATCTCTGTGTGCTCTGTATCCAAATATGCCATGCAGTTTCGTTCCAGCGAGAGGATTACCCTCGCAGACAAGCTGTCATTTGTTTAATGGTAATGATGGGTTGGGAATTTGTACCAATATAAAGGCGATGCTGCCGTGAGACCTGACCATATTTCAGAGCAGCTGATCGTGTGCCTGAGTCGCCTGGGGCTCTGCATAGCCTGAATTTTCTTGCTGGTTCTTTACTCCTATTACATTATATTCTTTGTTTTATGCCCATTAGAGGTGTAACATGGGTACACCCCTTTCCTATGGATCTCCTAGAGATAGGATTTTGGGAAGCAGGCAGCTGGAAAATGTGTTAGTGGGGCAGGAGTGATCTTGAGAACACAGGGAGCATCTGGGGTTAAATCAGAGAACAAGGGATGAGACTGAAGGGGTCTGGTGTTCATGTGCACTTCAGCTCAGCGTTGAACTCCCATGTCAGGTCATCTGCTGAGCCATTCTGACTGTCCCTAATGAGTGTGAGGGACACGTTTCATACCTCTCTCTCCCAGTGCTCAGTCAGCACCAAGCCGTTTGAGCTGCTTCACATTCCCAGCTGCTAGGAGTCAACAGCTTGACTTTTTGGCCAGTTGAATGCATCTGCCAGAATAGCCAAAAAAAAAACCAAAAACAAAAAAACCACCCAGTTTTCTGAAAAACTCTTCCAAAATCAGGTGAAGGATTCCACATCCTACAATCATCCCAGCCCTCTGCCAGATGTGCCACATGGGGACCTCCTTCCTTAACCCCATCTCCCTGCCCTGTCCCCATCTGATTGGGGTCATCGTCTGGAGGCATTTTATTCTTTGGTTTACAGCTGTTCTGAGAGAGGAGCTGGATTTTCACAGCTGGTGTCCCGTAGGCACTCGATGTGAGAAAAGCAAGCAGGCAAGCTGCATCAGAGATCAGAAATCACAGGTGGCCCTTTGCAGCACCATTAATAACGCCCTGACCTTGTTTGGTCCTTTCCACCCACACGTCTGAAGGCGCTTTGCTAATGAATGGAGCATCCCGGTGCCTCCAGAAGGTAGGGAGGTGTTCAGCCCCGTCTTGCAGGCAGGCACTGACTGCCCGGCTTCTCCCAAAGATGCTGTGATTGCAGCTGAAATCAGCGGGTGCTTCAGAGGAGAGTTGCCTGTGGACATCGAGGCGTATTGTAATCCAGGGACTCGCTCCCTGGCTGAGCCGGGATACGGACTCCCATTCTCTGATTCATAGTCTTGTGCTCAACCACAGACAAGTTCTTCCTCCCCTCCATCCTTTTGAAGGTGGAAAGAAGGGCCCAACTCGCTCGGTACTTTGTTATTAATATCTGGGATGCAAAACTCCCTGCAGATTTAATTTTGCTCAATCAGGGCTTCCCTCCCCCCGGCGATCTCTCTCATAGTTTTTCATTCCACTTTGTGTTCCCACCTCCCCCTAATCTCATGTGTTCCCTAGATGTCATTTCTGTTCCTGCTTGGCTCTCCCTGTGGGTAGTTCAGGTTTCAGTCTGCCCTCCAGATTTCCATCCCCGTCCTGTTTTGCCCTCCTCTCGAGGGGAGGTTCCCATCCTGCTTCCTTCTCCCCTCTGGGGATCAATTCAGATTTCACTCTCTCTTCTTCTCCGCATCGCCCCGGGGTCTCAGCCAAAGTCTTGCAGCTGCTTTTCATCTCTTGAGCCTCCTCTAGCTGGAAATGGGCCCGGCTGTCCATATCTGCCTCGACTGACACTGGATCTAAGCGGAGCACCACCTTGGCCTTTCCCTTTTGAAGTTCCCTTGCTCCGTCCCAGGGATAGACTGATTGCATAAATTTGTATGTGTGCTGGTTCTTCATTGAGATGCAGCCCTTTGGGAAAGCGTCAGAGAAAGCCCTGGCTGGAGGGAAAGTCCTCTGTTTCTAAATATGGCACTGCTTTGCTTAGGACAGAGATGTAGAGGAACCTCTTCTGCAGGCTAGTTTTGTTTTGGCACCTCAGAGGCCCTCAGATGAGATTGCTGGGAACCAACTCCAAAAACACGCTGCTGACTCTCTGGGGAAGTTTATAGGCAGAATGGTGGAAATAGGAGGAAGGATTTGGGTTTGTTGGGTTTTCATGTATTCATTATTATTATTATTATTATTATTATTATTATTATTTTCTCAAGGGCTGGATTGAAATCACTGAATTTGTTTGGTTAGCCACTCACGGTTGGGAATGAAACAGCATTGCTTCTGAGCTGCTGGGCTGTACCAGGCTCTGGTTGCAGTCTGTTCACAAACTCCAGCTGTCCCTCTCTGACCTGTATTTATAACGTATTTCCTACGCTTGTGGCCTTGGCCCAATGGAAATGCATCTCGTGCTGTTGTCCCAAAGCTGTCATATAGATCAGGAATGGACAGGCTGGTCTTCTCTCTGTGCAAGTTCTCTGTTCCAGTCGTGCTTCTCTCACCCTTTGGTCAATGTTTTCTGAGCTTGCAGGGGATAAGCTCTGTTTTCATGCACTGAAGAGACGTAATGATCCTTTCCATAATAGAAACTGAGCTCAAGGCATAGTTGTCACCATCAAGGCAATATTCAGGTTGCCCGGCACCTTTTTAAGCATGGATATGACTCTTCTGCCTGCTGGAGAATGGCTCATTGGTAATAAAGAGAAGACTCCAAATTCTTGAAGGCCTTTCATCTGGTGAGCTCCAAGAATTCAATCAAAGCCTGCACCACCCAGCAAGGGTGGGGCCCTGCACCCATTTTGCAGAAGGGCAAGTCATAGCATTAAAAAGGTGAAGGCGATGGGGTTTCAAGCAAGGCCTCTAATTTTGGCAGCCTGACATCAGAGCACACTTTCTCCCATCCCGGGGGGGATGTGCTCACGCTCCATGTGAAATCAGTGGGTCGGACTGGCGGAGCTCAGCCCCTCGGGGGGCAGACGTGGGGTTCTCCCTATAGCACACCCAACACGTGGAAGTCACCCAGAGCTCTCTACCCTCCGTTCCCTCCCTGCTTTTCATATTCCTGCCTATAGCAGGAGGGTTGGAGCTAGGTGATCTTAAAGGTCTGTTCCAACCCAAACCGCTCTACGATTCCACTCAAAATGAAAAAGATGTGTTGCTGTCCAGCAATGTTGACCTTTCTTGCTCTCCCTTTTTAAATTTATGTTCCCTGTGTGCCTTTGATTCCATTCCTTTCCTTGTGTTTTAGTTCCCCAGGGCAGTGGGTGCCAAAACTCCCCTCCCTGAGTCAGGGGGACTTGCAGAGCTGGGCTGGAGTCATGGGAGCCAGCTGATTCCAAGTGAATTCCTTACCAATGTGGGATGTGGTGGGAAGCACCGTGCTGCTGAGCGACCCCTCGGTGCTGGGACGTGACAGATCCAGTCACTGCCTCCCCGCAGTCCCAGGTATTGGGATGGTTTCTGGCTGGTTGGCAGCCAGAGGGCATGAAGAACACAGAACGAGCGCAGTCTGCTCCCCATCGGCTGGAGATCTGTGGGAAAGGGGAAAATTTTCACGAGTGATTGAAGGTTTGGTTCTGGCCCCAGCCAAGCTCTATCAAACAGCTTCGCTTCTGACTTCAACAGGAACGTGGTCAGGTTCCAGGGAACCTGTGCAAGCATGCAGGAGGGCCTGGGAGAAGCCATGTAGCCTGGTGTGTGTGAAATCGGATTGATAAGGAAAGGGGCAGGGATGCAGCTCAGGGTGGGAGAGGAGATAAGCACCAAGGTGTAGGCAGAGGTGGAGCTCTGGAGAGCTTTAGAAAGTTGGGCAAGTGGAACTGAGTGAGATGCAGGAGCAGTGCTGCAACGTATGGGGAGATTGGGGCAGGAGGGCAGCGCTGGGAGGCAGTCCTGGAATGGAGCTGTGGGAGAAATTGCAGCCTGTAAGGTGGTAAAGCAGTTTTCCATGCTTTGGAGGGTTTCATCATTCTGAGCAAGAAAATGACATCTTCTGCTCCCTTTGTTTTTTTTTTATAAATACTTGCAATTTGCCATATCCACAAGTCCTAGCAGGGGAGGCACCGTATGCCTGAGTACCAATAATAAAAGTGAAGATGCTCTGAGCTGCTGATCATCAGTATCCCTTGACCAGTTCTGTGCTCTCTGGATGCAGACAGCCACCCCAAAGCCCTCAGCTCACACAGGGACAGTTCAGCTGTGAGCAGTGACCATTAGGGTCTGGTGCTCACCCAGCTCTGATTCCAGTTCCTCTCTCCCATGCCCAGTGCTGACACTGGGGGCCCGCTTTGCTACACATGAGCATTTTGAGTCCTGTTGCTCGGTGCAGAGAGCAGGGTGACTTTTTCCTGTTCTATGCCTCAGTGCAAAAGCAGCGTGGTCACGCTGTGCCAAAAGTGCTGCGAATGCAAAGTGGAGAGTGGCTCCTTCAGTTCCCCTTTGTGGGGCTCACATCTCAGTGACACTCAGCTTTGATTTCCCACCCCTGCTTTTACTGCAGCCGTGGCACAGCCATGAGTGTCCTGAGCTGAAGCTCAGAGGGTTAAAGCATATCAGATCCGACCTCAATTAATAAGCACCAAGGCCTCGTAAAGCTCTGATGCAGGTGTGTTGAGGTTAGGGATTACATTTTAATTTTTCAGTGTGCTGTCATTACTGAGCAGTGGGATGTCATCTGTAGGCATTCAGCGTGGGATTAATTCTGCTTTTGTCACGCTGACAGCTCCTAAAGATCCCACCCTTTGGTGTGAGAGGATGTCAAATTTTATAGGGGGGATGCTGCTGTATTAATGTTGGAGTTTTCTGCTTTCTTCCCGGTGTCTGTTAAACCTTACTGTGTGTGCAGGATAGCAGACGTGGAAATAGTAATTGCAAGCCCATTATTCTTATTGCTATAACTTATTATTAGTGTGTGTTTTATTTTATGGTGCCCACATGTGCAGGTAATTCACAAAGAAGCACGCTGACACCATGGGAAGGCTTGGCAAGCTGCAGTAGCCCCAAATGCAGTTCTGATATCTGGTTCTACCATAAGGCATCTTCCCTTGATTTCAGGCAGTGCTGCTGTAGGAAATGGCACTTGGGAAATTATTCAGCCCAGGAAGAAATGTGCTGCTCCTTTTAGGTGGAGGGCAAGTGGCTCAGACCCTCTGAAGCTCTGTGTGCCCCAGCAGCCATCCCCACTCCTCTCTGCAGCTGTAGCAGGAGGAATACCTGTAAGTCAAAGGCTTAAACAGTCGTGAATTGCTGACTGTGAGATAAGCCAGATACGAGGGCAGATAAACACCTGTTTCAAAGAGGTGACTGGCTAAATAGAAACTACCCAACACGTACAGTTGTCTTCAGCCCTAAAAGAACAACCGCAGCTCCTGCCCGGTGCTGGGGAAGGCTGGTGTGGCTTTTGGGGCAGCTTTTATCTCGACATGGGTTAAGCATCCCAGGGTGGGCTGAATCGCTCAGTCCCACCTGTGCAAAGAGGAGGATGGAGTGGTGCTGTGTCCTACCAATGCTCTCCCATAGGAGGTGGCTTGGGGTTGTGTGTGGGCTGCCTGGTGGGCAAGGACGAGCCATGCAGATGGCCAACATGCAGTGCATGCTTAGCTTCTTTCTGGTCAAGGAGCCACAGCCGGTTGCTTGTTGTTCATTACCTGAAGTGCTAATTGAGGCAGCGTGCAGCACCGCCAGCCAACCTTGGCACTGGTGCTGGGTGGATGCCAGGAGCTGCAGCCAGAGCTCTGTCCAACCAATGGCATCCTGCTGCCAGCCGTGCACGTGGCTCGCTCCGTCCGTCTGTCTGTCTGCCTCTTGAAAGGGTACGGCCTTCCACGTGCTGAGACCGGAGCTGCTAATGTGAATCTCTCCAACTTCCTTGTGTAAGGCCAGCTCCGTGCAGCTTTGCAATATGTCTGCAGGATGTTTTCACGAGCCGAATGTTTGCCAAAAGTTCACAGATCAGTTACAAAACAGATGTACTTTTTTCTTTTTTTTTTTTTCCTTCCCTTCTTCCTACTGGTAAGGAAGAGTTTGTGCAGTAATTGCAGGCAGGTTGGGAGATGTTTTCTTCATAATTCTCCTTCTTATGAAATGTTTATGAAACACCATCCACAAATCAGTTACGCAAGCAAGCCGAAGAGCTTTGATCATTTTCCATCGCCCTCAATATGTTTCTTAGTTTGTTTTGCTTTTTGTTTTTGTTTTCGGGCTAGAGATAGGCAAGAAACAATCCATCATTGGCCATGCCCAGCAAGCGTGCTCGCCAACTGAAGGAAGGGACTCTCCTTTCTCCAGTCACCCTTCCTGTGTTTTTTCGCTCGCGTTGCTCGGAGGCAGCTGACCCTATTTTAAGGCTGTGAAAACATCCACCTGAGATTTGCAAGTGTGATTCCTCTCTCCAAAGGAGCTGTGCATGCGGGTGCCGCCTGCCGTTACCTGCTGCAGCCCGGGGCAGGGACCCAACAGCGAGCAGGGAGCTTCGTGCTGTTTGATCTCATCCCGCTCTCCTACTGGGTCACTTAGCCTGGCAGAGTGCAGTTTCCACAAATCCAAGTCAATGGGAAGAAATGCTGGTTCTTCCCATTCTGACCGTGGTCATCGTTGGGGAACAACAGCAAGAGCTGGTCCTGACTTCAGCTAAATCGCCACTGCTCTCTTGCCATGCTGTAACGTGGAGCTTGGCCAATGCCAACACAGGGTGACCCCGTGACAATTTCAACCCCCTATGGTTTCTTAAGGGAAGCTCTCATGTTTGTAGAAAATACCTGCAAACACGGGTCGGATGCGCTGGGAAAGGAGAAGGCAACACCTCCCCTGGTTTTATTAGTTTGAAATCAACATGATTTTAAGGGAGTCTCATGATTTCGAGTGGCCGCACCCACAATGTGTGTGGTTTTGGGGGGGGGGTTTGGTTTGGGTTCTTTAACGTACGGTTGGTAATAGTGCTGGTTGAGCTGGGGAAAAAAAAAGGGAAGGATTTGCATAAACCAACCCGAAAGTTTTGGATATCCCCCGAACTCTCGCTAATGAACAATTAGCCAGCTGCAGGCCTGGTGGGGAGAGGAAGAGGAGGGAGAAGTAAAATTGAGCCTAAAACCAATGAAAAAAGGTGCACGGGAGGATTTGTCGAGAACACCCAGGATCCCGCCCACTGCGCAGGAGAGAGCCAGAGAATTCCAGGGACGGGGGAAGGAGCAGTGGGAGATGTTGTTGTTTTTAAATGGGGAACCGGTCCTTTGCCAAACCCACCTCCCGTTCTCATACTGCGCGATGCCGGGATGCAGCTACACACCCCTTTCAGCCTGGAAAGCTTCCAGATCATTCCGCTTGGCAGCTGTAAAAATTGATTTCAGTTTGGAAATGGCTCGTGCTTCTTCAACACTCGGCTGCCGTTGGGATCATCACCCAGGCGGGATCCAGCACCTCGTTTTCTGAGACAATTTTTGTTTCTTTCCTTTTTTCTTGGGACTGTTTGGACTCGGATGATCGCGTCGCGTTGGGTTGACCCATGGATTGCCAGCAGGGCTGACGTTTCTTTATTTATTTTTTACCTTTTTTTTGTTGTTTTTTTTTGGCTCGGACCAATTTTTTTTTTTTTAATTATTATTATTTTTTACTCTTTTTTTTTTTAACGCACCCTCAGGGAAGGAAAAATACAAAAAGCCACTTCCCTCCGCCGAGCGGATGGCTCAAGGGTAACGGTGACCTGCCGAGCCTTTCGCTACCATTAATTCAGTCATTTAAACACAACTCGTGTTGATAGCAATCAAGAAGCTCCTCCATCTGACTTTTTTCGCCAGGCCGTGCGGGATGATCATGCCAACCTGAGAGGTAGGAAAGAACTGGAATTCGTAGCATGTACAGCTCTTGTCGCAAGGAGCTCCTGTGATTGCAAAACGAGTTTCGGCAGCATCCAGAGCTGCAGTTGTAATGAAGGGAGGTGTTGTAACTCTGTTCCCTCCTCACAGCCCTTTCCAAAATGTTTATTGGGTCTCCCAGCATTGCAGCTGTAGTGATCGCATCTTCTCTTTCTCTCGCTGGGGAATGTTGTGCGTTTGTTTGCTTGACTCGAACTGAAGTGAAAACTCCCTTCAGGCCAAAAGTACTGGCTTGTGCCACGGTCTTTAGAAGGGACGTTTCTTGCTCCCCTCTGCTGGTTGGAGGCCGCATCACCTACAGCACAGCGCCAACAAAGTGACCCCACTCTGCTTTTGGGCAGCGTTGAGTTAGGGGCCAGCTGATGGGATGTGGAAGGTGCAGCCCTGGTACTAAGAGTGAATCTGCGATGCTGAGGCTGTGGATGAGGTCTTCAAGACATGTCTTTTCAGGTTTTCTCCTGGTTTTTCCAGTTTGTGGGAATGGGAGCCTCTTGCACTGCCTTAGATTAGGACGGGGATGGTTGAGATGAGCCTTGGTCTGAGCGCTCTCACACTCAGCAAGAACTTAATCCAAAATCTGGGATCTGTTTGCTTGTACCTTTCCTTATAGAAAATGTATTATAAGAGATCTAAATGATGTTTTCTTGCATACAGCATCTGCACGTAGATGCTCCTCGGCTTTCAGGAATTAACCCATAAAGTTCTAAATTCACTCCTCTTCTCTCCCTGCTAAAACCTGTCAGCTAATGTGAAATGATGTAACGTTACCATCATTACACGTAGAAGCAATATTAGAAATGAACGTGGAAACTCTGCAGTAAACCAGGTGAAATGTATTCAGTCCTCCCATTTTTATCTCCTGGGTAAATTCTTAACAAAGTGGATTCAGAAACTGTGATCTTTGTAGAACGAAATCTGTCTTGGAAATGGACGTAGGTTTAAATGACCACTGGGTTGATGTCTGTGAAACTGGCATTTTCCCCACAGCTCATTCTAAGGACTTCTCTGCCAATCCAGTACAGTGGGACCTCCCAGTTTCTTGCTGTTTTCTCACCATTCGGTACATTTAGTGCCAAGGCTGGTGCATTTTCAAATCTGGAAGATTAGGCTGTTTTTTGAGGTCTTTCCCCTTCATAACCTTCCCTCTCCTGCTCTCCATTCGATGCTACCTACAGAGAAAAGCGTGAGGCTGCCCACAGCAAATATAGGGCTGTGAGTCGTGGTCTATGGAGGGAAATAGTCGTGTCTTCCTAATAACACCACAGAACGCCTCGATGTTTGGTGTGAGGGAAGCTTTAAAGCCTGCTAAGTCACTGGAAACTTCCTAAAGTGTTTTAATTAATGCGCTTTAATTGAGCAAACTCCCCCCTTGGTTTTGGCAGAGCAGAAAACAATGTGTTGTAAACTGGAGAGCAGAAATGGGGAATGACCCAGCCAGGGGTGGAAGCAGTGGGTCCAGACCTCTCCCCCCTGTCCCACAGCCATCCCTTCCCCATCTCTCCCATCTCCAGCTCCTAACCTCTCCATCTCCGTCCCCTAACGCCAGCATCACTTTGCTCTTTTCCAGATTAAAACTGAAGACCTCAGTGACTCCTTGCAATCTACAATCCCCCCCAGGTCAGGACACCTTGTACAGGGATCCTCAATGATGCCTGGAAGCCAGATTGCAGGGGTGAGTGCCTTTGCTGCACCAGGGGTCAAGCATGTCCAAGGGAAGGGCTGCTTTTGAGGCACTTGCCAAACTCAATACATCTTTTGGCAGTGACAAAAGGAGACGTGAGGATATGATAGACACTGAATCACAAAAGTGAATCTGTGCTGGCACAAATCAACGTCCTCCTCAGCCTCTTTTCAGCAGGTCTGTGTAATGCCGTGCCAAAGGATGCAGAGCATTTGACATGGATCCAGAGGCAGACTGGACATGTGCTTGGGAGAGATTTGTGTTGAGGGTTTACTAAGGAAAATCGCACTGTGCTCGGGAAATCCCTTGAGCTGAAAATGATTGGACCAAGGGGAACACCAAGGCAAAGTGCTGGATATGTTTGCCTTTGCCTTCCTCGTTCCTGTGAATGCCTGCTTAATGCTATCACTGGAGTTATCATCCTAGACTAGATTGACTTTTAATCTGAACCAGCATAGCCAACTTGGTACCTGTCTGCTCCTATTGATGTACACCAGGAAACACATTTATTCTTTGAGGGACTTTTTTTCTAAAGTGATTGGGTCTTATTGGGGCATTTTCCTCTCTATCCTAAACAAATGCCAACTCTTATTCCCTAATCCCTAAAAATGATGTAGGCACCCCAGTGATGTGAAGGAGCATTCTCAGCATCTCTCAGTCCCTATTGCCTGCTCTGTTCAGAGCAAAGTGGGGAAAGCCCAGCAGATAGATGGCAAAGAGCAGAAAACACATTGGGATTTGGTGGCTGTGTCCATCACAGTGCTGGTGAGGAGCCCATCCTCCTGCACAAAGCAGCTCAGCGTTGGTGGGATGGGACAGTCTGTGTGATCTTAGGGGGTGTATTCTGAAAAATACAATGTCTGTGAGAAGCTGAGATCCAAGGGGGGTTGTTGCTGCTTCTGACAAGCAGGTTTTGATTTCCACTCCCTCAAAAAATGTCTTTCAAGCAGTAACTTTTTTCAGTTAGAAGCACACGTTCTCCCCGTGGATGTCAGTGTGTGCATGGAATTTTTTCTTAGCAAGCTGAAACCTTCAGATCCTGGGGCAGCTCTGGACCTGCAGCTCTACTGTGCACAAAGGACACATGTGAGATGTGCCAGCAATTGAATGAGAAGTGTGAACGGGGTCAAGGGCAGCGTAAAAGATCGGGGAGTGGGGAACCTCACAGAGAGGTGATGCTATGCAGAGAACTGACATCTCTGGACTTTGTTGTTTGCTTTTCCCGTAGGATATGAGCTCTCTCCACACCCTGCAGCAGCTCGTGTTGCTTCCCGGCCACATGCAGTCCGTCCCTCAGTTCCTCCTCTCCCAGTCCCAGGCAGGGCAGCAAGGTAAGAGCAACGAAAGGAGCGCTGCCGTCAGCAGATCCCTACTTAGGAAGAGCCCTCCCTTCTCCCTCCTGTCGCTTTTAACCCGTACCGCTGGGTTTCCCCAGCCCGATGCTGTGTCACCAGATGGGTTTCCCCGTCTCTCGTGGGGTTTCCACCCGCGGACGGCGCTCGGAAGGATCGGCGCTGCGCTGTGCGCTCCTCGAGTGCCACCTGGGGGCCGCCCCAAATCCTGCTCCATCCGTGGGGCCGGGACGTCTGTGAGGAGAGAAAGGACTGAGGGCTTAACCCAGTGCTTGCGCAGGTCCTCCCGGAGTTGTCTCTATCTCCGGTATTTGGGTGGTGTTCCTCCAACAAGCATCACACAGACGTGCCATTGCTGGAGCTTATGCTGCTTGTGGACAGGCATAGCCCTCAGCCCCCAGCCTGCCAGATGCAAAGGGGTTTGGGCCCTTCTTCTCATTCCTATTTATTCCAGCGCAGAAGTCCCTCTGCACGAGCCAGAACTCAGGACTGAAACCCTAAAAGGTCTGCAGCTTGAGTGCAGCCATACACACACAGCTCTGAAGAAGTATTATATTGTGGGCAAGTGGGAAGTCTGTCTCTTATCTTCACTCTGCCAAGTGGTGCTGAGTGATGCATCAAGAAACTCTCTGATGTATGTTTGACAGTAGATGTACATTTGACAGCAGCCCAGAATTCAGATTATTGGAGCTGGCAAGGCCGGGATAATCTATTGCTCACCGCCTGGTTTTATTCGTATATAATAAGAAACACACGATGCTGGAGGACAGAACTTTGCTTCCTTTGATAGAGTTACGGTTTCTGCTGTTAAGCAGGCTGCTCTGGCAGCTGCAGCCCTTCCAACAGATGGCCACTTGTTTGGCTGTGACCCCTTCTGCTTCCAGACTCGATGGAGACAGGATGCTCTGGCGTGTGGCCAGCGTGTTGTGCAAGAGCACTTCCATTTGAATAGATGATTGTCAAGCGTTAATGACCCTCTGCTGCGTGCAGGCACAGCCACTGGAGAGCGAAAGTGGAGGCACAGCTGGGTTTGGTGCAAGGAGAAGCTTGGTGAGGGTGACGCAGGGGCAGACCTGAAGGCATCCCTCAGGCCGTACATCCTCCATACATCCCGAGTTCTGACCGCTGGGTACATCAGGTCATGCATTTCATGGCCAAAGGGTCTTGGTTGTGGCTTTAACCTTTGCAAGAGGTTTGGGGTTGATTTCAGTGCTATATTCAAGGTGTTTTTAAAGCAGAGAAGTTCCCAGGGCCAATTCATCGCGCGGTGCGCAGCCCTGCAGGCAGCAGAGCCGGATACTGGATGAGAGGGGCAGAGCTGTGTGCGGTGAGGGTGGAAGCGAGCAGCCTGGGAGATGCTGGGAATACTCTCAGCCCAAATATTGCTGCTGAAGACTTCACCTCACGAAAACAGCCTGTGTCTCATCAGCTGTCAAACCGGTGATTCCTGAACCCAGTCCGTAATTTTCATTTCAGCTAGAGCTCAGCTCTTGCAAAGGTGTTCAATCATGTTTTTAAAGACTCCAAATGACAGAGCATCCGCCATGTCCCTAGGCAAGCCATTCCTGTGATTAATTACCTTCTCTGTTAAAAATGTGCACCTCATTACCAGCCTGCATTTGAAATTCAAAGTTGTTCCAGCATTAACGAAGGCTTACTGAGGCCCCAATCTAAATAAATAAATGGGATCCTGCACATTCAGATCTAAATTAAAAAAGGAAAGAGAGAAAGAGAGGGGGAGAGAGATTCTGGAGACGATCTTTTTTTTCCCCTTTTTTCAGCACAAGTCCATAAATGTCTATAGATTTCCATATAATTGTCAGTTCCAATCAATAGAAAATATTGCCTGCTTCAAGAAGGGCCGTAAATCCTCACTAACCTCCTCAGACTTCACCCACAGCAGACATCAAGAGCCCAGCTAAATGTCTGTGGAACTACACTGCTTTAGCTGCTACTAAATCCTTTAGGACATTCCCTGTAGGATGCATGGGCTTGTGCACAGCAGCTTGTCAACTGAACAATTCCATGGCATCCATAAATACTGCTTTTTGTTAGTTTTATAGATTTCCTCTCTTTCTTTTTCTTTTCTCCTTTCATCATCTCGTGTCAGCGTACATATATTCCAAAAGACATTCAATTTGTTTGAAATAGAGCAAGGGAGAAAAGGAAAGGGTCAACGTGACACTTGGAAATGAAATGTGTTGTAGAGAGCAGATTGGGCAGGTTCATGAGATTAACTGTGGGATCAGGATATTTCTAACATGATCAAGTACCTGAAAGCTGGAGTCAGCAAAGCTCCTCTTGGAAATAAGGGGCACTATCACAGCAGTTACAGTGATTAAGTGCTAGCAGAGATCACCACTGAGAATGTGATAAATTCTCTGCAGCTTGGCATCTAAAATCTAATTTAGATGTCTGCAGAAGATGTCTGTGTCCTAGCTGAACCTGGTGTGGATGAGCTCCATGCAGGGATCGATGGCTGAAGTGTTTTACCCACATCATTACTCTCATAATCCCTTTTGGCCTAAAAGACCATGAAGTGAAAGAAATAATCACAACCAGAACCCAAACTTTCCTGTTTTGTAATCCGCTTCTGAGCCGTTCCCACTTGTAATGGCCAAAATCCTAGAAGTCATGCATTGTGAACACGAGCTAGCTGAAGTTTTTCATTTAGACCTTCTTGAGCCTTTCCTGTGGAGCACTGCTCTGCTCCTGGGTGCTGACAGAGGAGTCGATCTGATGGGATGTCTCTCTTTTCTCTCCCCAGCCTTGCAGCCCAACATCCTTTCCTTCCCCCAGCAGCAGGGCAGCCTTCTCCTCTCCCAGCCAGGACCCAGCCTGGCATCGCAGGTAACTTCCCCCATCCCATGCTGCCACCTGGGAAGCACCCCTGTATGCAAATCACTGCTTTATTACGGGTGAATGGCAATAGAAGTTGTCTCTATGCATTTTTGTGGTTGTCTTGTAGGCTGTGGGCCGCTCTGGGCTCCCTGGCTCATCCGTCGAACCTCACCTGGATGTACCCCAGCACCTGCAAGTGGCCAAGCACCTCACTCCATCCGGAGCATCCGAGGAGCCCAGCGACCTGGAGGAGCTCGAGAAGTTTGCTAAGACTTTCAAACAAAGGCGGATCAAATTGGGGTTCACACAGGTGAGCCTCTGGAGGAACACTGGTGTCACTCAGATGGGAGCACGTTGGGCTGGGGGGAGTTTGGGGCAGAGGGGTGGGTGGAGGAAGGGCGTATATGGATGGAGGAATGGCAGATGCAGTGGCAGGTATAGATTTGCTTTCTTTGGAGTTGGAATATCCCTTCCAAATGTGTTGTGTCATGTTCCCCGGCAGGGTGACGTTGGCCTTGCCATGGGGAAGCTCTATGGCAACGACTTCAGCCAGACCACCATTTCTCGCTTCGAGGCTCTCAACCTCAGCTTTAAGAACATGTGCAAGCTCAAACCTCTGCTGGAGAAGTGGCTGAGTGACGCGGGTAGGTGACGTTCCATGCGTTCATTCACTTTACGAGGTGCCACAGTTCCCAGAAAGGAGCTGGAAATGAAAACAACTTGGGATCTTCAGTATCTTCCCTTTTTCTCTCTCCCCAGAATCTGCTCCTTTGGATTCCTCCATGAGCACTCCCAGCTCCTACCCCTCCGTGAACGAGATGTTCGGACGGAAAAGGAAGAAGCGAACCAGCATTGAGACCAACATTCGCTCCACGCTGGAGAAAAGATTCCAAGATGTGAGGAGAGAATGTTTCAATGTGTTGGGAGCTCTCCACCACTTTTCTGTTTGTTCTGATGGCAGGTTAGGAGCGTGCTTGGGAAGATGCCTCCTTGCCCTCTTCTCTTTGGGAGCTGCTGGGCAGCTCCTGTGGGTGCAGGAAGGAGCCAAGCATTGCCACTGTGGGTGCTGCCCAATCATTTGGAAAGTGGAGCCTTTCACTTCTTAAACATGAAGGTTTTCAAGAAAAATCACTACAGAGCTTTCAGTCAGTTGGGGTACATCAATCCATTGAACATTTTTCACTAAAACTCTTTCTGACCAGCCCTCATTTTTTCTTGTTTCCTCCATCACATCAAATTTTCCTTCTAAGACTGTTGATGAGAACAAAAGGCAGACATTTTCAGGTCTTTCCAGGCAGCTCATTTTTCAGCTGGTACGTATTCTTTGTAACAGGAAAGCTGCCCTGGCATCGCCGTGCTGGGTTGTTTTTCCCTTGAAGCCTCCAACTCAGATCAAAAACCACAGAACTGAATGCTGTCAAGTGTGCCAGAAAATGAATGAGTCGGAAAAAAGAGGATGGGGGTACCTTTATAAATGGGGGATGGGGGAAAAAAAGAGATGAAATGGTTTTGTGGGACGGTGCAGGGATGTACAAACAGCACTCGGGGCTGTGCCCAATAGCCATGACCTTCCTCTCCAGCAACAACTGAAGGTGGTGCTGGGATCAAAGCGCTGCATGCTTTGTGCAGCAGCAGGGCCAGGCGCTGTGACTCATCCCCGCTGATTCCATGGGATCTGATGTTGAATCAGAGGTGCTTGTCTGGTTCGCAGAACGTGATCTCTCATGCAAATGTTTACCTTTTGCCTTAGAAGCAAATTTTCTGCCCTCTCCAGTTTACAACCCACCCCACCCTTGTCCAGCAGCAGAAGAATGCACTGACGCCATAAGTCACAGATCTCTGGGGCCTTCTTTAACCTCCTGCTATTTCTTAGCAGAACCCCAAGCCCAGCTCAGAGGAGATCTCCTTGATAGCAGAGCAGCTCTCCATGGAAAAAGAGGTGGTTCGAGTCTGGTTCTGCAACCGGCGCCAGAAGGAAAAACGGATCAGCTGCCCAATGCCATCCCCCATCAAATCGCCCATCTACAATTCCAGACTGGTGAGATACTCGGGGTTGAGGAGCCGACTTCCATCCGTGCAGAAATGCAGAATGCACTTCAGTGGTGTTATCTGTCTTTCTCACCTATTGCACGCATCCATTTTGGCGAGAGTATTTTTGTTGCCAAGAAAGATGGAAGAAATTATGAGAGTTAGTGGAAACACATCCTGTGTTCTGTTGGGTAACAAGTTGCTATTGCATTTCTGCTGGTTAATATTTGCCCAGGAGCTCGCATGTGTAAAAGTGGCAGGAATCTCCCTAAGGTGCTGGTAGTGGAGTGAATGTGAGTGGGAGGGAGAGGATGTATTCATAAGCAATATTCTATCTGAAAATCTTTTGGGTTTTGGAATTACCTATTAGAAGGCAGAAAAACACCACGAGAAGCTTGGTCACTTGTTGCACAACCCCTTTGGTCTACAGTTGCAAGCACCAAATGCTGCTTGAGAGCCATGAACTCTTAAAGCAGCAGCTTTGGTGGATGGTTATCCTGTGGATGCATCATGCAAAGTGCTCATCAGTCACTCTGACCAACGCATTGCCTGTAGTTGAAGTATCTCAGTTGGACTCCAGGTGCCCCAGGCTCGCTTTGATTACAGCCACCAAATTAGTAATACTCACATGAGAGTTCTTGCCCATCAAGAGCTCCTCAAAGGAAATGGGGCTATTTGTGCTGAGACCAGAACAAGCTGAGGCATTGCTGAGAACATCCAGAGGGCAGCAGTTCCTACTGCTGACCTACACATTTAGATCAGGCACGTTTAATACTCATTCTGGTCTCTTTGCACGACCCTGAATGTGGGAGTCATGCACATCCAATAGGGTATGAAGAGGTGTGTGGGGGGGGGGAAGGAAGCATGCCTGGCAGCCAGCATGTTGTGAAGGAAATGTGAAGGAGTGGCCCTTTGGGATCCACGCCACCAGTGCCATCTGCTGACTGCCTGTCTCTGTTCCTCCTCAGGTCTCTACCTCAGGGTCCTTGGGGCCCCTCTCTGTCAACCCGGTGCACAGCACCATGCCTGGGACAGGTAAGCCCTGACATGACAAACCACCTCACTCCCATTCCTTCCCTCCCTCCTCTGCTCTTGCTCTCAGGCCACTTGGCTTCCTGGCCATGATAATCCTGGGGAAGTAGCCCAGCATAGTGTTGTCTGAGGGGTGAGAAGAGCAGAATCTTTCTCTTGGCTGGAACAAAGCCATGGAAAGCTTCCTGGGTGTGCTAACACCTCCATGATAACCCCATTGGGGTGCTGAGGTTTGGGAGCTGCACACCAAGCAGCCAAAGGAGGGCACTCCAGCACAGGGTGGGAGCAGGAGGCTGGAGGGGCTGGGGCAGAAGGGGGAGATCCCAGCCTCACTCTGCTCTCTCTGCCGTGCAGTAACATCATCGTGTTCCCCAGGGAACTCCAGCAGGCCTTCATCCCCTGGCAGTGCCCTCCATGCCAGCAGCCCCAGCACAGCCCAGAGCAACTCCAAAGCTGCCATGAACTCGTCCGGTTTCAACTCTTCAGGGTAAGGTGGAGTTGGGGGTAGACGTGGCTCAGTCCCATAGGTAGAGATGAGAGAAAAGCAGAGGGACTTCAGGGCAGAGCATGCAGCCCTGCAGAGGGCCCAGCAACATGGAGCCACACGATGGCATGTCATTACACACCAGGCTCCGAGCCTTCCTCATTACCTCACTGGTTGTGCCCCCGCTGCTCTGCCCTCTGCACCCGTGGCTCGCTGCACGTGACATCACGGATGCTGCGTTCAGAGGAAGGCAGCTGAGAGCAGAGGGCACTGAGTGTAGCTGCTGGGCTTTGAGTCATGGATCACCCTGTGCCATGACTCAGAGTTGCGCTGACGCAGAGGAAGCCCCGCAGCCACGTGTGGGAACCAGCAGCTCCGTGCAGGCAGCTGCTCAGAAAGAGAGGGGTTTGCTGTGAGCTTCCTGCAGGGCAAAGGAGCACTCGCTGGCTGCCAAGTCTGAGCAGGAACACAAGTGGGATAGGAATGGTTTTTGTTTTGAGGGGAAAAGTCGACCTCACGGTGATGGTAGCTCTGATTCGCTGTGTCGCACGCAGATCTTGGTACAGATGGAACCAACCTACCTACCTCCACTGAGACCACTGCGTCCCGTGTACGAGGAGCTCTGACCTCCAGCTATGGACCAACTTCTCCAGGAACAATGCTTGGGGCAACATCTGGCGGCACGGTGCCTTCCCAGCACTGCCCAATGAATGTTAGGGGAAGCCCGAGCAGCAGAACTCCAGGGACTCAGGCTGCAGCTGACCTCCCCGAGGGTCTGAACACCGACAGTGACATTTTAACTCTCTTCCATGCATTCATTCACTCCAAGAACGAGCCCTTGCTTAGCTCTATCAGCATGAAACACTGCCCTCTGCTTGCAAACCTCTGTGCTCACACCGGACTGCCTGGCAATCCCTCGTCTGGAAGGATTCCTATGTCAGGACCCTCTTTCCCCCCACTCATTTCAGAGCTTCCCATGAGAAGGGTCTGCCATGCTGTTACTGGCACGCACACGTACCAAACCCCAAACTGAGCCGAGGTCACCCAGTTCATTTCAGCAGAGACCCGTGTCCAGATGGCAGCCTTGGTTTCCATTGGCTTCCAAGGCCAACGACTGTGCTTTACCACCACGCTTGCTTCGCTTTGAGCCCTTCTGCTTTCCTACTGATTTTTTTTTCCTTTTTTTTCCCTCTTTTTTTTTTTTAATATTAAGTATTTTACAGCTTGCTTTTTTTTTTTAATTTTAATCTTCTTTTTTTTTTTTTTTGCTTTTTTTTTTTTTTGCTTTTTTTTTTTTTGCTTTAAAAAAAATTGCCTCCTTTTGCAAAACGTGTGTCCAGGTCTTGTTATTGCTCCCAGCTGCCCGATGGAGGACGGCACTGTTTGCAGCCCCAACTGCAATGACCACAGAGTCAATCTGTGTAGGTTTGATGGGACAAAGACGAGTGTTGGCCATCCCTTCTTTCTATTGTTCATCCATTGGGCTTTGTCTGATACCAAACCTCCGGAGCAGTGGTGCAATGTGCTGGTTGCCCCATGCTGTAGAGGATGGAGCTGTGCTATTCTCTGCCCTCCTTCCTCCTTGCAGGAGGTTGCACTGCTCAGCTGTGAGACCGGAGGGAGTTGGGTGCAAGAGATGCCAAAGGGTGGCAAATGTCACCTTCCATATTGCTGGGGAGATCGTGGTCGTGTCACAGCTCTCCTCACATAAATATTTAATGCTGTTAAGTAGATTGGAGCGATGCAGATTCCTGGTTGGGTTCTCAATGGGCACAAGGCAGTGAAATTAGAGTAAATGGGTGTTTGGCTCACAGGTTGTAAATAGACATTTTTTGAGTAGTAGCTCTGTTGTTTTTGGTTTTTTGTTTTGTTTTTTTTTTTTGTTGGCTCTTTTTAGGTAAATGTGAGCTTTTTGTTTGTTTGTTTGTTTTTTTCCCTAAGTAAAATCTCTCCTTTGACACTTCTTTTTGGGGACAAATGTATTCGATTCAGTTGTTTCTTATCCTGCTCCATCAGTGCTGTGTGATGAGGTGATTTGCCATAGGGATCTGCTGGCTGCACGGGGCTCTGAGCTCCTTCACACAATGCACCGAGCCCCGTGTTGTGTATAGAACTGCATCTGTAGCTTCACATGAGGTGTATGGGAGAGGGACAGGCACTGATTGTAATGAGAGAGAAGTGAAAATGATAAGGTAACTTTTTTTTTTGGGGGGGGGGTTGTTGGGGTTTTTTTTTTTGGAAAAAAAAAAATAGAAAATACTTCCTTTTAAATATTAAATCAGTCGAAACGTCGAAACGAAAACTTTCTTTGTGATTTAAAAGAGGAAGAAACGAATCATTTCCTGCCGGGAAAGTAAAAATGCGGATGGGGAGCACTCAGCCAACCTCTGCATGGCCATTCCGAGGGCACTGCCTCCCCCCAGCACTGTGCACAGCCCCATGCATGGGGATGGCGGTAACCAATGGCTCCAAGCTGATGTATTTTTTCTTTAACCCTGGGTGTTGGAAATGTTTCTGGGATAACATGCAGGATGAATGCATTGAGATGTGTGTGACGCCGCTCTCAACTTCCTGCATGACCTCGGACAAATCACTTAATCCCCATTAGGTGATGGCGATGGTAATCCTACCCTTCCCTTCTCCTGGCCTTCAGCTGGTGCAAAACACAACAGCTCACAAGTGGTAAATGAGGCACTGCTTCTGCTCCCACCACAGGGGGCATCGGCTATAGCAATGTTACAAAAAACTCCCATTTCCAGCTCATTAGTGCTATGAAAGCCTCACCTTAAGATAGGAGCTCAGGAGAGAGAGTTCTGATTGCCCTCATAACCCCATCCTATACACTTAAACAGGCAGCCCTATGCTAACCCTGTAGCTGAGCTCTAAGCACTGTTGGGTTCAGGGTCAGCTGACAGCACATTTCAACCCTTGGTAAAAGGGTCTTGGAGGTTTTCAAGCCAACAAGTGAGTGTGTTACCATACCTGGCAGGAAATGACTGCTTTTCAAGCCTCCCAAAGCCATAAAACAGCAGTGCAGGGAACAACTGCTCGTGGTGGCAATGAAAACCGCCATAATCTACAGGACAACCCAACCTGTTGCCCATGCTGACCTCAGCTGTCAGTGCATTCCTGTCTGAAATGCCTTTGGGTCCCATCCTATTGCTGCTGAGCATCAGGGATGCGACCCCGTTCACCTCCCTCCTGCAGAATGGCCATTCACAAGCTTGCTGGAGAAACGAGCTGATCCCAGGTAGCCCCACAGTCAGGTTGAGGACACAGCATTGCTCTGGGAGCTGAGCTTTGCTCTCCTCAAGCCAGAACTCAACCAGCATCCTCAGAATGGGGAGGGAGCCCATCCAGGTGCTCAGATGCACACAGCAGGTGTTACAGCATCACAGGTGACGTTCCCACATGACCACTGCAGCAATGAGGGCTGAGCAATGTGAACGCAGAGACAGCAGGCTGTGACCTGATCCACCCATGGGATTGAGCTCTGCCTGGTCGGGGCAGGGCCAGGAATTGGGGTTTTTTTTTGCTATTGATTTCTTTGAACAGAGTGAACTCAGTCTGGAGCAGCAGGGCTCTGCTCCTCGCCCTCCCCAGCGCTCTCTGTGACCTGAGGGCAATCCTGGAGCATCCCGAAGTGTCTCAATGTGCCCTCCAGGTCCATCCCTGATGCTCACAGCCCTGGGGCTCACCTTCCTGGTGGTGGTAATGAAGCACCCAGCACTCCTGCACCTGCAGGCCGAAATTCAGGCTCAAGTTATGGATTTGGTTGTTTCTGGGCAGCAGGATCTGGAGCCTGAGCTGCAATGGGACCCCTTCCAAAATCACCCTGAGATGAGGACACTCATAAGATTTGAGTGCTTGCTGCCACCACCTGCATGGAGCCCTGTGGGTGTAGGAAGGGTTTGGGGTTGTTGGGGATGTGGGGCACCCTTCAGACAGATTGAACGAAACCAGAACCAACACGGCGCTGACTCCGAGGGTTTGGGAGCAGCGTGGCCCTTCCTGGTTACTCACCTCTGTTCTGGTTCGCTCTTCCTGTTCGGCGTGTTCCTGATACCTCCAGCTCATCCATCCCCGCTCCCCAGCCCCTATTTTCATCCCTTTCTCCCATCGGAACAACAGCTCCACAGCCGCGTGCAAAACCAGACAGAGAACTCCGGAACGCTCCGAAAAAAAAAAAGAAAAAAAAAAAGCGTGTTTTCCGTCCCTATGGGGTGAGCGGAGGGCAGGAGATGGGCGGGCAGAGGGAGGAGGATAGGATAAAAGCAGCCGGAACGATCCGCACCGCCTCTCCGGGCTGAGCCGCTCCCGCAGAGCCGCGAGGGAGGAACGGCAGCTCCGGGTGAGCGGTGGCGGTGAGGGGAGGGGGGGGGGGTCTTTCAAGTCCCGGATACCACCTCCATCCCTGGGGTATTTTAGGGTCTGATGGGGCGGGGGTGCGGTGATCGGGTTCGTTGCCACGCGGTTTAGGGCGGGGGAAGGAGGAAGGGCGTACGGGGAAGCGGTGCTGAGAGGAAGCGGCTGCGTTCGGTGCTCGTGGGGAGGGTGCGAAGCGCGTTAGGGAGCTTTCGTGGACGCGGGTTAGGTGAGCATCCCCCCGCTCATAGCTCCCTTTCTTTCCGTTCAACAGGATGCTCCCCATCGTCCTCGAGGTGCTCGGCAGCCTCCTGGCCTGGCTGTGCCTCTATGCTGCTTTCCGCCTCTGGAACAGGCATCGTTCCCCCGAGTGGAGCTGCCGCCTGGTCACCCTGCTGCACGGGGCCATCGCCACCTGCCTGTCTGGGTACATCGCCCTCTGGGATGGCCCCTGGCCTCTGAGCCATGCAGGTGTGTGGGGGGCCTCACCCTGACACGTCCTCACACCATCCTATGGGTGGAGATCCAACTGCTTTTGCTGTCTGTCCTCTCACGTGTGTGTTTTGGGAGCATGGCAAGGCTCCGTCCAGCTCCTTGCTTCTTCCTCAGCATCTCCTACCTCTTGTTGTTGTCCTACCCAGGCACTTGCTGAGGGTTCTCAGGTTGAATTTCGTTGCTCTGCTGCTGTCAGGTGTGGCAGTGTGGAGAACAGGCTCGATGCTGTTTGCATCTGGAAGGGCATAATAACTGCTGGCACCGGAGCGTGGGCTTCTGTTTGTGCTTTTCTATCATTAAATCTCAAATAGTTCTGCTGGTGGGGTCAGGCACTCCCACCCTCCTTTCTAAAAGGGCGGAGAGGAAAGGAGAAATGTAGTGTGGGCTGTGGGAGAGCAGAGCTGTGCATCCTGGTACCCAGAGGTCCCATAGGATAAGCTTGGAAAGCAAAGAGCAAAGCTCCAACCTGTATTGCTCAGTGTTCTAGAAGAATATCTTGAGTGAGGCCCTATGTTAATGCATCCTTTTTCCTTTCAGGCTCACCAAACACCGCTCTCCAGGTCCACGTGCTTTCCCTGACGCTGGGTTACTTCATCTTCGACCTGCTCTGGTGCTTCTATTTCCAGACAGAGGGAGACCTGATGCTGCTCCATCACACACTGAGCATCTGTGGCATGGTGCTGGTGCTGGGCTTGGGCAAGTCTGCCACTGAGGTCAATGCTGTGGTGTTTGTCAGTGAGATCACCAACCCACTGCTGCAGACCCGCTGGTTCCTGAGGGAGATGGGCCTCTACCACTCCTTCCTGGGGGAGGTGGTGGATTTCTGCTTCGTGCTCCTCTTCCTGGTGCTGCGCATTGGCGGAGGAGCTCTGATCATGTATGCCATGGTGACGGCCCCAGATCCCAACTGGATCCTCAAAGGGGGAGGCCTGGCCATGTACATCGTGTCCTTGGGGTTCATGGTTGAGATCTGCCGCTTCGTTAGGAGGAAGATGTTGAAAAAGTACCATTCCTGGACGCGCCTGAGGAGTGTGGATGCACCTGTGAAAACAAATGGGCACTTGGCAGCTCACTGACAATGACTGTGGATGGGACCCTGGCTGCTGGAGCCTGTAACTGTGACAAGAGCTCCTAAAAGTGGTGTGGAAATGACAACCTTGCACTGGCAGCTCTCTACAAGCCCTGGGGGAGATGGATGGTCACTCAACACGTGGGAAAGCTGACCAAATAGGGAACGCAAGGAACATGGTGTGTCTGCTGGGCTGCTTCCTCTTCCAGCCCGTAATGCACAGCCTGCAGTGGGGCTGTGCCAGACACATCCACAGTGCAAAGACTGACTTATCTATGATTGTGTTGGAGGCAGTGTTATCTCGCAGTGCAGTTGGAATACTTGATCTGGAACATCTCACCCTCTCCCCAGTGGAGCCAGGTACGGGTGTGACCCAGCCAGGATGTACTCAGTGTTGTTCTCTCTTCAAATGGGACAAAACATTGGACCAAGTGCTCGAATGAGAGCTTGTGAACAAGGCTGAAGTGCCCATAAGGGGACGGTGGGGTTGTCCTTGGTGTGAAGTAATGGTGCTGTGGTTCGTGAGGGTGAGGCAATGTTCTACCTCATTGTTTTTAGCAATACATTTCCTTCTTTTTAATACTTGCATTCAAGGAGATAGTGATCTCAGAGCAGTGTGACTCCACTGGTTGGACAGTGCACACCTCTGTTCCTTGCAAACAGGAGTCTGGAACCAGACTTGTGCCAAACGCCTCCTCGTGGAGCACCTCGCCTTGCACTGATTTCAGAAACTCAGGTGCTGTGTGTGTGAGGGCTGACAGACAAAGCATCCAGAGAAGGTTCTGCTCTGTCTTGCTGCAGGCCAGGAATGCTGAATGCAAGGCTGACAGGAGTCTGGTGTTTATTTCCAGGGGTGACAGTGATGTTGAGGTGGATCTCAGTGTGACATCACTCCATGCAGTTCTCAGCACATGGATCAGTTCTCTTCTTTACCTCTCAGAATCGTGTTCTGACTTTCCCCTGGGGTTGTAATGTGAATTTCCCTCGACTTGTGTAGCAGCATCCTGCTGGAGTTCGAGAGCCCCTGCAGCTCCTGATGGCCTTTGTCACACGTGTCACTGCTGTGGGGTGCAGGAGGGGAGCAGCTCTCTGCCCTTATCTTGCTAGCTGGGCTCTGCTCAGCACTGATAGCTGGGCTGCAAGGTGTCTGGAGAGATAAAAGCTAATAGCATGAATGAACTGAATGTTAGGTGTGACCTTTGGGTGCCATGCAGACCCCAGGCACGCAGCAGGTCCATGGGGTTGGGCAGATGGAGCCTGGGAGGAGGGCACTTTGGGGTCATGGGCTGCTGTGAGAGCTCCCCAGAGCGATCAGACTTCCAATAAAGTTGCATTCTCATTTTAAAAGGGAACAGTTGCTGTAACATTCTTTTGTTCTGGGACTGAAGGAGGCAGCTGGAGCTAATGAGGCTGGGCTGGATGGGGCAGCCTGGTCTGGTGGTTGGAACCCTGCTGTACCCCAGTTCTTCCATGCAGAACAGCTGGCTGCAGTGGCTCTGTGAGGTGGGAAGCAATATGCCCTCAGGTGGTCATGGCTGTGTCTCAGCTGAGGCATGGTTTTAGTGTTAAACCTCTGCTGTGATGCTGGAAAAGCATCTGGCTCCACCCCCACCATCCCATTGCATTTCTTACTTGCTGACCTTGGAATGGATGTGATTTTCTTAATGCTGGCCCCTGATTTTTTCTGTTAAACACCTGTAGGGGGATTTATCATCACAGAAAGTGACCGCTGCTGTGCAAATGACCGTCAGCAGAGGTTTCTGTCCCAGGTTGTTTTGCTGAGTGCTGTTTGTGTGCAGGCAAAGCGAGCCCATTGGGATGGCTGACTGTGCACAAAGAAGGAAATGAGAGCATGAGCTGCACCTCACTGCTGCTGCCATCCATTGGGTGAGATCTAACGTGCCACCTCACAGCTCACTGCCTTCCATTTGTTTGTGTCATATGAGCCAGAGGAAAAAAAAAAACCACCCATCCAGCTCCTCTGGAAGTGACTTCTAGCAATAAATGATCCTCTAAAGGCTTTGAGTTTAGAGTCTCAGGGCTTCTTAGCGCTATAACCATCATTGCTGTTCCCACCTCGGCAAACAGGTTGCTCTTTACCCCGAGCTAGCACAGCTCCATCCCATTTATTATTTATATCCCCTGCATGTGGCGGGGGGGGGGGGGGGGGGGGGTGGAGATTCGTGATCCTTGAGGTCCCTTCCGACCCCGGCCATTCTGTGATTATTGAGGCTGCTGCAGCCGGCCCAGCAAAGGCGAAGGAAAAATGCGATCCGTCAGAACGACGGGCGCGCAGGTCACGTCACAAGGATGCCGGCCCTCCATCCGCCGCTGGGGTCAGCGGTCCCCGTCTCCCCCCCCTCCCGCAGCGACTGCCGTCTCTCCTCCCAGCCGCCAGGTGCCCCCCGCCCGCCGCTGCCGTTTCCTCTTCCCGACGGCCCCATTGCGGCGGCGGGGCTCGGAGCGGTGAGTCCGGCAGCTCCGGGGCTGCAGGTGGGTGCGGGGCTCCGGGAAGGGCTCGGTCCGGTTGCTCGGTGTGCATCTGTGCGTTGGGTTCCTCCGGGTATCGAGACGCGTTTAATGGCTCTAGAGTCTGCTTTTTTCCTTTCCTTTCTTCCTCCCCCCCGCGGCGCTGCTGATAGCATCAACCCTCTTTTTAAAGCAATAGTGAGGATGATAACAGTAATGGCATTGCTGCGCTTTTTAAAGGATGTCGACCTTTACGGAGGTGTAATTCACAGATGCAATACATACCGTGTATCCTAAGGGCAAACATTTAGTTTTGGGGCGTGATTGGAAGAAGCCCCCACCGTTTGGGTGTATGGAGATGTGTACAGGTTGCTTCTCTTCTCTCCTGGTGCTCCGCTCCCTTCCGTCGCTCAGGATTCCTCCTGCCTCACCCGTCCTGAACCGGGTGCCTCGAGCTCTGCTGCTGTCACCGGTCGGAGCGGTTTGTCGTGTCCGTGTTTCATCTCCCCGTGCTCCCATTATAACATAATGGCTTTGTTTATCCCGCCCAAGCCGTGCTGGTGATGCTTAAAACAGGCCGGGCAGGACGGCTGTGAGTCAGCCCCGACCCCGCACCACGTGCGTTCCTCCCGGTGTTCCCCACCGCAAACCGGACCGGTGGCACTCGGTGACACAGCTGTGACACGGCTGGAAAAGGTGCCGTGACTCAGCTCCTTCTGAGCGCTCAGCCATAACGATGCATCCCTCAGATTGCAGGTGTGTGGGCATCACTGCTAATCCTTTGGCATCTCACAGGTTTGAAGGTCTTGGTGCCACCCACAGGTGGGAGAGCTCACTCCTCTTTTCACCACTCCTGTGCATCCCTGTGGAGGGGGCAGCGGGGTGGGGAGACTGGTTAGCATTGGGCCTAGCAGGGGACCATGTGGTGTGGGGTTTTCTTGGATTTTGTTTCAGGAGAGGAGGAACCCAGGTAGCAAACAGCACGACTGAGTGTGTCTGGTGGGACAACACAGGCAGGTTGAAGGGCAGGCTAAGTGGGAAGGGAAGGGGCAGGAGTAGCATGGATCTACACGTGGAGCTCCTCTGCCTGTCCCTCACGCAGTGGGATGAGCATCAGCTTATCCCAGCAGGTCCAGCATTGTGGGGTTGTGCTGACATGATCAAATTTTAGAGCTCCTGATGCCTCTTGTTCTTCCATCCCTGTGGCAGGATGCTGCTTGCCCTGCCCCTGCGGGCAGCCTGCAGCCTGCTGGCCTGGCTTTCCCTCTACACGTGGTTCTGCCATCGCTACAAGCACCGGAGCTATGAGTGGAGCTGCAGGCTGGTCACGCTGACCCACGGCATCCTCGCTACGTGTCTCTCTGCTTACATAGGCTTCATCGATGGCCCCTGGCCTCTGAGTCACCCAGGTGAGTGGCAAGAGTTGTGGTGCTGAGTCCCCCCAGGTGGGTGATGGCATGCGGTGGGATTTTCCTGTCACCCCAGTGTGGATGCTGGGATACAGCGTGGACACATTTGAAAAATGTTAGCAAGGATATCTGATGATGCTTATTACTGAAAGTGCTAGGGAAATGGGGAGAGTGGTGCTGTGTTTTGCTGCTTTCGTGCCCTCCCCAGCTGCAGAGTGCAAGGTCGCACTGGGTGGCCATTACACGCGTGCAGCTGTCACTAACAACTGCAGGATTGTTGTCCAGCCGTGCCGAGGGCGAATCCCCCTCCTGCTGCAGGTCCCACCTCTCATCACCTCTGTGCCCTGATGCTCTGCCCGATGTCTTTGTTGCAGGATCCCCAAACACAACCCTGCAGGTCCACGGGTTGTGCCTGAGCCTGGGTTACTTCCTCTTTGACCTCTGTTGGTGCGTGTACTTCCAGACGGAGGGTGCCCTGATGCTGGCCCATCACCTGGTGAGCATTGTGGGCATCACCGCATCGCTGGCGCTCGGTGAGTCGGCCGCCGAGGTCAACGCCGTCATCTTTGGCAGCGAGATCACCAACCCACTGCTGCAAGCTCGCTGGTTCCTCAAGGAGATGGGCTGCTACCACAGCCTCACGGGGGACGTGGTGGACTTCTTCTTTGTGGTGCTGTTCACTGGGGTGCGGATCGGGGTGGGGGCCTGGCTGATGTACTGCGAGCTGACCTCACCGAAGCCCCGCTGGTACATCAAGCTGGGAGGTGTCGTCATGTACGCCGTCTCCTGGGTCTTCATGGTCAGCATCTGCCGCTTCGCCCGGAGGAAGAGCATGAAGAAATACCACGCGTGGAGAAGCCAGAGGGGCAAGGAGCTGAGCTTGAGAACGAATGGACATCTGAAAAGCCACTGATGCTGAGTAAGGACTTCCTCAGGCTCACAGGCTGGCAAGGAGGGGATCGTGCCTGAGATGCCGCTGTCGGGAGAGGAGCCAGCACACGTTAGCAGTTCTGGAGCCAAACTTATTCCTGGCATAACTCCACTGAAATCCATGGAGCTATGCCATGGGTTCATGGGATCCGCAGCGCTTGGCCTGGCAGAGGCTGGCTCAGCGTGTACGTAAGCACACCCTAAATTACACGAGTGAAAGAAGGGCTACTTTTACCTCCTAAACACAACTGGTCCAGCAGTGCAGGTGTACATAGCAGTGCTAGCAGCTTCCTCCTTCGGTGCTGGTGTCATCTCAGAAGAGATGGGAAAACAGCACTAGATATTGGTGTTCTGTGTTCTGTACAGTCTAGGCAGCTAGATGATTCTTTGTCCTGCTAGGAAGAAGCATGTTGGAGTGTTTTGTGGGAGCTGGGATTCCTGGCTCATCTTCCAGCCTGTTGGGTGACCTTGGGCAAGTCCCTGAACTTCCTAACCCAGTGCCTCATTTCCCCATCTGTGAAGGGGGGTGATGGAGCTGGTCCATCTGTTATGCACTTTCAGACCTTTACTCGAGAGGTGCTATGGAAACACAAAACGATGGTTGTCTCCACTTTGTTCATTATCCCCGTGTTTCCTTTGGGAGAAGTGATGGTGGTGGTTGAGCTATCCTTTCTAATTCCGTTCTGTAACTTATTTGCTAACACATGGATAACTGATTTTCCAGTAGTATCAGCAGCTCTGCTCAGTGTGAGCGCCTTGCAGGACTCGGTGCTCTGAACCCAAAAGTTGCCACCCCTGATGTGAAGCACTTTGGGGACTTTTTCCACTCCTCTTCACCCCGACTGTTAAAGCTCCAGCCATGCTTTCCAAATCCTGCCTTTAGCCCTCCGGGTGAGCAGTGTTCTCCATAGGAGGAACCCCATCAGGACTTGCAGTAAGTGGTTTTTGGGTGGACCCCTGACGTGGGCACTGCTGTGTCTGCAGAATGGCAGCTCCTCTTTGCTGTGCTATTGGTCGTTCCAGATTCAGGCCAGTGCATCTGAACCCAGAGTCTGGCACTTAAAGATTGTGGAGGAGTGTAGATGCTGGGAAGATGACTGGAAAATGCAGCTCACTTAGAATGAGCATTGATGTTTTTCCCCAGGACAGTAGCTATCAGTTTTGACAAGAGTAGTTCCTGGGATATGTGATTAGAGAGTGTCCAGAATACATCTCCAAAACATGCTGGTTAGGGTGTGATGTTACAAAGCAAGGCTTGTTGTCTGCCCTCTGGGCTCCAGCATGGAATCCCAGACCCAAGAATGGAGTACAAAGCTGTGGAGCACACAGTGGGATCTGTCCTCAGGCCAATCTGCAAAGGGAGCTGCAGAACTAGCGTGAAATAATAACTTGTGTTTGAATTACTGTGTAATAGCAACTAATGTTCCACCAGTGAATGGTGTAGATGCTTTGTATGATGTTTTATAAAATAAAGATTATTTAATTACTGCTTGATGTCTTTGGGTGCAGCCCTTCTGCCGTGCTGCATGGGTTGGCGTTGCCAGTGGAAATCGTGTTTGATGTCAGAAGGTGAAGGTCTGTTTGGTGTAACAGATGGGAAATAACACCATTCTTCATCTCAGTAACAAATCCCTTTTCCAACTGGAGGACACCGATTCAAGCAGCAGCAAGAAGACTCCATGGCAGCGCTCACAGCAGCTTTGCCCTTATGCGTGCTGCTGCTTTAATTATGCTGATGTGGAAAGAAAGCTTAGTGCTATAAAAACACTCACTGTGGCTTGGCTTATCCAGGTTTAGGCACTGTAATACGCTGTCACAGTGGAAGCCCTGGTAGATTAGCCTATCTGTGCCTCAACAAAGTCAGCAAAGTATTGCATGTGTCCCAGTGACTTAAAGCAGAGAGTGGCCCTGTATGCAGTTCCAGTGGACTGGATGCAAAACAAGCTGCTTGTTTATAGGAAGCAAACCATGTGCCTACGTTAAGGCATGAGATGCTGAAAGGCTCACACACAGCAATGTGGAATCTGACAGAATAACAAAAGGCAGAAGACTTCATCAATTCAGGTTTTATGCTGGGGGTCAGCAAAGCTCAGCTACGTGAGCTGCAGCTCTGAGTCAGGGCATGCTGGCTCGCAAAGCTGTCTGTCCTCCATTGAGCTCTGCAGGGCGAGTTGTTTATCCCCAAGTTGCTCTGATGGTTTGATTATTCCCATCTGAAACGCGTGCGAGGTCGTCCTCAGGTTAGAACGATGCCACTCGCTGCTCTTGGTGCCCCAAACGTGAAGCTATCAGGGCTCTATCAGCCTCCTGCCTGCGCTCGTGTTGAGCCCATAGAGGCGCTCACGGAGCTCCGGTGGGAGCACGGAGCGGCCCTACAAGGTTCCCCCAGCAGGTGGCATCAGGGCCCCGGCTGAGCCCGGAGCCGGGCAGGGACACAGAGCCCGCACAGCGCTGCTGGCAACCCCTCCCAGTCCCATATGAGGGACCTCAAGGATTTGTCCTTTTCTTCCCATCCTTTAAGGCAGGTTAAGAATTGGTGGTTGATAGGACTCGGCATTCCTCGCACCAACAGCCCTCCTGAGCTGAGCTGTTCTGCTCTGGGCTCTAAGGGACAGCTGGGTCAGAGCGCTGGGGTGCAGCCCATGGCTTTGCTGGGTGTCCAGGTTCAGATGGCAGCACCAGCTCTAACTGTGGGCTCAGGGAGGGCTTTGCAGCCACCAACCAAAATCCATTCTAATTGCTACCGCACAGCATAATTGCTTATTGATTTTTTCTTTCCTCATTGTAAAACTGCCCAGGCAGCAAAATGTCATAGACATCTGTGTTAACACAAGCACACAGTCAGCTCCCAACAAAGCACAAAACCACAGCACAGCGCTCGCAGAAAGGAAAAAGCAATTATGGTATCAGAGTCTACTTTGGAATTGTTTCATTGTTGCATTAAACACGGAAATGCAGCCCATAATGAGCACGAGTTTATCTGGACGAGGTGATGGGAGGGCTTTACACCTCTTGGCATGGCTGTGGTTTTATGCAGTGCTTCTTCACGGAATGGATCCTTCGGCCGATGTTCATCAGCATCACTCTGCTGAGTTTTATGTCCGTTTGCTGCTGCTGAGCTTGTTCCCATCACCCTTTTTAGGATATCCTCCAATTAACTGTTATTGTCACTGCTTTGCCACACACGATAAAATAGAACTAAAGCAATAAAGAAGCGCTGAGGTCTGATATTGCCAATGCCTGCAGCGAGGTGGGTCTGTATGCCCTGTCCGGATGCTCTGCAGGATAAAGGCACGGAGGGATTTACTGCATTGAAGGGAGCTGCCGTGGGTACGGAACCGCAGCACTGCTGGATGCATGTCGGCACTCCTCTCTTTCTCCTCTTTCTTCCCCAAAAGGAAGCTAGGAAAGGAAGCGCAGATGCTCTGCGTGTCTCCATCGAGTGCCATTTAGAAAATGATTTCATCCCACGCTTCCCTTCTTTGCTCCGAACTTCTCCAAAACAACAAACCCATCAAAGGGCTCTCCGCCTTCCGGACTGCTCGCTTCTCTCCGAGGAGGAAAAGGAGCCGGTCCGAGCATCCCGGCATCCTCAGCACCCCGAAGCGGAACTTCACCCCGGAGCGCACGGTGGAAGCACGGCGTACAGCCCGGCCCGACGGCTTCGTCTGGATAGAAGCCGAGCCGTCCGCTTCCAAACCCTCAGCGCTTCGCGTGAGCGGAGACATCGCTCCGTCTGCGCCGAGGGATCTCTTTGCGCAGGAGCAGGCGGAGGGATACAGCGGATATCGCCTCTCGGAGGGGAGGAGTCGGCGTCGCGGTTCGGCCCCGCTCGGCGCAGCTCCGCCGGGACGCGCCGCTCCCAGCCGGAACAGGAGGGGCGCGGCTCGCTCTCCGTCTCGCAGCAGCGGCAGGACTTTGCCCGCAGCGCGCAGGCCGAAAGGAGAACGGAGCCATCCCGTCCGGGGACGTCGGAGCTCGGCGCCCCGCCGCGGCACGGGCCGGGCATGGCCCCGAGGGCCTAAAGGCGGCGGCGGGCAGCGGCCCAAACCCCCCCGCCCTGTCCGCCCCGCTCGGGCCGCCGGCGGGCGGGGGGTCGGGGCGGGCGGCGGCGGGCGATGGGCGGCGGGAGCTGAGCTGAGCCGAGCGGCCTGCAGGGCGCAGCGCACCGGGCTGCTCCTCGCGGGGGGCATCGCGGGGAGCGGCTCTTGGCTTTTTGCTGAAGTTTTTGTTTTTTTCCTCCGCTTATTTCCGCGGGTTGGATTCTGAGTGCGCGAAGAGTTTGGGATTCTTTTACTTTTTTTTCTTTTTTCTTTTTTTCCTTTTTTTTTTCTTTTTTTTCTTTTTTTTTTTCCTTTCTGAACTGCTTCTCTCAGTGCACGCCTCCCCCCGCAGCGGGGTTGCGGCGGGGAGCCGAACCGCACTGACAGCCCCGCCGTGGTCGTACCATGTAAATTGGATAGCACGAGCTCTGGGCAGAGGCTCCAATGAGTGGCACACAGCCCGCGACCACGGACAGGTCAGTACCCAGGAATCTCTCCCGGTTCGGGCTTTGAAACGGGTGACAGGAAAGTGGGTTTGCAGGGATTGCTTTGGGACGTGCTTCGTGTCCTGCTGCTTCAGGCTGGAGAAGAGGAGGCTCAGGGCAGACCTTATCGCTCTCTATAACTACCTGAAGGTTGTAGTGAGCTGATGGTCGGCCTCTTGTCTCATGTGACTGGTGATAGAAGTAGAGGGAATGGCTTCAATGTGCGCCAGGGGAGATTTAGGCTGGACGTTAGGAAATATTACTGCTCCAAAAGAGTGGTCAGGCACTGGAATGGGCTGCCCAGGGAGTGATGGAGTCACCGACCCTGGAGGTGTTCAAGGAACGTTTGGATTTTGTGTTGAGGGATGTGGTTTAGTACTATTGGTGATGGGTGGATGGTTGGACTGGGTGATCTTGAAGGTCTTTTCCAACCTTGTGATTCTGTGATTCCAGCTCCTCGCTCAGCATCTCATAGCATCGCAGCAACCAGCGCTGGGTGCTGCCTGTGGATGTGCAGCCATCCCTGCTGCAGCCGGGGTCAGCCCAGGTGAGGCTGCACTGCCCAGCCCTGGGTCCCCTCCTGCATTCTATGGTTCTCTATGGAGCAGGTGGAAAAATGCATTTTCTGTTTTGAGGAAAGCAGCTTAAATGCAGTGGGGAACCCTTGTTGTGCTTCTGAGACAGAATGATGGGAGTGTTTACGTCAAGGAGCTGCAACAACTTGTATTTTTTAATACTTGCAAGCAGAGTTTCCCTTTCACTGTGTTTCTTTTTGTGCTTGGTGTGAACATGTGTGAGATGAAGGCCTGAGTACCTCCTGGGCAATGCGTGGCCTCCCCAGCAATGGAGGGATGGGGCTGTGGGTGCCATGGGGAGCTGTGGTGAGCTGGGAGCCACATCCAAGCTTCACGTTTATCTCTTCTGATGGGTTTTGTCCTAGGAGATCACCTGGAAGAAAAAAAAAACCAAACACTTTGGAGGCTTTTATTTTTGTTGCAGCATATGTATATGAATATTGGCAGTGTGTGTTCCTGAGCTGCAGGGTGCTATCAGGTGTGTAAGGTTGCAGGGCACTGAGAGGAGCGTTGGGATTCTCATAGCCAGAGCAGCTGTGCGGTGCGTGAGGATGGGGAGCTGAACTTGTTTGTTGGTAACAACAAAATACTTTCCATTATTGGATTGGAACAGACAAATTGAAAACGGAGCACAGACCAGAAGGGGAAAAAAAAGAAGTCTCCATTTCCTTTTGTTGTTGTGTTCAGTCATGTGCAGTGCATGTTTGTGTTTGGTGCTCTGTGGGGGCTCTGGCTCAGAGGACCTTTAAGGCCAGGTGAGGAGCTGCTTCTACAGCCCCAGCATGCAGTGTTGGGCAGCTCCCAACCCCAGGAAGCCCCCAGCTCTGGGGGAGCTCAGCCCTGCTGTCCATTCATTCCCTGATGCAGCTTCCAGAGCTGGATTTGGTGCCTGTGCCTCTGCTTGCCTGTTCTGTGTTCCCACAGTGTTGTGCAGGGTCTGTGTGGAGGCATTTTTCAGTCGCTGTTGTGTCGGTGAAAGCTTCCTTCCTCTTATGCCCAACATCTGTATTGCCTCTTTATGTCTGGCTCTCAAGTGTGGAATGTAAAGCAGGTGCAATATAAATAAACCCGGAGCTTCTGGTATCATTAGAGCCACACAAGTCATATGATGGCTTTAATTCTCTCTTTATTTATCAGTGACCTTCCTTGGTGCAGCCAGGTTGGGAACTGCCTTAAAAACATAACAACAAAACTCAGCTTGCATCTGTGCCAAAGGTTTTCTGAGCATAACGAGGCAGTGCAGACCTGCTTTTTTCTCTCCACGTGAGCTTTACATGCTTGGCTTTTAGATTTATATAGCTGCTTAAGACAGCAAGTGCTGCCTTGTGCACCCCTTTGAGATGGCATTCACATTGTATGGGCTATATGGTTTTGGCACTCCCATCGCCCAGGTTGCATTTGTCCCATCCTTAGTGTGTGTTGTGTCTCCTTGGAGGTGGTGTGATGTATGGCAGTAAAGTACACATAAATCAGGAGGAAAGCAGAAATGGCCATTTCTTAGTGATTCTCTGGAGGTGCTGTGATGAATGGTATTCTCATCAACATGGTTTCTTTTTTGTCTCGTGGTGTTTTCTTCTTTTTCCCAGTGGATTTCAGTGTCTAAAACTGCTGAAATTGTTTTCTCTGGGTATTAAACCCAGCTCGTGTTGATCGTGGCTGTGCTGTTTCCCCAGGTGGGGCTCTGTTACACAAAGCAGTGTTTTTTTTCTTACCTCTTCTTCCTGCAGCATCTTAAGGTTGGAGGACAGCGAGTGTTGGGCACTGGGTGGAATCCCAGGTGTTAAGCACAGAGCCCACAGATGCTGAGGCTTCTGAGAGCATCACGAGGCTCAGCAAAGCCAATGGAGAAGCATCTGATAGAGGCCATTCCTGATCAGCTCCTCTGCTGCTGGAGAAAGGTGATCTTGTAAAGTAGTGCTAGAGGTTAGAAATGAGTGCATGAGCAGAAAGTGGCCCAGGATGGTGGTGGTGTGAGCAGTGCGGGGCTCTGAGCCCTGACGTTCACTTCCCCTTCTCTCAGGATGTTCTTTGACTTTCTCAGCTGCTGCTTTTTGTAAACCCGCTGCCCAGCAGGCCGTATCTCATAGTTCATCTGCAGCCTCACTGCCCTGACTCTCCGTGTTTACAAACACTTACACCCTCTTAGTTTAATATCCTCTTTGCTGCGCTGTGTTTGTTCAGAGGGAGGCATTTCTCTTAAGCCAGTAAGTCTTGGGGTGGGCATCTGCACTTGAGGTCTTTAATTGAGGAGGGGAGAACAGGGCCGTTGAGGGGACATACAGCAGGTATCTCAGGTTGGTCAGGGGTTGATAGAGCCCCTGCTCTTCCACTCTGGATGTAGGAGGGATTTGCTGTGCTCTTAGCCTGCAGGTTTCCACTTCAGTTCAGCCCCACACTCCTGTCTCGTTACCTAGGCTGCGTTTCTGGTGCTGGGGTTGCAGCTGAGGTTGAACTGCACTCTGAGATCCCCACGGAGGGTACAGCATTGGGCTGCCAGGGTCTGGAGGAGGGCTGTGTGCCGTGGTGGGGCTGCCCCACTCTGCTGCCTTGGGGCATTGCAGCCACAGCCAGCCACGCATGGCGGGGCGAGATAAGGGCTGTGTGCTTTGCAAGGGCGTGCAGAGCTGGGATGGAGCTCAGCCATTTGCAGGCTCTGGTTGGCTGCTGAAGGATGATCAGCCTGCTGCTGCTGTATCCTGTTATGACACTGAAGAAACATTTGTATGCCATTTTTATATATATATATACATATTTGTCTCGTAGTTAGCTGTATTTCTTCCTGTAACCGTTCCAAACGTGCTGCAGAGTGAAGCAGTTGCTGAGCTGCAGGACTCGCCCCTGCTGCTGAAGCTCTCTGAAGGAAAGATGCTCTTGGAGCATCTCGTGGGGCACTGACGGCCCTTCTCATGCAGTTGCCTCGTTTTATTCCTAACAGCCTTGTAGTTTTGTTTGCTATGGTTGAAAAACAGGAGAGGTAGAATTCACACATAATTACCCCGGGGAGGCTTTTAATTGCTGATTTGCTCCTCACTTGGTACTAAAATAGGTCCTAATTGTTTCTTATCTACTGAGATGCACTTTCCCTGTCTGTGGCTGTTTGTAAGACCCCAGTGTCATTGAGACTCCTGTGACTCCTGGTGGGGGAAGGGATCCTTTCCATCCCTGGAATAGGAGGAAGAACTGGAAAGGGAGCTGCGCTGCTGCTGAGTTGTTTCTGGGTAGCTCAATGTTATGAATGCACATTTACTTAGAAAACTTAACAAACTCTGTTTTGTTTCCACTGAAGCTGCCTGAGGTTTGCTATTGGCTGGGAGAGAAGCAAACGCTCCCATTTGGTGCTGCATAATTTATGAGGCTTTTTACTAGAGACGGGAGTTGAGGTGAGCTTGATTTTCTAGTTCTGAATAGAGCTGTGGGCGTCGTGATGATTTGGGTGGAGGCAGGAGCAGCATTTCGTGGCAGCCCCATTGTATAACTCTGTGTGCACACAACTCCTGTTACAGCATTCGGTAGCATTTGGGGTCTGTGAATCAGGAGCAGCACTGGATGTAGGCTGCTTTGGTGTCAGACTATTGGAAATCTTGTTCAGATCCACAGCAGTTGGGGCCCAATGGATACACTCAGCAACAGGACTGACCCAGAGCCCAGTGCTGCTCCTGGCAGAGCTGAGCACCATCCTCCTATTTGCTCCCCAAACTATTGCCTATCATATTGCAAAGCAGTGGGTCAGGATCTGAGTATAGGCAGCCCGCCTGAAGGTAGTGCAGAGCACTGCTCACCTGTACCAGTTGTTTTAAATACTTCATAGCTGTATCCTGAGATCTTTTCGGGTCATGGCAGGGAGGGAATTCAATGTTCTAAGCACTGGACATGAATGCTGCCTGGTGGGCAGTCAGCACTGCTGTCCCATGGAGCTCTGCAACACCACCAGGGGTTTTTGGCCATTTGCTCTTCCTGCTCTCAGCCTTCAGCCTGCCCTGAAGTGATGTTTGCTTTGGTCTGGAGTCTGCACTGTCTGCTCAAACCTCTAGGTGGTCCTTCTGGTCACTGGGATGCGTGCTGGCCGTGCTGCTTGAAAGGCAGGCTCAGGCTTTTGCTTTCAGATCTCTAGCCCGCAGGTTTCTCACTTAATACCTCTGTCTTCCCTCTGAAAATTGTTAGCAAGAGAGTGACTGATGCGTCCCAGTTGAACTTTTAGGCTGGGTGACCTGAGATGCTGAGGTTCCCAAACATCACTCTGTCTGAGCGCTCTGACTCCACTCCTGGTGTTTTACCTCCTTGGAGAAAGGCAGATCTTTCTCTTGCAAAGAGGGGTGATACTGCATTGTGTCCTATTTTGCAGCCTGGGTAATGACTAGGTTTAAAGAATGGAAATGTTGGTACGTGTCTCAGCTTGATTAAACGAAGGGTCAGGAGCTGGGATATGGAGAGTGCCTGGGCTGAGAGTGAGGCCGAGGGAAGGAGCAGCAAAGTTATTAGTGAAATGAGAAGGGATGAGAAACCTGCGGTGTCTGATGAGGAATGTATGAAGGGTAAAACACACGGCAGGATACCGAGAAGTAAAAAATAGGAACAGCACTTCTAGAGAAAGGCAGGAAGAAACAAGGTTTGCTTCTTTAATTAAAATAAATACGTTAAAAGGGCAGGAAAAAGCAGCGTCCTTATTTCATGTTTAAATGTAAGCATAATTATAAATAGCATAAACAAAACAATGTGCAGACTTTGACGTTCACAAATGGTCTCCTGGACATTGCATTGTTCGTTCCCTGCATCCTTTTTGGGAGCGTTCTCAGTATTCTGTCTGTCGCAGGGCAGCAGGCAGGAACCCTCCCTGTGCCCATCCGCAGGGCTGTGGAGTAAGAAGTGATGCTGTTTACATTGGTTGGCAAATGCTTAAAACTGATCTGCAGAGCTATTTTAAGCTTTGTTTTGACAACGCTGAACCTCAGCTCGGTGATGTCAGTCGGTGAAGGTGCTGGGTTAAATTTGCACTGGCGAAGTTAATGAATGGGGGTTGAACATGTGAGATGGAAAAGACCCTCAGGCACAGCGTGTGAGTTCCTGTATTTGAAATAATTTGGTTGTAACCTATCTGAATTGCTGTCATATTTGTTACTTGGATGCTGCAGTGTCCTCCTGGAGGTTTGCTGTGTCCATCCCTTACATCACAGTGTGTCCTGGGCTCCTGGGCCTGGGTTCATTTCAGGCCTTGTGTAAAACAACCCTTTTACGATCAGAGCTATATAAAAGATAGGAAAAGCTGTGTGACCCGACCCAAAGGGCCAATTTTGGTGATTCTAACCAAGTTGCGGTGTTAACGTTGATCCTAAGAGAGAATCCCAATGTATGGGAGCTCTTGGTTGTTTGCAGCTGGCAGAGGAAACGTGGCTTTCAGGGCAGGACTTGGGTTGGTGTCTGTCTGCTGCTCCTGAAGTTTGCTTCTAGCCTTCAGAAATACTGGTGGAAACCAACTTGTTGTCCAAGTCCTGTTCCTCCTGGAAACCGTGAGCAGCAGCACAGCTAATCCTGTTTATGAGAAGCTGATTTTGAGTTTATTTGTAGGCTGTGTTTGTGGTACAACAGGCGGTTATTGCTGCAAGGAGCAGCAACCTGTGCAGGGCGAGGTGCTGGGATCCTGGAGGAGGGCTGGAGACAAACATTTCCCAGTCTGTAGGAGAAGACCCATCTCTGTAATAATGCATTAGGCTGATCCAAGAGAGGCAGAGGATCGAGTCCACCACTCCCATAAACGTGCAAGCTTCAACCTGCAAGCCTGCCTGAATATCTGATGGCTGCTGGAAGGCTTTCTACTCCATTGGTGGCTGCTGGGGCAGCATGCTGGCAGCAAGCAGTCTGCTCACAGCACTGCCTGGCATGGGGGCACTGGGGGCGCTGGGGACATCCTGGTAGAGGGGGGAGTGAGATCAAAGCTGCTGGGAAAGGGAGGAGGATTAGAGAATGGAAGGAGGGGAGCTATAATGAGCAAGGAGAAAAGGAAATAGGAAAAAGCTGCAATGCAAGACATGAGAAAGTCAATAGGAAATGAGTGAGAGGGATAGAAATGGGAGAGCTGATGGCAGCTGCCGGATATGAGAAGGTTTCCTGCCTGCCACTGCCTTCTGGAGGCACACATCAACAGCACAGGGCCAGGAGCTGCTGATGGAAGGAGAGAACTGCCAACCAGAGGCAGGAGCACAGCCGTGCTGACTACAGGTTGGTGGTGGGAGGACCTCTGTGATCCTGAAGGGGCTGTGGGTGCTCAGGGCCTTCCGAAGCTGCTCTGGTTGGGGCAGCAGCAGTGGTAGGAGCTCCGGCCTTTTTGCTGGGGCCTTTGGAGCAGGAGGTGTGGCTCTGATCCCTGCAGATAGGACAGCTTTTTCCGCCGTCTGAAACATTATTGTGCGGTATCCGAAATTAGATGATGACTTCAGCCAGCAGTAAGTTGCCATTCTTGGGTTATTTCAGATTGAAAAGGCTGTTTCCCCCTGCTGCCATGGGGCGTCCAGCCATCCGACCTGGTCAAAAAAGTCAGGGGAACCGTGATAGGAAGAAGAGGAATGAATTAGTGTGATGTGAACTGATGGGCAGCGGTGTGACGAGGAGAAGAGTTCTTAGACAGCTGAGAGGTCTTGGGGCTGGCAGTGTGCTGCCGCTGCCTGCTGACACACAGCAATAGGCTGTGGTTTGCCCTGCGCAGTCCCTGCGGTTTCGGCTGCCGGAAGTGGTTGGTGTGGGTGCAGATGAGATCTGAGCAAAGCAGCACTGCGTCGTTCTGGCTGATGGAGGTGGTATGGGGACACAGCGGGAAGAGCCGTCTGCAGTTGTTGTGGGGTCATCTTTGTTTCTGTCCGTGTGCATTAGAAGGATGGGGTGCAGTCTGCAGGTGCTGGTAACACCGCAGCAGCTTTCCCTATGAGATGCAGAACCTGCAGCAGCAAAGGGAAGCACCTGGAGGTGCTGCAGGAAGGGGCGCTTTGCTCTGTGTCCACCCCAAGGCAGATGCCCAGCTGCAATAACCCCTCCTCAGCAGCAGCCCTTTGCAGAGTGCTGGATAGCCCCAAGTTTTACACTCTCTCAAGTTCTTTCTGTACAGTGTTCAGCTCACTCGTGCTGTGGAAATAAACCAACCGTAATACATCCAAAACACAACCCCCCAAAAAGAGCAGGCATGCTCTTCATGCTTTTCTGTTCATCCAGTGGGAAGATGGAGGAATGCTGGTGCTCGCTTTAAACTCTGGAATTTTGTTTACTTTGGATGTTATCCAGTGCAACTTCAGCTGTATGTATGGCATAGCAAACCTTGACCTCTCCCTTTTCCTCTTAGTAGGCTTATTATCAGGTTTTGCACTCATCTGAGATGTTAGCTGTGTGTTTTGGTGCCTGCACCTGTTCTGTAGTGCTTTTGACTCCCACTCTGGAGCTGAGTCTGTGGCTGCATTCTGCCAGCAGTAACCCAGCTGGTTCAGGCCAGGAAAACACTTCTCTCAGCAGCTTGCAGTCAGGGAGTTGTTGCTGCTCTGGGCTTGGTGCAGCGTGATGCAGGGGATTCCCACTGCCCTGGGCTGCTCACACACAGCTGTGCTGCAGTTCTGGGCCTGGGACAGTCTGCAGAACCTGCTCCTTTTCAATGTGAGCATTGGGCTGCAGCTTCCCTCACCTGCTCCCTCCCACAGCATTGATGCTCTTGGCTCAGGAAATGGCTGCAGAAGCAGGGGGCATGCCCAGCTTGTGGGGTGCAGCAGGGCTGGGGAGGAGGGTGTGTGGAGCATGCTTGGATGCAACACGGAGGGAGCTGTGCTGTCTGTAAGCATGGGTGGCCTTAGATGGAGCTGATAAGAGGAGCAAGCATGATGCTTCTATAGGTAAGCTGCACGCATTTGTTGCTTAAATGGAAATGATTCTTTTATATGTATATATATATGAACAAACGTTATCTGAGAAGCAGCTGCAGTTATTGTGTTGGAATCAACTTTCCTGTTGTCCCTGCAGAGCTGAGAGCTCCTGCAGGGCTGCAGCAGTGCCCAGTTTGAGGTGGAGATGGAGAAATGATCCGGTTACGCTGTGAGCCTCACCTCTGGGGGGAGACGTCCATAGCAGTGATGCTGCATGAGCAGCCCTGCTCTGGGATTTCAAAGCAAGAGGCAAACACGTGCTCTTATGGTTCCAATGTCCAAGCCCTTCATTTTCTTCCTGGCCCCCTGCATGGCATGCTTGGGGCAGGGTGAGCCCTGTGAATAGCCCTGGAAAACATGGTTCATTATGTGCTGCCTGGAGGGCAGAAGGGGAATTGTCAATAGGACGGGCTCTGAAATAAAATGAGTTCTGGGGGAGCTCGGGCAAAATGAGCCAGAGCTCACAGACAGTGTCTGGAATAGCATGAGCTCTGAGCATCAGTGGTTGTATATCCCTTGTGGTGCTGAAGCAATGGGAGTGAAGTAGGTTCCAGTGCACTCGAGGAATGGATCTGTACGTTTTCAGAGCCTGGGGCTGTGAATGCAGGTACTGATGGTGTGGGTTCGGTTGTTTCCTGCTGTCAGACATGGGGAGCACAGGGCTGCTGACGTGAGCACCATAGTGCTGAGTGCTGTTGTGTGAGACTGACGCTTTGACACTGTTTGTATCCTTTAATTTTGGGGTTGTATTGTAGTGTAAAGGCAGAGAGGGATGAGAGCTGCATTGCTGTGAAACGAAACTGCAGAAACCTTTGGAAAGAATGAGTCAAGCTCTTTTTCTTCCTGGTTCTTGATATGCAGTTTATTAGGCCTCGAAGTATTTATTGCTGCAACCTTCCTGCTCTAGAGCACACCGTGGCTGGGTGCTATGGGCTGCTGCAGCCACGCTCTTGGATTGGGTTTTGCTCTCATTGGATCATAACACACCCACTGTGAATGGAGCAGACCCAGCCTTAGAAAATGGAGTGTCCCTGCTCTTGTTTCTCTCTCTTAGCAAAATGTGAACTGTAGAATAACCTCTTCGTCTCTCCCTGTAGGTTGGTGTGCTGCTTTGGCACTGCTTCACATTGGGATTTGGTGACTGGCGTAACTTGTGCATTTTGGAGCTGTTTTTCAGCCACCATTGCAGGCTGATGGGAATTGGTTAAATGCACTTCAGTGGCAGGATAAGCAGAAATTGTTTATATACGCTGTTCTAAGATGTTGAGTGGCTTCTAAAATTGCTCATGGTAAAAGATCAAGGAAGGAAACTGTGTGACCTTTAAATGAAGCTCCATATAGCCCGTTTTCCTATGCCAGAAGTCAGCGCAGACAATGAGAGATGGAGGGAATTGGGGCTCATGCTCATGAAGTGCTTTTTGCTTTTGCAGATAGGTGTTTTTTTTGTGTGTGTTAATTTTCCTCACAGATTTGGCAGACTTGACAGCTGCCTGTGAGCCTTGTTTGCTTTGTATCAGTTCTGAGCTTGGGTCTTGCCTGGTGTCCTGTGGGTGCCCTGGGCTCCGTGCTGCGAGTCCTGAAGCTACACACACAACATAAGGGCATCTGCTGGGGCTTCCCATCCTGCGGCCAGGCCCCTAAAAGCTTTCAGGCAATTGTGCCAAACTGCTCTGAATCCTGAAAGCTTGCAGATCTTTTGGCTTTATTGCCCATTGCCGGCTTTCAGTTGCATCATATATGCTAAGTATCCATGGCTTGTTTTCTGCCCTGTATGGATTTCAGATGGAAGGCTGCTCAAACAATCCGGGGTGTGCTTGTCCTTCAGTGATTGTTGGCCTGTTCTCTTGCTGCAGAAACAATTTCCTGTTTCTCTACCTCAGTTTCCTATTTTTCAAACCGAGTTACAGTAATTGAAGGCATGTTCCTAAGGAGCTGAAACAACGCAAGGTTTGCATGTGGGAAGCGGTTGCTTTGTGGAGTTATTGCTTTACCTGCTGTAAGCTCTCCTGAAATTGCTCTGCGTGGCAGAAATTCCTGGGGGGAGCTTCTGTATGTCTGACTTCCACTGCCTGTTTTGCTATATGCTGTGCTGCAGAAATGCGTTCTGAACTTCTTTGTTCTTCCAGCCGGAACCGCAGAGCTGGGCCAGAAGAAACCAAAGAGATGCGTTGGCTGTAAGCTGCAACAGCTTTGGGAGGTGGGGGGTTGAGCTCAGTCCTGGGGGAGCTGAAGGGCAGAGGTGCTTTGTGTGCTCCAATGCAGCTCCTGTGACACGGCAGCTTCTCAGCTCTTTGCATTCTGGAGAGCAGCGTGCTATTTTTGTGCTGGGGAGCACACAGCTGTTTCTCAGATGCATGCAGGCGGCGCAGGTGATCTGGTTGGGCTCTGTATTATTGCAGTGTGCTGCTGAAACGTGTGAGGTTTCTTGCATACCTATCCTTCCACATTTACTCTCTCAAAATAAGAAAAAAGACAAGCCATACTGAATAGTCATTTGCAAGTTCCTGTTTATTTAAGGTGGGAAGAGATGCTTCATGTAAAAAGACAGAGAAACTGACATCCTGAGCCCATAATGGGCTCAGGGTGCAGAAGGCTTGCTGCTGCTGCACGCCTTTAGCCCCTGAGACCACAACTGATGTGCAGGGTGATGAATACCCTGAACTGAAGTGCAGGGCGGTTCTTGCAGCTGCTCAGCACTCTGTGGAAGCTGAGAGCTGCTCCTGGTGGCAGTTTGTCACAGGGATGTGGGCTCCATCCGTCTGTCCATCCATCCATCCTCTGGGGACCGCTTCGCTTCCGCTGGATGGAGCTCTGGGAAGCGGATCTTTTCCCATGTCTGGCTCTTTATTGGGGTAAAGGTCTGTGAATTCTGCATAAATATTTACCGTATCCCATCCTAACCAGCTGAGAGCTGCTAATGCTGTTAGTTAACAACAAGAAGAGCTTTGCTTATTTTGTTTGCGGGTGTGTGGCTTGTACGTGGGCAAGAGGAAATGTGTTCCTTAATCGATAGAGTGTGAGCGAAGGAATAGGGGCTGAAGTTGGGGTTATTTGACAAAGAACAGTGGAACAGAAATAGGAAGATCCTGGAATGTTAAACCTGGAATGCGAAGGCGGCGTGCTGTGGAAGCACTGAAATAACTTCAGTGTCTTAATGTTTTATTATATGGGTTAAGTGAGCATCTGCTGTTCTTTCCTGTGTTCTTAGGAGGTGTTTGGCTGTTGTTTTTATTTAATGGTGTGGGAGGTACCATCGCCATTCCCTGTTTTCTCTTTCCTCTGCCATCTGGGACTGTAGAAACTCAGGTTAACATAGAGCAGGGACCCATGTTTCCAGCCCTAGCCATAGCCTTGCTGTCTCTCTGCTTGCTTTTTTGGTCCAAGACTTATTTATTTTTTTTCCAGATTGTTTTCTTCTTATGTCCTGTGGCTGAGAGAGTATGGAGGGAAGGAAATCTGGGAAATCAGAGTAGGAAGCGAGATAGAAGCTTCCATTCCTGAGCCTTTCTTGTTTTTACACCATTTCCTGGCAGCTGCGTTGGGTTGTACTTGAAAGGAATGCATTGTGTTGCTTTTCCCCAAAATCTGCAGATAAAACATCAATCAAAATTAATAGTCTAAAATTATAAGCCAGACAGTGCAGCCGGCAGTGAAGCCTTTGCCTGCAGTGATCCTACTTGGGTCATAATCCTGTGTTAGAATCCGTCGTTAACATGCCCACCTTTATTGGGAGTGAATAGGAGCTCAAGTGCCAATGGGAAATAAATGATATTTCCATGTGTCGATGCCAGGGAGGGAGTTCTGATGCTTCAAGGGCCTGGAAACGTCCCCTCTGAGGTGAAGGCACAGCCCTGCAGTGTATCCAAATACTCCCTGCAGATCTGAAAAGCGAGCTCAGGCAGGGGAATGAGTGCATGAGCAGAAGCAGGGAGCAGACAGGGGCAGGAATTGCTGTCTTTGGCTTCCTGTCTGCTGCGTAATTGCAGCCGTGGTGCAGCTGTGGCTTTGAGGTTCTGTTTGGTACCGGCAGGCATTGCGTGGGGCAGCACAGGAGGGACGTTTTGGTTCACAGGATCTGAAGGATTGTTGTTAATACAGTGATTTACTGCGGATCGATCCTTATAACAGTGATAAGGGGGTTGAGTTGCGTTAGGAAACAGCAATTGAAACCGCCGAAGGTGGGATGGGAAATAAAACAAGACAAATGGTTTTGTGGCAGAGGGTACCCCAGGAATGTCATGTGTGAGCACTGTGCTGCCTGGGGCACGGCTGCAACCTTGGGAAGATTTACATTAATCAAACACAAACGGACAGCGTAGCGTGAAGAAATTTCTATCCCGCTAGCAGCGCTCACAAACTTCATTAGCTTATTGGGGCAGAAAAAGAAAACAGCCCCTTCCCCCTGCCATCCTTTTGCCCAGGGCTCAGCCAGCCTGCTGCCCCTTGCTCTGACCTCTGGGCTCCTTTCCTGGGCTGGCAGCAGGCGTGCTTCCCTTCTCACCCATGTATGTGTATATATGCACGCAGCTATATCTACATACACGTGCACATCAAAGCATATGTAAATACACAACAGTGGATACGTGTGGCATGTATACAGGCTGTCTATCTCCAATGCACACAGCTCTGTAAGGGTGGATGCTGCTGGAGGAGGAGGGGTTTGTTCCATCCCAGCAACGGAGCAATTGAGCAATGCTGCTGGAGGATATGTGAGCATGGAAGGAATCGGAGAGCTCGCAGGAGGAGAGGTGTATGGGGAGGGCTGGGTGGCAGCGTGCTCCCCCTGGACGTGGGCCTTTGGGATCTCCCTGTGCTCTGAGCCTGGCTGGTGAACCAGGTAACGTGGAGTCTTTGTTCCTTTTCACATGAATGTGCTGGAAGATGAGGGAATAGTTCCTTGAATGCAGAGGAGAGAGGAAGAATTTTTCTTTAAATGTGCTGGAAGAAGAAGGGAAGGAAAGGTTTGGGTTTATTCTCTCGTGGGGCTTTTTGTTTTCGTTCTATTTCTAGCTGCTATGTGAACCTCAGTTCCTCTTTTATATTTTCATTGTAAAAATGGCCAATTAAATACGATGTGATGAGAATCTGTGCCTTGGTGTCTCAGCTCAGGAACAAAGGTTTGGCAGCAAGAGAGCAAGCCCTGGGTGCTGTCACCCCTCCTCTTGGATCCCAGTGCTGGATCCAAGTACCCCCCAGCCCTCTGCATCTGAGCAGAACCTCCTGGTTTTCAGTGAATGAATGTGGTTTTGATGAGCTGACATTTTATGCATGTTGATATGACATACTGGCGTTGAGGAAACCATCTTTGAGATATTTCTGTTTGTGCTGAAAATGATTTTTGCTGATCTTTTGCTATTTTGGGTTTAATTGTGTTTGTTTGTTTGTTTTGTTTTATTAATGAAGCAAACAACATTGGCAGGGAACAGTCATAATGCTGCTCTGAGCTGTGCTCTGGTGCAAAACAGAGGCTGTTAATACAGAGCCTCCTCCCCATTAGCAATAGTTTCCGTGAAGGCAGGGGTGTGAAGATGTGATGTGAAAGGGTTGGGGTTTGTTATCACTGCTGGGGGTTTTTGTTGTGGGTGGTGTGTGTATGTAATGTACGTAAATCTACAGGCAGACATTTTTATGGTGAGAAGTGCCCCAGGCAGCTCAGCTCCATGCATGGAGGGCAGCTTGCTGGCACCGGTGGCAGTGGGTGCTGGTGGTTCTGTGCCATGGGGAGGGAGGAGGCTCCCGGCTTGGTTGTGGGGTGGGGAAGGGAGGGAGCAGAGCTGATAGCAGGACGCCAGTAGCTCAGTGAGCTCTGCTGTGCTATGCCACGTCCCGAGGAGTTCCGCTGCCATCGCCTCGTGACGACCGGTGGGTTTCCTAAATCAGGGCTTTCTTCTATTTTAACAGAACCAGGAGGCAAATACTGACATGCACGCTCGGAGGCCTATTAATAGCCGTGTGTTTGACTCAGACGTTGCTCTCAGGATCTTGAGCCATTTTACAAGCTCAGTGGCTTCGCCGTTGTTTTTTTTTCCCCTTCCATTTTCTAGCTGAAGAAGCAGGGCTCGGTGGTGTCAGCGCTGCTGCCTGCTGCTCCAGCCCTTTGCAGCTGTGGGCTGCAATGCAGGGCAGGATGCAGCACCTCGGGGCACAGCGTGCTCTGGGTGTCACTGTGAATGCCATCACTTCTGCTGCTGTGAGCATGGAGTAGCTCTGCGCTGTGTGCTCTGCAGGTGAGGCCTGCGCTTCAGGGCAGGAGCACAAAGTGGGTTTGCATCTCATAGAAATCTCCTCTTTTTTCTCAGTGATGTAAATAAGATTGTAATAACGAGATTGAATTTGATTTAATCAGAGATTAATGGATGTATACAGGCTGTCTATCTCCAATGTACACAGCTCTGTAAGGGTGGATGCTGCTGGAGGAGGAGGGGTTTGTTCCATCCCAGCAACGGAGCAATTGAGCAATGCTGCTGGAGGATATGTGAGCATGGAAGGAATCGGAGAGCTCACATATAAGATTTAAATAATGAGATTAGCCTCAGTTTTGGTCAGTAGCATAGCCAGACTCTTTATAGTTCAGTTTACATCCCATGTTTTCTCTTTGTGAGTTGCGACCAACTTCTTGATATGCAGTTGAATTTTCCATGGCTGCTTTAAAACAGGAGCAATACAAGAGAGAACAGTGCTGAAGCAGGCAAAGCAAAACGTTCAATCAGTTGCATGTTTATAATTTAGTCTCGGGCAGTTTGGGCTCCTGATGTCACTCTCATTTTGTTACCCACAGTGTTTACATCTACGTTAGTAAAACTTCACCTGGAGAATGAGCTCCATTAGGAGCTATGAGGGACTGAGAGCTAGCAGTACACCATTCAGGTTCAGCAACAATGTGGTAATGATTTCTGTGCTATGGCTTTCGTTTAATGCAGCTTGTATATCCAATTTTTTCTCGCTGTATATTGGGCCACTGGGAACACTTTGCCTTTGGGCAGGTGAAGGTGTATTAGCTGTAAATTAGTTTATTGCAGCTGGCAAATACTTGGAAGCTTTGTCTGCACATCCCATGCGGAATGGGTGTAGTTTGGCCAAAGGTTCATGACTGGGTGGGAGAAGCAAAGGCTGCTTTTTGGTTGAGTGTCTGCTTAGCACAGAGCTGATAGATTCCTGGTTTTGATGAGCTGGCAGGTTTGGGGCTTGAGATGTTGGCGTAATGTTTCCAGGCAGTAAATGCCCATTATCCTTTAAAAGGAGCTGACAAGAGAATCAAAGGTAAACTTGAGTCATGTCATGGTGCTGTTTTTGGAGCTGATGTTATTCATCCTGACCTTTTATACTGTAGGAGTAACATGATGACACTACTGAATTGTACAGTAGGTCAGGCAAACTGATGCGAGCATTCCTTCTAAATACATAAATCCATCAGTGAAGGTGTTGCAGATCCATGCACAGCTGTTAATGTTTCTGATGTTTATTGCAGGTCTGTTTTAGCAGGAGTTGGGGTGTCCTAACGCTTCCTTGTGCAGCAGCTGGAAAACAAGAGCTGTTCCTTCCTGGTATCCAGAACCTGGGAGCCAGTTGTTCTTCCAGAGGTGCCGTGTTCCTGTGCCAGGCACTGTGCTCACTCACTCCCCAGAAATGCAAACTCTGGGCCAACTATTCAAATGTGGCTCTGAACCTTGCACAGAGATTTGCAAAACTTCAAGCTGGAGCATTGGAGTTAGTGCTACAGTATTTTGAAAGCTACGTCTCCAGTTGTATTGCGTGCGCTGCGTTGGTTTATTTTTCTTTTTCTGCTCCCTTTCTCACTGCTGTCTTTTGCTGGTTTTCAGAAGTGCTTCCACACCGGCCTTGCTGCTGGTTCCACGAGCAGGAGCTGGGTATGGCATTAATAGGGACCTGGGCTGCGTGCCTAATGAAATGCATTAGGGCTGGGCAGGCTGGGAGCGATCTCTGAGCCCTCTGTGTGCGTTGGAAGTCCCAAGGCGCTGCGTAGCGTTGGGTTTCCACGCTTGGTTTAGGAAAATAAAATGGTCTGAGGCAGCGCCCGTGTTCCTTTGTTTCTTCCTTTGATTTCTGCGTGCTTCTGCCCAGGGAGCTGCTCCAGACTCCGTGTAGGAGGACGGCTGGGAGGGAGGCGGGGAGCAGCGCTGCTTCCAGCTCTGAACTGCAGTTCCTGGCAGGCAGAGCAAACATTGCATTTCCCCGTCATTAGCTCCAGTTTACGGAGGCAGGTTGATGCTGAGTGCCGCAACCTGTCTGTGCAAGAACCCGTGCTGCTTTATTGCATTCCTCTGCAGCGGAGCAGGCTGTGGGCAAAGGGATTTCTAGGTGATTTTCAGGAAGGGTAAACCTGAGACAATCAGAACATCCTCTGCTGTGTTTTCTTCCCTCAAAGAGCTCACATTGCTGGGATGATATGAAAATGGGGGCAGAGAGGCTATTGGAGCTCCTCTGAGGTTGCTGTGCCTCGCTGATCTCAGCTCCCTTTCTTCCCTCAGGCAAACTTGAGCTCTGAGTATTTGCCTATAGCCTACTGAAAAATAATTACATAAGAAAAGTGGGTCAGAACTCCTGGAATCACAAGGCTTGACCTTTCTGCTAACGTGTGTAATGCAACGAGACCTTGCAGCAAATGAACAAATCACGGGCATTTCTTCTGGGCAGAGCACCAGGTTTTTGCTTATATTTTTCTTATTACATTTTTTGAAGGTCTTTTAGACAATATGTAGAAAAAATCTACATATGCTTTAGTACTTGTAGTATTTAATTCTTTTTTTTTTTTTTTTTCCATTTCAAATACATGAATTTTTCTTTTCCAGAGGTGAAAACTGACTGAATTTGGACTTGAAATCAATCAGATTGGGAAACAAGTAGGAAATCATCTGTGATGTGGCAGCCTCTATTTTTCATCAGCATCTGAAGAGTTTTTATCCCTATTCTGAGCTATGCTTTATGGCCAAACTGCATCCCTGCTGCTTGAATCTTCTGTTTAGGCTGAACCTGAAAGTGGCACTGGAGATGCTGGAGCCACTTGTGTTATTTATGCCCCCTCTCACTGCTCCCCTCTCTGCTTCTGGTTGGTCTGTCTGCTCCTGCCCAGTTGCAGGCACTCAACAATCATTGTCCTTGTGTTGGAAGGCCTGGAGATGGAAAGCTGATGCTTCCAAGCTTTGGAAGTTGGACAGGAGTGGAAGAACAGTGCTGGCTGCTGAAAATGGCTCTGTCCCCTCCCCTTTGTAGAGTTTCTGAGGGGACTGAGAGTTCTTGCAGGGTCCTGGCTGCAGCAGCAGAGCAGCACAAAAGCCACATTGAGAATGGCTGCTGGGGAAGCCCTCCTTCCTTGCCTGCCCTGTAAATGCAGCTCTTTCTCCACAGAAAGCCCTGACATCAGCTCTTGGAAAAACCCAAGTGCTTGTGTCATGGAAAATAGCTGAGGCACTTGCTTGGGCTGGGGCTGAATGACTGAACTGTGGATGAAACTTTCTAGAGATGCTTTTCTTCAACCCCTTCCAAATGTTACTGTTTGCAGAGAAATGGAAACCTTTCCATCTGAAATCTGACAGGGAAGGGATGCTGAGGATGGAGCTGCAATTGGCAATAGTATGTTCCAAGTATGCTGCTTGCCTTTTCTGTTTTCTTGTTTTGTTTTTAATTTATGTGTTTAACAGCCACTGTTGGGAGCTCTTTTCAAAGTGGATCTTGCTGCTAAGTGGCAATTCCAAGAGAGAACAGTTTTCCTATTAGATGGCCATGACTACCTGCATCATCAGGAAATTCCATGCAGCTCCTTATATGGAGGCAAATCTTGATGTTTTTGTGGGACGTTTTACAAAGAGTTCTTTTTGCATTCTGTTTTTCTTCCCCCTTTTTTTTTTTTAATTTGCTCTCTTCTCATTCTTGCTTCAAAGATCCAGTTTGCAAGGATCAACAGATCCAAAGATCTGCTGAAAGCTTTATGAAGTCTATGAGCTGATACTGCGTGCAGCAGTGTTTTTCTGCCCAACGCTGCTGCACACATTTGTATGTATGTATTTTAAAGCTCACAGAGGACGTCTCTCAGTATTGCTCTCACTAGCAATGATGGGATGCTTTTCACCATCCTCTTACACTGCTAACTTCTCATACCATCAAAGTCCTGCTGGCTTTCCAGGCTTGAGAAAAGGCATCTATTTTTTTGTTTCTCTCTTTGATTTTACTGAATTGAACTCGCCCTGGTTAAGTGCTGGACTCAGCACTTCAGGTTGCTGTGGGGCTGGTGCTTTGCATTGATCCTTACACTGATCCACCAGGAGATATGATGGTAGCTTGAATTGTTTACTCTGTTTCCTGACCTAAAAGCAAAAATGAAGGGTGCTCTCCAGTTATGCAAAGGGACTTTGGGCCATTGGTAGGCTGGAGGTACGTGCTGATGCTTTGTGAGGACCAGTCCAGCACTGAAGTCGCTGACAAAATTTAAAGGACGGGGAACAGTGTCGAGTCCCCTCAACAAATACCAGCCCTAAATTCCCCATGTTCCTGCTCAGAAGGCAGCGACTAGCTCTGCTTGCAAGCTGTTAGTAATCTAAAGCTAATAATGCCACAAACGGTTCTTCCATGAGTCATTGCGTCAGCTGTGGTTGCTGCCTCGGACTCCTACAAAAATAACATGGAAACTTTTATTGCCCAGCTCAGTTTCGCCTCCTGGTGCACTTGCTGCAAGTTCCTGGGATCTGTGTGTTGGTCCCAGGAATCCGCACCATTTGGTGCCCTCCTTCATCTGGCTGCTGCTCCATCCACACCTTGCGCTGCAAGCTGTTGTCATCAGTCTGCGCTTGGGGTTTTATTTGAGGGGAAGAATCTGGGTGGTTTTCTGAGCTTGTGTGCTGTGCTCTGGGGAAGAGATGACGCTGCTCTTTAAGTGGGTCAGTGCTGGGACCAGTGGGCTCCGTGTTGGATCAGCGCTGTCTGCAGAGGGCTGTGTGCTTGCAGCTGCAGTCTGCGGGCAGCGTGGTGAGCTGGAAGGCTTCTGCCTGTGTTTTTTCTTGGTTGCTAATAGTAGCCCACTTGCTGCATCTGTGTCTCTCTCAACCCACCTGTCATTTGCTATCTGATCAGTTCATTTTACTCAATCTGCTGTGCTGTACAGAACACACCTGCCCCCGTTTTGTTGTGGCAGAAGACTGCCTTTAGCTCTGTATTAAGGTCACATTGGTACTGCTTTTGTTCAAGTCGTGTCAGCACGCTTCTGTAATACCTTTCTCAGGGCTTTTAAGCCCAGCAAATGAGTGCCCTGGTGGCTGTGCCTAGCTGCAAACTGGGGAGATGCACAGCCTATTTGTTTCTCACTTTTTGAAAGATGTAGTTCTGGAAAATACCTGCAAAAAGGCATTTCAAACATCCACGTTTACTGTAATTTCAAGGCACTTCTTAGCCCTACTAGATTTTCACAGAAAATGTAGCATTTTTCTAGCTTCTATCAGTGCAGGTCCAACCAGGGTACAAGAAATGCAGCATGATGGATGCTGAGGGGAGCTGGGTGTGCTAGGAATAAAGGTGTGAGGCTGTCAGGCAATTTGTGTGTCATTCAGGAGTAGCTATGGGATCCATGTGGGTTTGTGTAAGCAAAAGGAAAGGAAAAGCCACCTTCCCCTCAGGAGTGCAGGCAGCAAAGCAGCTTGTTGTGTCACCAAAACCTGTGGAGGTGGTGCTGGCTGAAGGTCTCTCATTGACTAATTACTGGGTGAAACCTTCTGAAGTAGAGTGATGGAATTTTTCAATAGCCGTGGTTTGGGGCTTTTACTCTGGGGAGGTGGATAAGGCTCTAAGTCAACCTCTGGTTGTTCTCTTTCTAACTGTGTAGAAAATACGAATGAACCTGTAATTGTTTCTCATCTCTGTTGGGTTCAGGGTAGTTGGGTGACTTTGCTGTTTTTCCCAAATCTGAGATTCTGTGAGAAGGTTTGTCTGTGACAAGCAGTGCCTTATTTTAAATGAAACTAATAAAGCAGTGAAGAAGCTTCTGTTGCGACTGTTCATCTCCTAATTAAAGATGAGTTCCGTCAAGCAAGCAGTTTTTGGCTGCTCTCTTTTGTGTGGGTTTCACAATATTTCTTACTCATCTCGGCACAAGTTGTAGTAATTCATAATTCCACTGTGAAACACGCACAGGCCTCAAAATTTCAGGGATGTGAGCAGTAAAGTGCACAGAACTTCTCTGAATCTAAATATTTTTTTTCTTTGATCGCTTCTGGAGACAGCAATTAATTGAAATCTTGTAATATTTCAGAACGGGAGGAGCTGGAAGAAAAAAAAAAGCCAGCAACCCCAACATGGTTATCGGAGCGCTGTGCTATTTATGGTCAGATATATTTTCAACCTCCAGGGCTGGAATGGAATGCTTTGTGCTGCTGGAGCTGGGGAGCTTTCCTCGCTCGGGTGTGTTTGGACACAGATTTTCAAACTGTCTTTTTCTGGAAGGAAGCACGCGGGCACGGCTCCAGCACCGAGTTGTGCATCCACGTGTGAGTTGTAATGCAGTGTTTCTCGTTCTTGGTACACGTTTCTCACTGGGCTTTCTGGTAAATAGGTTTCACCAACGCAGCGTGACTAACAGGGCATACTTTGAGTAATTTGATGCATTTGAGTTACTTGAAATTATTTGACCCAGTATTTTAGAAACAGAATGTGCCTTGGCTTTTAATTGTTCCTGGTATTTGGGAGGAGAGAGCGGAGCGACGAGTTTGAAAATGCGCTGACGTTCATCAGCTATCAGACAAAATGTCTGCAGGGTTCGATCGTGGAACCCAAACGTGCCAGCAATCTGTGGGGCTGAGCCTCCAGCCGAGGGCCGCACCCTGACATTTATTTCACGTGGTGCTGAGTGAAGTGACACAGCGTTCGGTGCTGCTTTCGGATTTAACGTGAGCATGAACGCTCCCGCGGCCTACCCAGGCCTGCAGCCTGCCAGGCCCCGCGGCCTACCCGGCCTTCGTCTTTCCAGGCCCGCGGCCTACCAGGCCCTCCCCGCCGGCCTGCCCACCTCCCTCCCTCCCGCGGCTCCAGCGCTTCCGGGCAGCTCCGCCCCGCAGCGGGCTGTCGGCAGGACGGGGAGGGCCGGGCCGGGCCGGAGCCCGGGGAGGGTCGGGGCTGTGCTCACAAGGCTTGGCCTTGCTGAGGGCTGCAGCCTTAGGAGAGCTCAGAACCCACTCAGAACTCAGCTCCCGTTCTGACCCAAAGAAATCCTGAAGGCTTCCACATAAAAATAAAAGCCATCAGTGTTTTCGTTATAAATAATTAGCGCCAACAGCTTACATGCATTAAGCAGAAACATCGTGACTTCTAGACCTCAAAAATCCCCTGTTTGCGCTTCTGCTTGAGCACATTGTAAATAACTCTGAGCTGTTTGGGTAAACAGTGCGGCAATGAGCTGGTTCTGTTTTGTTTGTCAACAGCTCCTTTTGCTGCAGGAGCTGAAGCTCAGGGGTTCTGCACACTTGGTGGGGAGAGACTGCAGAATAAGCTTTTTCTCTGAAATGCTTCATCAAAATATTCTTGAGTGGCGTTAGGATGTTTTTAAGCAAACAAAAGCAAGTGCGATTGATTAAATAATAATAATAAAAAGATGTAATTCATCTTGGATGTTTTCCCCTGCCTTTGAAGGGTTATAGATCCTTTCCCTGGACTACTTGCTTTCCCTTGCTGCTGTTGGATGTAGCACTGGGTGAGCGCTGATGGTTGGACCCGATGTCTCAATGTTTTTTTCCAACCTTAACAATTCCACGATTCTTTGATCTGCTCACTGCTCAGCATTGGGTCCAAGCTGGGTGGCTGTTGTTTGCTGTGCCCTGGGTCTGCTCTGTGTGGTTGTTTCCTGGAACAGGCAGACAGAGTTGTTGGTGTCACCGTAGGGTCACTCACCTGGTGTGTCACCAGGTACTCATTTCAGTGCTGTGCCCTATTAGCAGTGTGTGCTTGGGCTCAAGCTGCCTAGTCCTAAAGCTGTACACACAGTTGTTAGCTGTTGTTAGCTGAAGTGAAGGATTAAGTTGGGTGCTTGCGCTGTGTCTGTGTGTCCAGTTATGTTTTCCAGGTAACTGGGAGGGAGTTAGCTCTGAGGCTGCTGTTTCGGGCTGTGCCACTCGATATATCGCAGGGCTTGGTGATGCACGTATGGAGAAAGGAGCTGCAAACAGGAGCATGTGGGGCAGCCTTCCTGCCTGTGCTCAGGGGATCTCTGTGGGAACGCTGCAAAGTGTCCGGCTTAGCTGAATGTGAGTTGGGAGCTGAAACTCATGAAAAGTTTTGAGAAAAACAGAGTAGAGGTTGGTGCTTTAAGCTGGGTGGCGTACTCCTCGCTCTGTCATCTGTCTGTGGTAATTCAAGGAGAACAAATTCCAGGTTTTGTAGGTCCTGCTTGTTTCATTACAGAATGCACATACACTTCTGCCTGCTTTTGCGTCTGAGCTGTTGCTTGTGTTGTTTGTGTTGCAGAAGTAACATCTGAAGTAGTTACTGTATTTCCAGCTTAACTTTGCACCATTGTCTCAAATTTGACCAATTTCATGAAAATAATTAAGACATCTTGTTAGGGAACGACTGCACGAGTTGCAGTGCTGGGCTTCATGGAACCCACATGGGAGGGAAGTAATGGAAGTATTACATCTGTAGGAGAATTTTCAGTGACAGTCTGGACCTTCTTCAGATGCTGGACAAGCAATCCATCAGCAGGCTGAAAAATTGAGTTATGTTAATTTTCATTGATGAAATTAGTGGTTCTGAGAGGAAGATGAGCTGCTATGCTAATGGGAAAGATAGACCTACTGGACACTGGATTTGACAGCACGAATTCTGTTTCTGTTGTGTTCTGTTGGAAACCTTGCCTTGACAATTTTTTGCCTAGATGGGCCAATAATTTGCTGAAGTGGAAGAGATCTGTTATTCTCTTCTGAAGGCACTGCAAGAACGTAGAATAACTTTGTATTTAAGCATAAGCATTAATATCAAGCATAATACTGAGAATCTAAAAAAGCTCATTATATTTGTTGTTTCTCTTTTCAGGTTTCCTCTTAAAAAACCTACAAGGTAAGTTGCTGACATTTGGCTGCTTATGTACATTGCACGTTGTAACACAGTATGGTTGAAGGAGGAATGCTTGTTTAAAAAAAGAAAAAGAAAAGCATGCAAACCTAGAAGTACCCAGTACAGATGAGATCAGATTAATAGTTAGATCAGGATAAGGTGCTAAGAATTTGGTGGTGTACTCCAAGTGCATGGTGCAGTGCTGCCTTTTGCTGTGCATGCTGGATGGTCATCGTAGCTGGGATTGGAGTGGCAGATAAAGCAGCACTGCTTGTGCACAGCATGCAGCCATTTCCTTCAGTTGGTTGGTGGTGGGTGTTCCATGCCTTTAACTTCTGCATGGATGGGTGTTTCATGTAAAACGATTTGGGGAGGTTTTTCAGTTTTTTGGGAGATCACTTTTCATCTTGCAGACAGTTTGGAAATAGATTTAGCGCTGAGCACAATGCGTGCCATCTCTGTAAACTCGCTGCCATCAGGACTACTTAAGGTTATTTCCAGAGACTCACAGGTGGAGCAGGGCTGTTGTGTGCAGTAGTCAAGACTCTGCTTTGCTTGCCACAGGCACGGCAGCATTCTGAGCAGAGAGTCTCCAGCAGACAAGAAGCAGAAGGTTGAGCGCTGCAGCAGCACCCACGACTTCGATCCCACAGGTAAAGCTTTAAAACTCCGCGGGTGAAGATCCTGGCCTGGGCTTCTGGGGATCAGAATGAAACCGGTTTTAATGTGTCAACATATGTGGTGTTCAGGAGTGTTGCTGTTCTGTGTTTGCAAAGCCCTTCTGAGGCATGCAGGCATTGAAATGAATGCAGGCTTGCTTTTAAAGACGCTCATCGACAAAGTAGCTGTTAATTGTGTGAGAATAAACCCAGATTAGTGGTGTCAGTGAGTAATTACAACTGCTTCCTCTTTCAGAAAAGTTAGTCTGAAATTTCAGGAGGCAAACACTGTAATTAGTTGTCAGTCGTTCTTTTGGCTGTTGAGTAGAAAAAGGCGTGAAATGTGAGACCCTACAGACTCAACTAGAGCTAATATTCCTGATTGGATCTTTTGAACTGTGGTGGATTTTGAACCATCTCTGTCCTTTGTGAAATGAGTTTGTGCTTTCCAACGTGATGCATTTTATGATGAGCTTCTGTTTTTTTAAAGGCTGTGCTGTCCTATTTTTTAACCTTCTGAGAGGTCAGCTTGTTCAACCTGTCCAGTGCTGTCATGGGAAATTAGGGTGCATGCAGGGATTTTTCCTTCCTTCTGTGAAAGACTAACCCAGTGACTACTGTGTGTGTTCATAAAATGCATGACAGGCTCTTGCCTGAGCCTCCTGGCCCCATGCAATGTGCTTTTCCATGTCTGTGCATTCTGCTGTTTAGTCCAGTCAATTCCCTGGGGCTTGAGGAAGAGATGAGAGCTGAATTGGAAGGCTGTAAAACTTGCAGAATGTGTTTTTGCACTAGGCATTTGGAGCTGATGTTTATAAATCGTGCTGTTCGTTAATGCTTCCTGCCACTGGCTGCATCACTCCTTCCTGATGTACACAGGATAAATTGAAATGGGCTTTTAATGTCTGTTTAAAAAAAAAAAGAAGGGAAAAAATCTGAATTAGTGGTTGTTGTCCTTTGTCCTTGGGATATGTAATGTAGAACTGTGGGGTTGGCTGAGGGAGGGCTCAGGCTATGAACCTCTTTGGTAGAAAGAACTCTTTGGAAGCAAACCTCAGGAATCTTTTAATCTCAATTTGATAAAAGTAATGCAAAATTTTGAGGGCTGCTACCTGGCACCACTTTTAGGATGCTTGTGATCTGGTCTGATGGATGAACTCCACACTGTAGCCTCCATAAGATTCCCTTCTTTGTAAGGGGTGAATCCAGAATGCTGAACCGCTGTGCACACATTTATTACTTACTCTGGAGATGGGTTTCCATGGATTTCCATGTCTGAACTGTTTTTTGCCCAAAATATTTTCTACAGTTCATAGCAGAGAACTTCCTTTATTGTGTCTCAAATCCTGTGATAAATTCTTTGTGGTGTTACCTGTGCCTTCACGCTCGTATTATTCACCCCTTATTCCAAGTGTTTCACCTATGTTTTGTTCACATCTTATTTGTGTTTTGCACGATTTAACCTAATAAATCAGTCTGTGTTTTTCATGAAGTTTTTTTTCTTCTCATGTTTGGTCTCCATATTTTCTATATCTCTCTCTCCTTCTCTCCTGCTCTCGTGCAGATAGCTCCTCCAAGAAGACAAAGTCTAGTTCGGAGGAGAGTAGATCCGAGACGTATGGTAAGCTCCAGCAGCTGCTGCAGCCTTGCACCTTTGCAGTCTGCTCCATGCTTTCTGTCTGTGCACCTGAGGCTTTTATTTATCCCTTACGTGGTCCGCATGGTTGGCTCTGCAGCAAGGAGTGGGATACTGGGTTTAAATGTTGCTTCAGTGTATCAGCTTGTAGTTCTTGTAGTGCCTGGAAACTAACCCACAGGTGGCAAGCACAGGTTGTCACCCCTTCTCCTGATCTCTTCCTAACTGGGAAAACTTGGTGGGGCTGCTGTTCTTGGAGACGTTGTGCCATCATTTGTTTTTGGCACTGTATGAAGGTGGCTCATGCTGGGCTCCACAGGAGCGTGTGTAGTTGTAGTCTGCCTTGCTCTGATTGTAGCAGTTAATCTGGATGAGCTGGTTGTAGTTCACATTTTGCACTGTCTGGTAAGGATCTCCTATCAGTTTCTTTTCATTTTTCAAGGAAGGGGGAAAAAACATCACTGAAAATAACTAAAAAAAAATAATGGAAGAATGTGAACTTAATCATTCTTCATTCAAAAGAAGGGAGTAACTTCCCTGCTCCTTTGGCATTGCTGTGTACTGCTGTGTTGTCAGCTTGTAGGCTGGAACAAATAGGCACGAAGCAGTCTGGGACAGGAGTAGCCTTACACGTCATTGTGTTGCCAGCACGCCACCATGGGTGCTGCTGGAAGGGATGTCTGCTGAGCAGAGCCTGTTTGCTCGTCCTGCTTTCTTCAGCTTGCATCAGATATGTTAGTCTTTAGACTGCGACACTCTTCTTCCTACCCTTATGTTAACGACCTGTTGGATTTGTGATCCCTAATGAGATTTGCACTCATATGTTAAGAAATTAACTGCAGTAAGTTTTCACAGGTTGGTGGGTGCTGTCTTGAATTCTGCCAGCTTGTGAGACCCTTGGGCCTGGGCTGAGCCTGGCCAGTACTGCTGCACATCGTGTTTCTCATCTTGTATTTCCAGCTCTGTCTTCACTCCAGTCATGGGCTGGCCTCCATGCCCTTCCCTTTTTCTTCCTGGTATTTGAAATACTTGTCCCTAATACTTTCTGTTTCGTATTTTTCTTTGCTGGTAATTGTGCTTGCTGTATAACCTCCTGTAGCCTTGGAACAGATACAGTGAGTCTTGAAGTATCAGCTGTGTTGTTTCACTCCAATAAAGCTACCTGTTGTTACTGTGATCCAGCTTCTTAAACTACCTGAGTAATAAATACATGTTGCTGTCATAGCTCTGATTGTAAGGAACATAAAGAAATAAAACAGAGCAAACAAAAAACCCATAGAGTTTCTTCTAAACCAACACAGGCATGTTAGCAAAGCCATTCAGTTGTGGTTTAGGGAGCTGTGGTCTGTTCTTTCTGTTAGTAGGGAATCTCTTTGCTTTCCCTGGATTTTGAATCATACATATTTCTTATTAAAAAGAAAAAACCAACAGAAAGTAATGTGAGACGGTTGTGTTCCTCAGGAACTGTGAACAGGTTTTGAGAGTGCCTTAATTTGCTTCAGTAGAGCTGGAAACCTTAACAGCTGCAGGTTACAGATCTGCCTTCTCTGCTCAGAAGGAATGAACAAGGAAACAACCTGCTCAGAAGGTGCATATTTGAGGGTGATGTTTCTGATGAGCTTATGCTGAAGCCTTGACTTGTTCTTTCCTTTGCTGGGTTGATGCTGGCTGGTGACAGCACAGCTGACTGGATCCTACGGCTTGCACCATCATTGTGCCTGATGCTGCTTACCCATAATATACTGGAGGTGCTGTCAGACTATTCTAGTTTAATTACAGGAAACATTTGGTATGCTTAATGGAATGTATCTGTGTTTATACTTCTCCCTCAGTCTGCACAGTGTCCTGGTTTTCATGTATGGCAGAAAGAAACATGACTTCCTAACTTAAGCTTTCGCTTCCCCCAAAGTTTCCTGCAGATGCTCTGTCCGTGCCCAGTATCTCTGGGAGCAGTTTCCACTCATCCTTCCTTTCCTATGGCCTTTTCTGTGTTGGACCTCGCCCTGCCTTTTGTCTCTCCCCTCTGCTTTTCCCAGGTCCTGTGGTATGTGCAGAGAGGTTTGTTGTTTGCTTTGGAAGGGACCGAAATATTTTAAGATCTGCAAGTAGAAATACTGTACTGATATTTTTCTGGCTGGTGACTGGCTGTTAACTGGCTCTTTCTTGGGCTAGCCTTTGGAAGGGGGGTAATAGGAAAGTCCTGAGTGACATCGGGGAAAGGAGGTGATTTCGATGTATGAGTTTGTTCTGACCTCTTGAAATCCTTAATGAAGGAGCAGTAGACCAGATTTTTTGTTTGAAATATCTGAGTGGTCTGTGGGGGGAGAGTGGTTAGGTAGGAAAATGTTTCGAGATACAGAAGCTGATTTATGATCGTATTAAACTTAGAGTGAGGTATTTTCTCCCATAAATCCAGATTTGTGTCTGGGTTCTCAACAAAGCCTGGATGATGAGCAGAGTGATTGGGTATAATTTCAGGTATGCTGTAATGGAATAATTAGTGCCACAGCCTTCACAGTGCTTAGTACCTCTTGCTTGAAGTAGAATTCCTGTCTCTCAAACAAACTGATAATTGAAAGTAACTCTAAGGGGGAGAGCTTGGATGTTGGTTACCTTTCCCCACAACATGGTTGCTCTCCAAAGATGCCTTCTTTTATATTCAGCAATGGTCATTTCCCAGCCCAAATGATAGGCTAGGCCTTATGCACACTCTTCCACTTTGTTACCTTCAACTTTGGATTGAAAAATCCAGATTTTGCCCCTGTTGAAGTGTTTCTACAATCAAACCCTGGAGAATCTTTCCTTACTCTTCCTGTTTTCTTTCCTACCAGCTTTGTGTCTTTATGCTGGGACCGTTTTTCCAGCCTATTAAAAGGCCTCTTGGGAGCCCATGTGATAGAACTGGCCCCGATGAGAGCAAGGGGCCCTTGACCACAGGGACCGAATGCATTGTTGCTATGGGAGCTGCCAGTCCTACGTTTAATGGTTAAAACACATTGTTCCTTTCTTCTAGGAAGGCTACCATACCTAGTTTTGTGGATGGCTTCTAGTGCCATGTTCATGAACAGCTCTATCAGAGGTCTGTGTGCTGCATCATTTCAGATGGTACAGTTTTTGCTTTGGCTTTATCTGACTTCTGTTGCCAAGCTAGTAGAGGAATCTGAAGAATGCCTCCAATATGGCATTTTGCATGGAGAACGTGGTAATAACTAAAATATAGTGAAATACAACAATTTCCCCCGATGAGAAATTTCCTGTATGAAAGCTGATGGTTTTATTCGTTTTGTGGAGCGGGTTTTCTGCAAACACTGGCTGGAAATAAAGCTTCCCTCCCAGAGTGAAACATTTGGACGTTCTCAAAGCCCCAGGGAGTTTGTTTTTGTTTATCCAATGATTCACGTCCAATCACTGTACTGAATTGCATTTTCCCATTGTGGCCTCAAGCCTCTGGGGAGGTTATAGTTGAGAAGTCTCCTCCCATGCTGTGTCCCACACAGTTGGAGCAGAGCAGGAGCTGCTTTTTGCTGTGGGAGCTGTGATTCGTGGCTCTGCTCTTTGGAGAGTCAAGTTTTCAGTATCAGTTCCTGATTTATTTGGAAGGTGAAATTTGGTGTTTTACCGAATAGCTTCAAAACGTTTAGCATCTGTAGAGATGGTAAATGATCTCTGCAGTAAGGAGGCTCGTGGGCTGTTGAAATGTGTCTGCCCAAACTGCCTGAAATGCTCATTTTTACCATACTGTGCTGTGACCTTGGAGTTGGGACTTCAGCCTTCCTGCTGCCCAGAAGTTGCATTGTGAGGGGCTGCAGTGTCCCAGAGGGAATAGTGCCACCTATTGAAGAGTTGGTCTTCTTCCCTGTAATGCCTTTTTGTCTGAGGTTGTTCGTTCCTAGCTGCTTTCATTTCGTGTCTCAGGCATCTCACTGCAGTGCACACTGAGCTGCTTTGCTGCACCCTTGGCTTGAGGTCCCAACAACTTCTGGAACTGCAATATGCGTGACGAGGAAAAAGGATTTTAAAGATATATTTTTTTTTCTTACAGAATCTTAGGAATCTACTCAAAATATGAAAATCTATTTATTTTTTATTTCATTTTTACTTAAAACATAGTTGCAATGGTGTTTCCTCATTGCAAGACGTTGTCGTGTGAAAGCAAATATGGGAACAAGATCATTACTGCTTTGATTTTGATTACTGTCAGCAATGAGTTCATTGACCTTGTAATTTTTCTTAAACTTCAGCTGGAAAAAGTGAGATACCACAGTAAGAATGAACACAACGAGCAGCTCAGTTTCTGTTCAGCACAAGTGAGAAATGAATGAAATGTGAATGAAAACCCATCACTACTTGCTTGCGTGGGCTCTTCATTGCTGCTCCAAGCTGGCAGACTTGTCTTGAAGTGGGTGAAGTTGTTTCCAGGTAGTGCTTTACATCTCTGTAAGGCTGCTGTGTGTCTTTCTCAGGCATGGCTTCTCAGCTGGCCTATGTAAGCCTCATCATAATGTGCTAGAGAAGGGCTGAGTGCTGCTTCTTGTCCAGGGATAAGTGAACAACTACAGGGAAATGGCAATACTGGAATAGTTTGGGTTCGAGTGAGCCCAATTAAATGATGGTCTTGGATAAGACTGAGACTTGTGCTGTGAAGCTGTGTAACGTGGTTATTGCTGGGACTTAACTAATACTCTGACAGGTCAGCTTTTGTTGCATCCCCCAATGCTTTGCCTCTGCTTTGGCCTCAGGTTCATTCAAGGAAGAAGCTTATCAGTACAAGATCCAGGGGTTATTGGTTCTGGGAGAGAGAGTTGTCATGGCAGAGCAGTGAGTACACAGGGCTGTGCTGTGCCTTTAAGCAAGGAAAGTTCTTATGAGTCAAAAGCTTAGTTAGTGTCTTACTCATAAAACCTGCACGTCTGGCAGCAGGGTTTAAAACGAGCTGTTTTTATGAAATAGCATGTGTTCTCTTTCCCACACCCCACCCTGGGGCATCATTCTTGTGAAGTGAGACTTGAAGAAGCTTGGTCATATAGAAAAATGGGAGGTACAAAAGGGAGAGGCATGTTCTCTCACTGAAGTGTATGAAGAGGGTGTGAGAGGTGGTGGTTTTTCTTCCTCCTGTCTGCTTTCACTTTACGTCCATCTCTGCTCTGCTCATCGTACGTCACTGTGTGTAGTGACATTTGTTGCAACCTTCTGAGCAGAAGGGGGATTACTGGGGTATGGTACTGGGATCAGGTGGATGTAGAAGTGCTGCAGTGCAACCTTCTCCACCACTCCCACACTGCTTCCACATGGGCCACGCTCCAGGAGAACAGGGCTGACTGGGTAGGCAGTGTTTCATTTGAGACTCCTCATTTCCATTGGGAGTTGCTGCAGAGCCACACTGGTGCAAAAGCAATTTAAAACATGGAGGTGACTTTGCACTCTTACAACTCTTTCCTTACAAAATGATTCCAGCAAAGACTGTCGTCCCAATTTCTTTTGTTCCTGCCACACCAAACGTTGCTTCAAGTTGCTATCTGATTGTGGAAGAGAAATCCAAGTCTGTCTCAAGATGCTGGTGGCAGAATTTGTTGCCTGACGTGGCTTGAGAAGCGAAGCAGCAAAGCAGGCTGCTGGAAGGAAGGTGATGTTTAGTAGCTAGTGGTTTCTGCTATGTAAATAAAACAACGTCCTTGAAGCATTTTGCAGAGTTCTAAAGTTGTTCTTCCAGATAAAGGCTCCTTTGTGGTAGGTGCTGTGCAGATGCTCTCAGGGAAGTGCTCTGCAATGAGTGTGCAGGGGCTGCTGCCTTCTCCTTTTTTTCCCCTTGTTTCACTTCCAGGTGAACAACAGACGTACCTTGCACTTTGCTTTTTCAAAGTGCTGCACCTACTGAGTACATCTGTCTTTGCAACAGTGTTTGTGTTCACACTATAACACTATACTGAGTATTTCCAGTAAGAAAGTTTTCCTTTGATGTCACACAGCAAGCTTGAGGAGGAGCAGATTCAGACTCAGAACTGCTGACATTTTGGCTCCATTCATAGATCAGAAATAGCTCAGTGAGAGGCTGGGTCTTGATTTCTGAAGTGTAGCACATGTGGCACGAGTAACATGAGTTACTCCTCAGTGCTCCTGCTCTGGGTCTGCGCTCACCTGGAACAGAAGGAGCTGAGCTGAGCTGAGATTTTTGCAGAAGAACTTTTCCTGGTCAGTACATCTGCATCAGTGCAACCATTGGTGTTGGTGTGAGAGATTTGGGACCTATTTGCATTTTTTTTTAAGTAGCATGTAGAAATTGTTTTTGATGGTGTACTGGACCTTATGAGCCAATGCCATGCTTTGAAGAGCCATTGGTTTGGACAGAGATAAATTGTGCTCATTGGTACATGCACATAGCTGCTCTTTACAACCTGCTTTACCTCAGGTTGTGCCCGATGTGCCCAAGCTGTCTGCATCTCTGCTGTTGTTCATCTCTGTGCTGTGGAACTGAAGCAATAAGCTTGACCTGTCTTGACATTCCTATCTGTTTCTGGACTGCTGCCCTGTTTCTGTCTGTCATATATATTTCCCTCTGTTGTCTTGTACCAGTTTCTCTCTGTGCTCTGTGATTATCTAGGAGGATAAGGTTTTGGACTGATGCCTAGCTTGTGTCTCTTTGTATTTCTCTCTTTCTCTTTCTTCTGCCCTTTCTGCACCTTTCTTATGCAGGTCTTGTTCAGCGGTGTGTTGTTATCCAACGGGATGAAAATGGATTTGGGCTGACAGTCAGTGGAGACAACCCAGTCTTTGTGCAGTCTGTCAAAGAAGGTAAGCAGGCATGTTAAATGTGCTGACCAGAGAGCAACCTAGAGGGTTTGCATGTGAATCAAAGAAACGTGTGCATGAGCTGGAGAAGAAAGCTCCAAATTCTTTCCTTGTGGGTGGGATGGCTGTAGCCATCAGGAACTTTGGAACAGATGTGCATGGACAAAGGGTGTTGCACTGTTGGGATGCAGTGAATCACCTCTCTCAGCATCTCGATGTATTTGCAAACTGACTCTCACATTTGAAAGGGAATAAAGAATTTGGGTGACGTGGTGGGATTGTGGCTTGTATCTACTGCAGAGTGGAAAGAGAACCTTCTTCAGTCTAGATACTCAGAGATTTTAGTCTGATTTAAAAAAGAGGAAGCTGGAGTGGGGATGGGAAGTAGCTTCTCATGGAAATACAGAAGTGTTTAAACCATTCCTGTTTCCTGTGACACTGAAATTGGAACTAAATGGTTTCTTGCTTCTCTAGATGGAGCAGCCATGCGAGCTGGAGTGCAAACGGGTGACAGAATTATCAAGGTAAGGACATTCAGCTCATCTGAGAAATTGATCCTTTCACTCAAATGAGTTCTTTCCTTGAAAGAAAGTCACTGATGTCTCTGCACTGATGTTTGCTTTTGCCTGTGGGGGAGAGGAGTGGTAGAAGTTTTCCTGTTTGGGAGACGTACGTTAACCACTGCGAGCCCACTGCTGAAAGCTGGTTTTGTTAATGGAGATCATTCTAATCTCAGGACTTGATGCAAGTCCAACATCCTACAAGGTTCCAACAGCAATGTAGGGGAAAGGAGTAGATCTGCACCCAGAACAAACTTATCTCTCAGTCTCTAATGACTTACAGATTAAACCATAAACTAAAAGGACTTTGTAAGTCAGTGCTGCAAAATGATGGCTGTTATTGCTGCTATGACACAGACATACTTGTTTGGAACCCCAGTTCTGTAAATTAATGAGTAAAATTAACTACCCTAAATCTTCTTTTGGTGTGTTGCTCTTCTGCGTTTGGTTGCTTGTTTCTTTTGGTGTGTGTCTGTGTTTTTCTTTTTGTAGAGCTCACTGAACAAACTCAGAAGTTGTTCATCCGTTAGTTTCTTGAAAGACAGAGGAATAGAGAAGGGGGAAAACATTACTGTTCCTCATTGTGCTGCATTGCTTATTGTGTAATGTGTGTGTACCCAAAGGAGATTTTCCTTGTCTGGAAAGCTGTAGCCAAACACAGTTTGCTTTCTTCTCTTCCCTCTGATATCCCCAGGTGAATGGCACTCTTGTAACACACTCAAACCATTTGGAGGTGGTAAAGCTGATCAAGTGTAAGTAAAGGCATGTTCCTATTTTATTTTTCCACTTTGCTCCTTTAAAAAGCATGAAAGGCAGAATTTAAAAGGACCAATGTCTAATTTATCTATCGAGTACACGGACAAGGTCCATGTCACTGCATAGATAAGTGACCCTGTGCTGGGAGGTAAAGGTGTGTGCAAAACAGGCAGTAAAGTGAAAGGTGGGGTGGCTGCTTCTGCAGTTTCTCCTTGGTTTGGCATCTGAAGTTACTGCCAGACCTTGCCTGCTATCTTCCCCTGTTTTGATTTCACCTGAAATGCTGTAGCTGCTCAGGCAGCATTAAGGCAGATTGCTTTATGTTGCGTGCAGAGCACTGGCATTTCCAAGGGAAGTGAATTCTTGGTTGGAAGAAAGTGTTAGCGGTGTTTTCTGCCCTAGCACAGTTTATTTTGTGGTATGAGTGTATGTATACTGTAAATGTAACCTGGCAGACTAGAAATTACACCGTGTGCTTTCATTAAGAATGATTATCACAAAAGGGGAGAGGAAATGGCAATTAGAAATCTGCAAGTATGTCTGAAATACGACTTCTGTTCTCCCTGCAGCGGGTTCCTATGTAGCTCTCACTGTTCAGGGGCGCCCACCGGGGTCGCCCCAGATTCCCTTGGCTGATTCTGAAGTGGATCTGGCAGCATTTGGGCATATGTCTCCCATCATGACATCACCCCATTCGCCTGGCACATCAGGAAATGCAGAAAGGATTACTAGCCCGGTGCTTATGGGGGTAAGATTTTAAAGTGTTCTTTCCAGAGAACCAATTTAGCAGTGGAAAAAATGTAGTCATGTATTATTTTGTTTTTTTTCCTCAAAGGAATTGTTTTGAGCTTCTTGCACAAATTGGAAATAGAATATTTGCCTGGCCACCCAGTGGGCGTTGAATCACGTGGGAAAAGCATGTTGCAAGTACATATCCTGCCCCATCTGAGATAATGCAAGGGCAGTTGAGAGGTTACTCTGCTCCTAGGTTGGCTTCGAGATGCGCTGCAGTTTGCATGGTGTGAGATTATGTGATCACAGAGTCACAGAAAGGCTGAGGTTGTAAGGGACCTAAGGACCATCTGGTTCCATTCCCTTGCCATGGGCAGAGCTATCGGTCTGATCCAGTGCTGTAATTTCTGTTAAGAATTGGACTGTAAGGCGTGCAGATTTGTGACAGGGAAATGAAAGCAAATGAATACACGGACACTTCTCTTTTTTTTTCTTTCTTTTTTTTTCCTTCTCTGTAACTAACCCTTAATTCCTCTGTATTTTCTAGGAGGAGAATAATATTGTCCACAACCAGAAGGTGGAGATTCTGAGAAAGATGCTACAGAAAGAGCAGGAGCGGCTGCAGGTACTGGAATTTGTTGCTTGCCTTCGAGAGGGGTGCAGGAAAGGGAAGGGGCTGAATTATAAGGAATGGTTGTTGATGTTCAGTGGCATTCTCTTAACATGACTTCTTAGCATGACAGTAGCATTCCTTAACATGACTTGTGTTTTCATCTAGCTCTTCTGTGTGCAGAGATCTGACTCTAATTGCTCTTGTTGATCAGCCCTGTAGTTTCCAATCCTTGTCAGGGTAGGAAAACAACCAGCAGTGGGTGCTTTAAGTGGAAACATACTTATATGTCAGTCTGGTCCAATCCTAGGACACGTGAGCATCTGTGACTCAAACTAAGCATGAGTCATTTCTCTCTGGGAGCGACAGTTGGCACAGTGCTTCTTGGTGCTGCTGAGTTACTGGTCTTCAGCTGTATCCTCACTGCAGTTGTGATTATTTCAGTAGATCTCTGGATTGCAGTCATGTGGCACAGGACAAAGGAGAGCTATTTAAAATAGACGTTCCATAGCATCTATAGAGGTTGTGCAAATGTACTGAATATTATTTAAGATGTGTAAGTGGAATGAAGATTAGTGGTAGGCTGTAGTTGTAAGCTCTGGTACCGAGGAGATCCTGAGTGATGAAGCCTCATAAAACTACTTTTCAGTCTCTGCAAGAAGAGTACAGCCGATCTTCCAGCTCACGACTGCTCAGAGAGATACAGGAAACAAAGAAGCACATTACTCAGCTGCAGGAGCAGCTGTCCAAAGCCACAGGCTGTGCTCAGGTAACCAAATGTGTCAGGCTTCTCTGTGATATGTTCTGGTTGAAAATTCTTGGGAGATGATGGTGTTCTGGGCAAGCAGGAGTTTTTTTACCGTGCTCTTTGGTGCTTGCACAGGCAGATGGCACCCTCTAGAGTTGAGACTTGTGCTGGCAGAAGCAATACAATGCAATGTCAGTGTATGAAGTGTGCTCTACAGTGGGCTTCCAAACAGTCTGTGAAGGACTGCTTTTAAAGCAGTAAGTGCCAATTATGGAATGTATTAGTTTGCATGAAAACGTGGTATGATTTTCTGTTATCTTTTCTTAGAAGGTCATTGCAACCTCTTTTGGGTATGTGAAGAAGGTTTAATAAATGGTTTATAAATAAGATTTTATAAACGGGTTAGGCTTTGAAACAGCTTTTGTTTCCAGGTTTTGAAACAGCTAATGTTGGAGTACTGTCCCTTGAAATATTTTACTGGCTCAGTGCTGCTCACAGCTCACTTTATCTTTTCAGGATGGAGTTTTGTCCTCCAGGTCTGTGGCAGAATCGCTGCAGGTCAGTGAAGTGGAGGCAGAGAGTGGAGATGCTCTGAGCAAACTGGATTACAGTAGTGACAGCCCCTCTCGACCGAACAGTGACATTGCTGATGTGAGTATTGTACAGCTCCATAGTTGGGATTCTATACCTCTTGGATTTGCTTTCCTTGTGCAGATTTTTAAAGCTTGTGATGTTCTGTCTATTACAGATAGGTGCTGTGTCTCAATAAGGCTGTGTGTTACTAGAACAGGCTTTTAAGTACTCACCAAAGACATTTCCCTGAGGAACCGTACTACACTGGTTTTCCATTAGGGATTGGGAAAGCAATAGTGTGGGTTTTGGGTTCTTATCCAGGATTAGATTTTCCTGGCACACTCCCTGTAACCAGACAAAGAAAGATGGATGACAGCATCTTTCTCAAAATTGAGAGAGGCCAATTAAGAGTATCTTTTTAAGAGCATGTTAATGTTCCAATTACGGTAGCTGTGACTCAGATCCAGTCACTGGGCACATTGCCATGAAAGTGAGGAAGAGCCTTACTTCTACCAAATAAGCTTCAATTATTGCCAACAGTAAAAGCTCCTAGTCTGCTCTCTCTTCAGTTATCAATCTGTACTCGTATGGTCTCCTCATTGGAGTGCCTTAACACCTAAATCTTAATTAAGTCACTGTCTGATTAGTGCAGTGGAATTGAGTCTCTGTGCTTGGGCTTTGACTTAAGCTTATTGCTTAAGTTAAGGATGTGGGAGCCAAATCTGTGCTAGTAGTTGGTAGTGATAGGAAGATGGGTCAGGTGCACCTCCAGAATGTGAGCTATGATGATCATCACAGATGACTATTTCAAAATACTCCCCTACCAATTCCTTATCTGGTTAGAGGTGTCACTCATGTTTGTTTATAAGAAACACAGAACAGAATTCCTGGCTATCTTCCTAATAAATATTGGGAAATGGGAAAGGGGCTAGCCAGAGAAACTAGCAGCACGAGTACTACATGAACTGCTGTAAAAGGTGGAGAGAGCAAAGAGGAAGATAAGGAGAGGTGTACTGGCAGGTTTTATTTTTACAGCTCTGCCTTTATTCAGTGCTTCTAGCATTCTTAATAAAACTCCTTCTCCATTGGGTTGTTCTGTTTTGTTGGATGTTTTTGTTGCTGTTTGTTGTTGTTTTGGAGCTGTGCAGTTTGCCTGTTGGTACTTCAACTGGTTAACAATTCGCTCTGAGAGAAAGGAAAACATTTGTCTGCCGTGGCTGAAAAACGTCCTGTGCTGTTCTCATTTTCCTGGATTTGCTGTTACTCACCAGAACTGAACTTCCTTTTTTCCCAGAGTCCTCGCAGTGGCCTGAAGGAGCGGGTTTATCTGGATGAGAGCCCAGAGAAGACTGAGGTTCAAGATACTGTGAGTCCAAAACATAAAGAATCACAACAGCGTCGCCTGTGATAGTCCCATTTGGCATGGTTTTTTCCTTTCTTTTTAGATGAAGCACCCATAAACTTTGCATTAGCAAATGAAACGCGATTAAAGTTGTGCAGGGAATGTTAATTAGCTGAATAAATGTTTATGGAGCTTAAGAGCGGGCCCATTTAGAGACAAGAAATAGATAATCAGCAGTAAAACAGCTGGACCTAAAAGGGCTAAAGCTGTTGTGCATGTTTTATTCCCTGAATTCAACACTAAATGAAGAGCAGTGTTTTTTCTTTAGATCATTATGGCCTTCAGAGCAGATAGAAATGGAACGTGGTTGGAAGTGCTGTTGTTTTCCTTAGGATGACTTCTGAAGTATTTTTCCCTCATCTTACATGATTTTCTAAAGTCATATTTCTCCATTTATACTAAGCTGACATTTGTCATATGCTGCATGCTTAGTGTGCTCAGAAATCTGTAGATGATGCAATTGGTTTTGAGTCATCTGCTTTGACATTTCTGAATGCTTCCAATTTGGGAGAACTATGCTGAAAGGAATCTTGCAACCCTAAGCTTGTACGAGGTTGAATGAAGGCACTTGGGTTTCCATTGAAATTTGAGGAGGATTAAAATGATAGCAGTATCTTCAACTGGGTGAAGAAAGATGACTGTTCCAAGGGAGTAACTGCAGTGCACTTCTCTTCCTTCCCTTCTCCCACTCCTGACTCACCCCAGGATTCTCAGTCCAGCATTGGAAGTCCTTCATCCCGTGTGGGACCACAGATCATTGGAGCAGAGGATGATGACTTTGACACTGAGCAGGAGCAGGTGGGAATGACTTGCAGCCTCAGCCATTCTTCTTCCCACGTTGACTAGTCTTTCTGTGCTTTAATTGCAAGTGTTCCATGACTTAGTTTTATTGAACTGTTCTCGTGTTCAATTAAGAATTAGGGCATGTGATTCCTCTTACTACTGATCGTGCCAAATGGTAACACCTGGGGATTTTTGTCTTTATTTCTGTTACTCTTCTTGAATTTCAAGAAGGCTTGAAGTTTTATTTGCTTTATTTAGTTTCCTTTTGCTTATTAAGTTTCTTCTAACTGTTCTGTGCTGTGGTCACAGCAGTGTAGCTCACATGGCTTTTGACATATTCATTCTGAGGTACTTTAGCTCTCCTGTGCTCTGAGTTGTATTTCATTACATTATATTCAGTGTTGAGAGATGTGTTTAAAAGGTGTGTTGTCATTGTAAGCCCTTCCTGGGGTACTACAATGACACTGTGGAGGTTCTGGAATTGATCAGTTTTCATTTCAATTCAACAAATGAAGTGCTAAGCTGTTGGAAGAAGCTTCTTGTTTTTGTTTTGCACAGTAGCTTTCTTGAATAATTCAAACAGTTTCCATGTATCTCCACAGATAAATGGACAATGCAGTTGTTTCCAAAACATTGAGCTCCTGAAGTCTCGCCCAGCTCACCTGGCTGTTCTTCTGCACCATGTGGTGTCCCAGTTTGACCCTGCAGCATTGGTAGGATGTTCTAGAATTGTTTCCCTTGCCAGAATTTGTAGTGTGTGTCAGGATCTCCTTATTCTTGTGTAGCATTACCAACAACATAGCTGGATTGGAAAGGAGAGAAATACAGATCTTCAGCAGGCATGAGCTTATGTTAGATAAAGGAAGAAAAGAATGAAGAGAACTGTCTCCTAGAACATTCAGCTATTTACAAATAAATATTTAACTCTGAAAGCATTTAATTTCAGCCTAAGGTAGTGGGAATGGTCTCTGTCCCTTAGCTCTGAGTTGTGTAGCCTGATCCCTGTGTTTTTCCTTCTCCTGCACTGATTCTGGGGCAGCATAGCTGACCAGCTGAGGCTACCTGTGATCGGCTGAAGATAGCTAGGAGGGCTTGCAAATCAACAGTGCTGAATTGTTTGCCTGACAGTGAAGAAAGGTTTGAGTTAGGGGTGTTAGAAGAGTTGTTGTAGTATCTCTAAATTACTTCTCCTCCTGTTTCCCACAGTTGTGCTATCTTTACTCAGACTTGTACAAGCAGACCAATGCGAAGGAGACTCGGCGTGTCTTCCTGGAGTTTTACCAGTTCTTCTTGGACAGAGCTGCAGTAGGTTCCAGACCTTTCCTTTGTTTTCAGGCATATTTAGAAAGTTGATTTTTACCTTTCTTTGCTCTCTGAAGTGGAAAAAACTAAGGAGTTAGTCAAGCCCTCAAGAATCAAAAGGATTTTACTGTGTTGTTTAAAATATTACCATTGAATAAAGTAAAATAAATGCCAAATAGCCCCAGCTGCCTGGTAGTTGTATAAATCACAGGAAATGCATTATCTGGTAGGAAAAATAATTTGGTTACGTGCAATCTAGCTTTAATTGTCATACACAGCATTTTAGTTAATATCTGCTGCGTGTATTGATGTGTCTGTTGTCAAGGTCAGGCAATTTCATGTGTGTGTGTTGGTAAGCCTGAGAAACCTCTTTACCATCTCATCTCAGACTACCATGTTGTGTTGCAGAGGCTATGATCACCTGCTTAGATGAGATCATCCTTGTGTATTACATTTTATATATGTGTGTGTGTGTGTGTCTGTGTGTATCATAGGGGGGAGGTTTCCATCCTGAATATGTTCAGCTGTTCAGGTTATATGATTTAGGGTTTGAAGGGCATTGTATTATGCACTTTGTATTGTGCATTTTATTGCTTGTTAGATGTATTCCTCCAATGTTCCTTTTCTTTTGCAGAACCTTAAAGTTCCAATACCAGATGAAATCTCTGTAGATCTAGGTAAGGCACTCCTGCCTTGGAATTCTGCTTTTCAGCTCCTGCTGTTTGAGGCAGTCCCAGCAAATAACCGTGGGGTTGCTTCAGATGTACAGTACTGTGTGTTTACAGGGAGAGACAGAACAAATTCTTGTTTTGGACGTGGTGCATGCTCTGATAGATGCATTGGTGGTGGGAAGAAGTGGCCATGTTGGCAAGTGTATCTTTTGGTCTAATGCTGGATGTGACCAAAGCTATTTATGCTTAATGCACTGAAATTCATATTATCAATAAGTGGAAGGCAAAAGGGAATTCTTGGATGGTTTAAGTTGTGTATGAACGACTTTATTCTAAGGTAGTGTGAACTATTTCTCTTCTGGAAAGAATAATCTGTTAACTTTCTCTTCTGACTTACAGAGAAAAGAAGGCCAGAACTCATTCCTGAAGAGCTTCATCGCCACTATATACAAACTATGCAAGATAAAGTCTGTCCAGAAGTTCAGAGGAATCTGGAAGATTTCAGGTAACAGCAGTTGCCTGTACAGTTTTTGTTTAATTCATGCCTGATAAGAAGGAATTCCAAACTCAAGGAACATTTGTCTTGGACTGAATAGGAAGATAGCACTGGAGAGAGGGCTCACTCTGACCAACCTCTGAGTGTCTTTTGACACCGTGCTGCATGTAGTCAGTTGCAAGATCAGTATCAAAGACTGGATTCTTTATTCTAAAAGTTATTGGAGCCACTTATTATATTGTTTTTATATTATTATATTTATATTATTATATTGTTGCTTAATGGAGTTACATAAATCTTTCTTAGAATTGTAGAATCATTTGAGTTGGAAGAGACCTTTAAAGGTCATCGAGTCCAATCCCTCTGCATTGAACAGAGACACTGTATTTTTAATCAATGTATATCATTTTTTATTTTTACTCCCCTTTAGACAAGAAATAATCCACTTTGGAGAACTATCATCTACAAATCATATAATTTGGTAACTGATAAGTCCTTTTATGTGCAGTCATGAGCATTCTGTGCTAGTGTGAGAGACCATCTCAAGATAATCTGTTCAGTAATTGTCGTCTTCATAGCTGAAAGTATTCAAGTCTATGCTTCAAGTATATAACCTTGGATGCTGCAAAAAGAATGCCCACTTCTGGTCATTGCCATAGCTACTTCTCTTGATAAATGCTGTAAAATGTTACTCCTCTGAAGGCCATCTTAGCTCTGTTTGACAGTGATTGCAAATGCTGTAGAGAAATACCGCAAACCAATAAGGCAACCTTTTTGGCCTTCTGAATGTCAGGAGGTTGCTTTGTCTTGTTACAGGTTAGTATTTATTTTGAAGTGATTCTTTCTTCTCTCTGTATTTCAGGCAGAAACGTAGTATGGGGTTGACCCTGGCAGAGGGAGAGTTGACCAAGTTGGATGCAGAAAGGGTTCGTGACCGGAACGCGGTGGAGAAGGAAAGAGCATGTGCAGAACAGATTATTGCCAAGATTGAGGAAGTCCTGTGAGTATTGGCAAGTGTAATTGAGTGAGGTGAAAATGGTTTCATCCTGAACCTGACAAGTGCAGAGCAAAAGAGTTAGGAGCTACCACAGAAGTGATTTGTTAACCAGTACTTTCGCATTACTTCCCTGTTTTGCTGCTAATGTATCTCTGAGTAATTATAGCTAAAAGTAAGGCAGTAGTTATTTAAAGTCCTTATGTCTTTTCAAGGAGGCTACTGCTCAAATAGGAGTGGCAGTGCTTCCGTTGTTGTCCTGTGTATTGTTTGATCTGAGTTCTTCACTTGGGCTGTAGAAGCAGGTAGTTTCAGAACCTCATTTGTCTTTCATTTTGATACGAACCCAATTGCCCCAACTGACCCTTCATTTTTGTTTAACTTTTCTTTTTTTCTGGGGCTTTTTTATATTGGAAAGGGCACTTTGAACACAAGAGCTGACACTCTGGGTAGATGTGACTGGGTATTAATTGTTAATTGAGTTTCTTGTTTTACATTCTCATTTACTTTTACATTTTTACATAGGATGACATCTCAGCCTTTGGAGGAAGACAAGAGGTAATGAAAGTTGTGTGGTCCTAGAAATGAGAACTTGGTTGCTGATGCTGGTTCTGCTGACCCTGTCTTCTGCTGAGCAAAACAAGACAGCCCTCTGCTGGCTGTAACTCCAGACTCTCCCTTTCTGAATCTGCTGGCATAATGATCTCCAGTTTGGAGCATCAACCCCTTGTTTTCAAACTCTCCTTGTTCTGAAGTTCATTGTCTTTGATTCACACCAGAAAAAGTTGCCAAGAGTTCATCTGTGTCTTTTGGTTTTGTTCTGTGGTTGTTTCAGTCCAGTGTGACGTTCATTATCTGTGCATGCTGTGCCCCATTTGGTTTATCTGACACCCTGCAACCAGCCTGTTAGCTTTTACTGTTCTTACAGCAACCAGACCTCTTACTGTACTGATTTTCAGTGTAACTCTAAACCATGGTCTGACTTCAGATATGTGCCTAATCTATGAGTTTGCACCTGTGTAATTGGTAACATTTTAACTTTACCTCTCAGGCTGGTACACCTTTTATAAACTGCATCTTCTGTTTATGAGAAATTAGATTCTAATATCAGTTGATTGTTTGAATGTTTAGTTGATAACAAAATGGATTTTTCCCAGTACATTTCTCCTTAACCTCCATCCTTGTATTTATTTGACAGCTCCACCATACAATATGTGATTCTTACTTACATGAAGCACCTGGGAGTCAAAGCTAAAGAGGCTCGGAACCTGGAGCAGAAGCGTGGCCGTATTGGTTTCTTGCCAAAGATCAAGGTAGTAGTGCTGTAGCCAGTGTGCATTTGTGTAAAGCTGCCCAGCATGGATGCTTCATTAGAACTCAAAACATACTTTTGTATGATACCACGAAGTTGGTGTGATTTTACTGCATTGTGTCAAGAGCATCTAGGATTATCAAGCTGCACAGAAAGCATAACAGCTGTGATTGGGTTATACAGAATCACAGAATGGCCAGGGTTGGAAGGGACCTCAAGGATCACGAATCTCCAACCCCCCACCACATGCAGGGCCACCAACCTCCCCATTTAATACCAGCCCAGGCTGCCAGGGCCCCATCCAACCTGGCCTTGAACACCTCCAGGGGTGGACGGGGCATCACAGCCTCTCTGGGCAGCTGTTCCAGCACCTCACCGCTCTCTCTGTAAAGAACTTCCCCCTGACATCTAACCTCAATCTTCCCTCCCTCAACTTCAAACCATTTCCCCTTGTCCTGCCATTATCTACCCTTGATACATATGTTACATATGTTTTCAGATACATGCATTCAGGCAATTGATCAGTATAGTTCAATTTTTGTCTTAAGAAACTTGCCTAAGAATGAGTTCTCTCACCCAAACTCCATCTCTGCTGTCATCTCTCACAGTATGGGGATGTGTCTGGTCTCAGTAACTGTATATTTTCATCAGCATTCCACCTTCCTTTGAAATGTTAGGGCTGTCATAAGCAGTTCTGCACTGACAGTGTGAAAAGGTTAGATGGAGCATTAGCAGCCTTTCTGAAGCGGTATGCTACGTTGTATTTCTCCTTCCCAGATTAGAATCTATATGGTTGTGGAGCTTTGGAGTCACGAGGTGTTGTTCCTTAGAGAAACAAGGCGCTGCTGGTCGCTGTGGCTGTGTCTCTTAACCCAGGAAGGAGAGTGTTTTTTAGCTCCTTAGCTGCTAAGTTAAAACCAGGGTGTGAGTTTTTGCTTTTAACAGATGCATCTTGAGGATGCTGTGACTCCCTGCTGCTATAACCCTGTTACACACTATTCATAAGCTGCTCCTGCTCTCTGTGGCTGTTAGCTGCAGGATGCTGAACCCTGAATAAGTTGGTACAAATGAACTTGTACCAAACTGCTGCTGCTATCTGAAATAATTAGTCATTATGTCAGTAAACAACTGAATGTGAAAAAATGAGTTACCTGTTTGCTTTGCTCTTCTGTCCTCTGTATTATTGCAGCAAAGCATCAAGAAGGAGAAAGAAGGAGATGAAAAAGGAAAGAGGAGAGGCTTTCCTAATCTCTTGGGTCCACCGAGAAGACCGAGCCGACATGACAGCAGTGCAAGTATGTCAGACAAGGAAATGTGTGCACCCCAAGTATGAGCTTGAAAACCGATCAGACTCTGTCTTTAAAGAGAAAACAGAATATGCACACACACACAAAAAAAGCAGTAAAAAGACTCAGCAGAATTTTCTTCTTTCAATTTTGTCTTTAAAAACGCATTTTATGTAGGTATCCTGAAATAATTCTGATTCCGATTCTGTTGGGAGCCGGTAAAAGCTCTTTCAGCCGTGTAACAACTCTGTGTTTGTTTAGTTGGCAGAGCCATGGAGATACAGAAGCAGCGCCACCAAAAGCACATCCCTGCAGTGCCTTCTGTTAGCCCAGAGCCTCCAGATTCGGGCAAGGTGCGCCAGAGTGGGTCCTCCAGCGATGGCACAGATGCACCATACCCACCTGCCAACCCCATGTCTCCGTTGGCAGTGGGTCCTTTCTCATCTCCAGAGGGAAACAAGGACAGTGAATCAGGTTAGGATGATGCTGTTGCAGAGGGACTCTGTTATAAGTTGTATTTGGAGTGGAATACGGAAAGGATGCCTCTAATGCAGGGGACCTGAGCAATGAAGATGTGTTTATGTCACATAATCTTCCTGAGTGCTCGGTCATCTTTTCAGACTTGATCCTTGATCAAGTCAGGAGATCTTACCGTGGCCAAAAATTACTGTCTGGTGGCTTTTGTCATGGTATTGTTGGATCATCCAGTGGTAAAAAGACAGCCTGAGGTGCCTGCTGCACAAATCAGTGTTGCCTGGAAACATATCTAATTGAGATTATTCTTACCAAGCTTACAAATTCAGTTCTAGCTCTGAGTTGGAATGAGGCTGTGAATGAAGAGGCTATGAAGAGGTTGTGAAGATATACTCTAATGTACTCCAGTTTGATAGGATTTTTGATGTTTCTTATTCATTCCCTCTCAGGCTCGAAGCAGACAGGAGAAGCCCCACCTGCTAATGAGTGTGTGGATGGCACACCCCGCACACCCAACACTACTTTTGAATTCCCATCTCCCTTGGAAAACTTGCCAGAGGAGGAGGGAGAGTCAGAGAGGTAACCGTGGTGCCCCAGGATGTGGCAGTGGCTGTAGCACAGCTGTGAGCAATGGTTCCCTCATACTTCCTTTCTTTCTTTGCAGAGTGGTCGACATGGGGACACCAAAGCCTTTTCGCAAGTAAGTGTGCTTGAAACTGTTTCAACTTAATTGATTTGAGTGACATTTTCATTGGTTATGAAGCAGAACGCAGCAGTGTTCGTTGTTCTGAGCCAGTACAATTGCTTGTGTGATCTTTTCCTGTTCTTAAGTAACATATGGATGAAATGGAACACCTGTGCATAGGACAGGTGGAGCAGATCGTATGCAGATAAACCCTTTGATCAATGAGTGAAAGACAGTAAGTGCTACATCTGCTGATTGGAATTGATGGGTGATGGAATTGAGATGCTCGGGTTTTCTTTTTAAATGTTAGCTGTGTATCTGCAAAGCAATAGTGACTTCTCCTTTCTCTGACTTGCTATTTGACCCTAAGCAAATTATTTTTCTCTAACACTGGAAGGAGATTTATGAATACACTGCAAGAACAGATATTCACTCCTAGTTGTTCTGCAAAGGGCAAACTTGCAAAACATTCTCGTAGTTTCAGACATGGAACAGCTTATTAGAGAGCATATTTGTGTAATGCTTTACAACTGCTGTGTGTGCCTCGATTTTTCTCTTCTTTCTTCCTTGTATCCATGCCTGAAATGGGAGTGATGTGGCATATTTTTCCCATTAGGATGGACAGCGTTGGTTTTGCAGATGTGCAAAGTGAGGATGAGCTGTATGACTTTGACATGGACACAGACCCTCCCAACTGGCAGCAGCTTGTGAGCCGAGAAGTGTTGATGGGGCTGAAACCCTATGAGATCAAGAGGCAAGAAGTGATTAATGGTGAGATGGATATTTTTTTCCTATCCTACCAAACAGAAAGCTGAAATCTTGTCCTGCAGAGCTTTAGAGCTGTTAAAATCTAAAACAAGGTCTTTTGTCACCAATCTGTCCAGTGTGGTGCCATGTGTTGCTTTGGGCTTGAGGAGTTCATGTTTGTGAAACTCATATTTGCTACTGAGAAGTGTTCAGGGATGAGACTGATCCTGTCCTTAGGGGAGAAATAATTAATATTTCAGTGTTTTGACACTGAAGAACCAGTTTGCAGTATCATGTTCTGTAAAGGAAAGTGAGAGGCGCTGTCTGGGCAGCTGGAAAACACCCACAGTGCAGCCATTGTCAAACTTCATCTTCAAAACTTCATTTTAATTTCAGGTGTTGCAATCCTGCAGAGCAATCTGAGCAGCCAATACCAGCCCCCAGGAGCTCACTGTGTAGGGTAAACTGAGTCATGAATCAATTGACTTCTCTGTTTCTTGTAACATGGAAGCATAGTAGAGTGTGGCACCTTTGTGGAGCAGCCTGGAATACGGAATGTAGATGAGGGAGATGTTTGCAAGTTCATACTTCCAACCTGTATTTGGTTCACGTTTGAGTCCACGTTGTCACATCTTGAAGTCAGCAGTTACAATCCTGCCTTCCTCTCTCTCTGCAGAGCTGTTTTACACTGAGAGAGCTCATGTCCGCACCCTGAAGGTTCTGCATAACGTTTTCTACCAGCGTGTCACCCGGGAAGGGATCCTCAACTCCAGTGACAAAAAGAAGATCTTTTCAAACCTGGAGGATATCCTGGGGCTTCATGGTAAGAGTGGCTGAGGTGCTTCTTGGCTTCGCAGTCTGAGCTGGAATTCAGGCTACAAATACCTGAGAAAAATTGATGCAGGTACCTTGAAACAAGAGGCAGCCTCACACAGCACTTCTCCCCTCCACACACACAATTTTCTCCTTTCTGATTTGCAAAGATGTTCTGATGAAGAGCACATGTGCTCAGTAGTTCAGATGCTTGCTTTTTTGTATCAGCGTACACAGACTCTTGTGCTCATTCAAGTTTGATGAAAACAGCAGTGCTTTGATGAATACTCTTTGTAGGGTAATGCTCAGAAAGTTACAGCTGTTGATGAGGAAAACATGAAAAAGCCATGGGAGGATTGATGTCTTGCAGGTGGCTTTGAAGGGTCACCCTTTCTAATTGTTTGGAGGAAGGACTGCTCAGAATCACAATTTCTGCTCTGTCACTGAATAATCAGTTGTGAAGGCAGTTGTTTAGGCAGGTGGCTTGAAGTGTGTTCTGCATGAGCCCTGGGTTTTTAAAAGGTCAGTGATACTGAGCCTCAGAAAAGACAAGACTGGAAAGGTTCTTGGAGGTCATTGAAACACAGGAGAGATAGAAGTGTGAAGGAGGGATGTAACATTTTTTAGGTACTGCTGGGTTCATTACATTGCAGGACACCTTTTCAGTGTTTGGTGCTTTCTTAGAAGAAGTTTTATTTTAAAAGAAATGGAAAGTAAGGAAAATTAAGCATGCAAATGGTATTAATAAAATATTCTTTTTTCTTTTTTTCTAAGTGGCATTGAATGATCAGATGAAAGCGGTCCGGAAAAGGAATGAGACTTCTGTTATTGACCAAATTGGGGAGGATTTGCTTTCTTGGGTAAATTCCATTTTTATTCTTGAAAATGTGTTTCAGAAAGTGACCTATGGTGTCAGAGGCTAATGAAGGTAATTCCCAGCTAATGGGAATTGAAGGTCTGAGAGCAGTTATTTGTGTGGAGCCAACAAAGAGCTAGGGAAAGAGGTTTAGAGAAAAGCAGAAACAATCAAAGGATTTTCATTTGACAGGAGGTAGGAGAAAAGAAGAAGAAAACAGTTCTTTCAGTGCATTGGTAAAATAGAAACGTAGTTTTGGAGACGTAAAATGAGAGCAGGATTTTGAGAAATGTAGTAGCACAATTTACTGCAGTAATATTGAAATAAGCCTTACATCACCTTTGGTGCAGTTAAAGATATTTTAAAATCATGATTTCCAGTCGTAGAGTTTGCATAGCTGAGCCTCTTCAAGTCTGTAGAGCTGTTGCAGGCTTTGCTTCAAAGATGAGATCCAAACGATGGGAGCAGGAGTGAGAATCTCTTTGGTTTTTTCAGTCTCTCCTGGGAGTCTCCTGTTTTGTTGTTTGTTTTCAAGCCTACTTAATATGGGATTGAAGATTGATCTGCTTATTCTTTTCAGATGTTCATGCAGAAGTCTCTTGTGATTTATATTTTTGTAATCCTGCCGTTTGTCTCGTATCCCAGAAAAAAGGGGAGGAAAATGAAAATCAGATGTGGCTGGTAGTGAAAAACCTCTTTTAGTTCTCCCTTGTGTGTTGTGAAAAGCAAAAAATAGCTTGTGCATTTGTTTTTGAACAAGTTAAAGCAAGCTAGACCTTACAAGTGTGATTGTTCCATGGCTAGTGTCTGGTTAAGTGGCTAAAACACAAAAATCAAACTAGAATCTCATTCTCCAGAGTATTTTCAGGAGTTGCTTTTGCTGCATCACCACTTGGGCAGTAGGAATGGGAAGGATGGCAGTGATAGTCTATGGGAAGGATGGCAGTGATGATCTGTCTGTCATCTGCAGCACATTTCTCAGCTCTGCTCATGGCTGTCGTTTTCCCCAGCCATATTTCTGTTATTTTCTTGTCTTTAAGCATGGCTAATCCTGAAGAAACAGGACCTTTGGTCTTGGCTTTGCTGACCAGAGTCTGGTAAATAGTCACTGGTCGTTCATCCGAATGCTGTTTTTGCACTTCTCTTGCAGCTAACAGTGGGGGACTGTATTCTCTCCCTGAATCTGCATTTGTGGAGAGAACTGGAAATGCTGGGAGTGGTGACAGGAGAGATGTTGGGTTTACACATAGCAGGGCTTCTAAATAGGCTGGACAAACAAAGGCTTAAAAACAAAATGTTTAAAATGATGTATTCCGTGGAAGTAACTTCTTAGATATAGAACACAAGTGAATGGCAGAAAGTTGTGCCAGGGGAGGTTCAGGCTGGGCATTGGACTTCCTAGCAAGGTGGTTGATGTCTCCAGGCTGTCTGCATTAAAGGGGCATTTGGATAATGCCATCAGTAACGTGCTTTGATGATTGTTGTAGGTCCCCCCTCTTCCTCCCATCTTCCCCCCTTCTTTTGCCACTATTCCTCCCTTCCCTTCTGAGAGCAGTGGTGGTGCTACATGGCTTGATGTCTGTTGACAGCAGCTTGTGCTGAAGTTGGATCTGTCTAATTTTTGGCTTTCATGACTTTCTGGCACAGTTCAGTGGAGCAGCAGAGGAGAAGCTGAAACATGCCACTGCCACGTTCTGCAGTAACCAGCCCTTTGCTCTAGAGGTCATAAAGTCCCGCCAGAAGAAAGACTCTCGTTTCCAGACTTTCGTGCAGGTGAATTTTATGCAAGGGTTTGAGCTGCTGGTGTGGGATAGTGAAGGGCTTTAGATTAAGTCGTTACAGTTAATGAGATTGCACTTCACATTGTCTTCAGATTGCCATACACAATGTCTTGCTGGAATGGAGGAAAGCACATGCTGCCCCAGGCAGCATCGCATCTCACTTGGGTGGCTGTTTCCCAAGGATGAGTACTTCTGTGAGGAAAAACTGCATATAGCAGTGCAATTATGATGCATGCCAAAGTCAGAAGACAGATACTGTAAACCTATTCTGCCCACCAGGAAAGGGGCTTGAATACTTCTGGCATTTGGAGGGGAGAACATTATCTTCATTACCACCAGCTGGGAAGAACTGCAGTAATACAAAGGTTGACGTTGTTTTGAAAAATGTACTGTAGTTTTGCTATAGCATGAATAGCTAAACTGATATCTTCCCTGTGTGGCAGTGACTGAGATTGATTGGAGGTGCTGCCAGGCCTCTGTGCAGTGATGAGGGAAGGAAGCCACTGCTTTGTGAGCCCTTCCTGTACGTAATTGCAAATCGAGAAGGGATGTATTGTCTGAATGATAGATCTTGGCATTTCTTGTCTTGTATTTAATTACCAGAAGGTGAAGTAATAGACGTTTACGTGATGAATAGATGTTACACATTCAGGTAATTATACTCTTAATAAAAATGACAAACGTACTTATTGTGCTGTTTAATTTTAGGATGCTGAGAGTAATCCCCTGTGTCGCCGCCTGCAGCTGAAGGATATCATTCCAACAGAGATGCAGAGACTGACAAAGTACCCCCTTCTGCTGGATAACATTGCAAAGTACACAGGTAAAGCATTTCCACCAGGTAGCCAGTGGTTGGTGCTTGTGTCTCAGCAGGTTTGCTAAGCAAATGTGATTTCATTGCATGGACTGAAGTACAGTTGAATTTTACAGGTCACCGCTGTGATGTCATTGCTGCCTTCCTCACGGGAGGGCAGGTTAAATAAATTCTTTCAAAATATGTAGAATTAAAAAATCCAGTCTCTTTTTTTCTCAATTGAACTCATGTTTCTTCTCCTGAAAAACAGAACAGAATCATTAAAGTTGGAAAAGACCTCTAAGGTCATCCAGTCCAACCATGAACCCCTCCCCACCATGCCCACTAACCGTGTCCCTCAGTGCCACATCTCCATGTTTCTTGAACACCTCCAAAGATGATGATTCCACCATTTCCCAGGGCTGCCTCTTCTACCACTCTTCCCAACAGTCCATTTTTTCTGAATATCCAACCTGGTACAACCCAGCAAAAGCCATCTGCATGCTGATAACCTCCCAGCAGGGCCAGCTAAAATAAGAAGGGCAGAGGGATTTAGTTTGGGATAGGTGAATGGCAGTCTGTGTTGGGTTATACATGTAATCATTTAAATGTGGTCTTGACAAGTTCGAGGGGTGGAAGCTGAAGTTTTGAAGATAAAACCAACTCTGCTCATGAAATTACTGACAAAAGCACTTTGATTTGCTGATAGTTTCTGAAAAAGAGAACTGGAATTCCTGACAGTCTTCTTCCCTTCCTCCAGTTCTTGGGCTGCTGCTTAATTTTATGCTGTTATCATTATTACCTGTTTTCAGTCATTGTGACAACCAAACTGAAGGAAGTGTTTCCTCTGTGCCCTCACAGTCCTGATGCTGTGTGAGTACACAGGAGACAAACAGGAAAAAGAGCGAGCATCATTTAACTCCTCCTTATTCATGTTCTGATAAACTGAAACTTGAGCTGACAGAGAGGCAGCTTGCCTCTGTGCTGCTGTTTTTGAGCAGTCATTAGCATGCTTGTTCTTTCTGTAATTTTGTAGGCATGTTTAACACCTTTCTACAGTTTTGGAGGAAATAACTGGAAAGAATTCAATCACTGAAGATGATACTTCATTTGTTTCAGTAAATTGATTTTCAGTAATAAATATGCTCTGAAAAACATATTTTTACCTTCTTCTTTAGCACACCAAGATAGCTAATCAGGCTATTAAGAGAAAGCACATTTAAATGAATTCCAATTTCCATGTAGATGCACTTGAGAGAGAGAAAAAGAATAAGATCTTCCAGTAACAGAAATCCCTGGTCGTCCATTGCCAGCATAAAAATATGGAGAACGAAGAATCTAATAAAAACTCATCAAGTTATGCAGTTACTTAAACGAGCATGGATGGATGTAGGACAGTTCTGAGCAAGGAAGAAAAGAAAGTATCACAAAGTCTAAGCCAAAATCATGCAGTGCTGAGGCTGATGCAAATCGACATGTTTCTGAAGAAGGGAACAAAGAGCAGATAATGCAGAACAAATTGATTGTTTTCTTTTAAGGTCAGGATTTCCATGTTATCGACCAAAGGGTTGTGCTGTTCTGATCAGTTGTCCATAGAATTTGTTCAGAATTCCCAGTAGGTGAGGGAAGAAAGAGTGCTTAGATTTCCATCTCACCTACGCCCCGAAAGTCTGATATGAAATCAACTTCATATAAAAAACTGGAAGGCCATTCGTATGATATTAACTAAGAACTTGAAGAAGCAGTTTGAACTTGGGTAAAAAGCATCATCCCACATGATAGAGGCCAACAGAGTCCTGGTGCAGCTCTCATCAGCTGTCACATCTGTACAGCACTGCAGAACATGACCTGTTCTTGCAGAGGTTTGAGTTCAGCTGCTGTGTGCCACACTGAACGTCATTTCCAGTGTAACAGACAAAGAGGACTCATAAGACTGGATGTTGTGTTGAAGGACATGGTTTAGTAGGAGCTATTGGGAATAGGTGAACGGTTGGACTGGGTGATCTTTTAGGTCTTTTCCAACCTTAGTGATTCTATGATTCTATGATTCTATGAAATGCCTTTTCAAGTTTACTAGCAGATAACTGTTGCAGTGTAATTTCATTACTTGCAAAAAATGTACTGTATTTACAAGTCACTCTAATCATAATTAAGAAAGCGTGTGACACTCCATTACCCTTGATGAACTTGTTTATTTGCCAGTTAACTACATGCATAATGTGGCTTGTGCTGGTGAGAATTGATGGGGCTCACCTGTGTCTGTCTGTATGATCTAGAGACTGGCTGGAAAGGGAACTGCTGCATGCTGTTGCTGTAGCAGGAGGATGTTTTTGGAACCTGTTTGCGGTCAGCAAGCAGCACGACATTTGTGCCCCCTTCATCCTTTATCAGAGAGAGTGATTGCATTTCCCTGTTCTCTTGCAGAACTGCCTGAAGAGAAGGAGAAAGTGAAGAAAGCAGCAGATCACTGCCGTCAGATCCTTAACCACGTGAACCAGGCTGTCAAGGAATCGGAGAACAAGCAGGTGGGAGCTGAGCTGGGTTAGCACCAATGGTCAGGGTGAGGAGAGGGAGGTGAAGGGAAGCAAGCTGTGCAATATGGCTGGAATCTGTGCACAAGTGACCGTGTATTGTGCTTAAAGGTGCTCTGTGGCACGAGTACTGCTGTGAGAACAGGAATCCCAGGCATTTGGGAACTCGTGACTGCCTGCTCTCTGACTCTAATGAGTTCTGATAATCAAAGTGACCATTTTCAATGGTTTGTTGTGGGTTGTTGGTTTTTTTTGCAGCATCTGGAAGATTATCAGCGTCGTCTCGACCTGTCCTACTTAAAGCAGTCTGAGGATCCCATGATGGATGAGTTCAGGGTAAGTGGCAGCACTGAAGCAATTGCTCTGTGTGTCCTGATTGCAGCACCATTGCTCTGTTTGTGGCTCTTCCTATTCCATCTTCAGATGTGCAATCTTGGAGATAAACCTTTAGTTTTGCTGACTTCCTGAAGATCTCTGTGGATGTAACAACGTGGTTCTGCACATAGGAGTGCTGGTGGAGCTTGTAAGCTTAGTGAGATACCAGGAGGATGATGATGATTTGATACTTTGACTGCTGTCTGTGCCAGTCTCACTTAGAGATTCTGTGCTGTTTATTTATCACTCCTTTATATTCTCCAAAGTCGGTGTGTATTCAAAGAAATCTTTATGTGATGACTTGCCTATAAAACTATATCCTGTAATCTTCCACAAATAAGCCCACAAGCATTTAGTTAGGAAATGAAGAACTTACTGGCAGTTATGAAAGCTTGCTGTTATTGATTGTAGACTGAGACTTGGAAGGAATGACTTGTGAAAATTGTCACTTCTACTTGCCTGCAGATCTAAATGTCACAAGCACTGAAATGACTGAAGAATCCATTGACATTATAAAGTCCATCAGATCATTGGAATGCTTTTTATATCAGTATGTCATTCGTGGGCATACTTGACTTGCAAATAGAGTGCTGAAGCATTAACCAGTTGTAATACTGGGACTGCAGACTTTGTATGGGCTATTGCAAAAGCTCCTAGAAATCAGATGACATTCTGATGCCTTAAGAACTTTACTTAGAAGGAAAATTCTCCATGTGTTCACCTGAAACATCGTCAAAAGATCAAAGAATGAGGAAGAGTGATGAAAGGCACCTCTCACAAGACTTTTGATGTACAAGCATGCCTTGTTCTCGCTCCATGGTTCTTTTTCCACACTGGGTTTAGCTGCTCAAATTGGAGCACCCATGGGTTACCTTCCCTCTGACACTTCTATGCTTTACCACTGCTTGCTTTCCTAGACATTTCATAGTGCTGCTTCTTTTTTTTCTTCCTCCTGCTGACAGAACTTGGATCTCACAAAGAGAAAAATGCTTCACGAAGGACCTTTGACTTGGAAGGTTAATCGTGACAAAACTATCGGTGAGTCTTCCTTGTCAGCTGATGTGGGGTTGAGTTTATGTGTGCTTGCTGAGAGAGGGAGGGAGAGAGAAAGCATTTCTGCAGTTTCCAATTATGATTCGTGCTGCCACCTATAATGATGTGTATGTGTTTCTCAGAGCTGATTAAATCATTCTTGTCAATTCTGAAATGTGCTGGAGTATCATTAAGGCCATGCAGGGACACAGCAGTCAGTCGTGAGATGATCCAATCCCATCTGTAGCTCTCTGCTGTAGTTTTGATGAGGAAGATTTGCAAGCTTTGCCTAGAATGGCATAGCACTGATTAGTGCCTCTGCATGAGTAATCAAAAATGCAGCCTTTTTCTTTCTGCTGGGGTGTGATAGAAAACCATGAATCTTTAACTCGTTCTGGGTTCCTTTGCGCCCTGTGCAGATCTCTACACTCTGCTCTTGGAGGACATTCTGGTGCTGTTGCAGAAACAAGATGATAAGCTGGTCTTGAAGTGTCACAGTAAAATCTTGGCGTCGACAGCTGATAGCAAACACACCTTCAGTCCTATCATCAAACTGAACACTGTTCTGGTTCGTCAGGTGGCAACAGGTCAGTGTAACAAGCAAAGGAGGACAACAAAAATGGGGATTAGATCAGTTGAGGAGAGGGGTTTTTTTTGTCTAGAGTTCCAGAGTTGAACGTGGAATAATGCGTAGGCTTAATTCTTGGTTGTCCAACATCTTGTTCAGTAGCACTGCGTGAGCTGTTTAACTTCTCTGCATTGGTAATAACCTCTTTAGGCATGGCTTGAGTTATAAATAGGCTTCTTTGTTCAAGTAGTCTGGTTTTATTAGATGAAAGGTTCCCTAGAAATGAAAATCACTATGAGGGAGAAGAGAAGTGGTGCGTTTCAAAGTAGCTTGGGCAGAAGTGGCTCTTTTCTTTCAGGACTAATAGTCAGATTTCCTGGATTTCCCTCTGTGTACAGTACCACTGCAGGGTTATTCCATGATCTTTTACTGCTTCTGGATGGGGGTACTGTCCAGTTCTAGGAATGTCAGGATGCTATGCAGAACGAGGTTTGCAATTAAATGCTTCCCTCTTTGTTACTCCAGACAACAAAGCGTTCTTCGTCATCTCCATGTCAGAAAATGGTGCTCACATTTACGAGCTGGTGGCACAGACAGTTTCAGAGAAGAACATGTAAGTAATTGCTTCAGTTCCATTTGATTCTCTTTGATTCGCTGTACTTGTGAGAGCTTTTGTGTCTGCTTGTGTGTAGTAACTGTGCAGGTGTCCACGAGTTACCTGAGCTCATTTGTATGACGTGTGGCAGCCGTTGTAGTGTGCAGTGTATTAAACTGATCAGTGCTATGTGACAGGTTACATAATGCTTGCACTTACATTTATACATAAAAACAACTCGACAGCTCCTGCTAAGGTCCTGTCATTCATTTCCTTCTGCTGGAACATCCCGGTGAGGTGAGCATTGTGCTGTGCTGCTTCACTTGTGGCTGCAAGGTATTACAGAGGCACTGACTGTAACAGGATTTGAAAGAACAACAGGATTAGACATTTCTGTTGATAAGAAAAGCAGTAATTGCATTAGCTGGATTTAAAAAGTGTTAAATGGAGCAGTATCCGTTATGCTTCACATCTTCCATGTTTTCATGTGATGTTTTTATGCAGATGGCAGGACCTTATAGCTCAGATGGCAGGGAATGTAAAAATGGAGAGTAGCAGAAGAGTGATTCCATTACCGCAGTCGGGACCTGGCGAGTAAGTAACAGCAGCTGGAGGAGGAAGGGCTGCTTTTCTTTCCCCAGCAGCCCATCTTGTGTCAGCCAAAGCAGTGATTGGCATGCAGCATTCAGATACAGGTGACTAAAAGTACATGTTGTCTCTTTCTTCCCTGCAGAGAAGAGCGTGAAGAAGAAGAGCAGCAGAAGCTCAAAGACCAGCATGGCATTCCTGCCAGTAGCCTACAAAGCCCAGGTAACACAGTGGGCCTGGTAAAGGCTGTCAGTAAATTTGATACACAGAGTGCAAATGTGCCAAGGCATGTTCCTTGTGTCCTGGGGCTTTTTTGGTAGCACTGGCTTTTTTTTGTGGAATGGAACAGTTTTTTTACGAGTCAGGTAAAGAAATGATGCTGAAGCTCCTGGAAAAATACCTCTTACTATTCCCATTACAAATCACAGAAAAAGATGGTTTTTCTCCCTGGAAATGAACAGCCTTTTATCAAAGCTGTGCTCAAGAACCATTTGTTAGTGTTTTCAGAGATTATGAGAATTTTCTGCAGTTTAGCATCAAATTTGACACAGTTGTTTAACCTGAACACACGTTTTCTGTCTTCTAGACAAAGATCTGGGCCTGGACTCTACATTGATACTGAATGCTCAGACTTCACCCACCATGTCTGAAAAGTCCGAGGTGGAAAGTCTTCTTGTGGCAGAAAGACAGTTTGATAAAGTGCAACAGGCAGACCTGGCCCTGAAGGAGGCTTCTCCGTGCTATGAACACACAGCCACCAATTTACCTTTGGTGTCAGGAGGGCAGTGGGCACTGGATGCATTAAGGAACCGTAAGTACTTGTGAGCCTTGCTTTGGAGATGGAAATTGTGAGGTCGACCTTCTGAATCAATGCTAGAATAGTGTTAATGCCTGTTTCTATTAAATAATTTGTTTCTCTGTGCTGTAGATGACAGCATAGCAAAACAAAGTGGATGTGACCTGAGGGAATTCTGAGTTCTGAATTCGCACACCGCTCACTTCAGCCACAGGCATCTCATTGCTTTGCTGTTGTCTCTCTGTGTCTAAAATGAGGGTAATCATGAATGGTTACATATCATCCACAAAGTGCTTTGATGACAAAATCAGATTGCAGAGCTCTGAGCAGTGCTGTGAACTGTCATTGCCAGTCAGCAGACTTCTCGAAGACATTGCAGTTACCCCATGGACTTGCATTCACAGCACCAGGGGTGCAGAACAGGAAGGGCTGCCTGAGTTGCAGGCTGTGATGTGGCGTATTTCTTTTGCACAATCATGCAGATGAGGTTGGATGTTTTACATGAGCAAGACAAAGTCTAGATGCAGATTTTCAGGGGATTTGGGAGCTGGCTGGGTGTGATCAGATTGGCATTTGTCTGTGCTGAAAGCAGTTTGTTCTGATGAACAGATAATTCTGTAAAATTGTTTTTAGAAGATTCTCAAGCATTTTCTCTGTTCTGTGGTCTACCTTTATTCAGAGGAGGAATGCAGGGCTGTGCAGCCCACTTGATCAGACCCAGCATTCTAATGCCTTGCGTTTCTAAATATAACTTCCTAAAATTTGAATGAAATCATTAATCTGTGCATCTCTCCCTGGCATTTCAGAAGTGGACACGCAGTCCCTGAATTGCACTTGAAGGGAATACTCTGTACTGCTTCTCTGTGGGTCATTTGCTGTCACTAGAATGCAGAGCATTCATACCCTTGGCCCCAGTTCCCTTTTCTCTCTCTCCAAGTAATTACAGTCTTCTGCAGCTTAATGGTTTACCTCAGATCTTCAGATCCATTTTCTAGGATTCAGAGGCCTTTTCTGATTCTGAATGCTGTACAGATGATCTTAGTATGCATGTTCACAGACCAGCCATAAGAGAATCTCAGTCTATGGGGTGTGTTAAGGTGGTATCAGTGACCCAGCACCTCTTGGCCATGCAGATGCAGTAGGGCAGCCCTCTGACAGCAGCAGTGGGTCTCACATTTTGACAAGAGCCTTCCCTTTAGCTGAAGGGCTGCTGTGCTGTGTGAGCCCATGGATTTTCCTGGGTGTTATGTGAGCATTACATGGTGAGAAAGAACAGCAACTTGCACTCTCGACGGCGTCATATTTTTGCACTGAACAATGTGTCCTTAATACGAAGTGTTTGGTTGGGATAATTTGAGCGCTAAAGGGATGTGGGTTGAAGTTCAGATAAGAATAAATTTACATGAAATTGTAGGGAAAATTGTGGATCTGTCATTTCAAAATCCAGTGGAACACGGTTAGTGTGCTACTTCGAGGCTGGGGTCCCCCATTACTGCCTTTGGGTTTCAGTTCATTTGCAGGAGGTAACAGCCAGGCACTCACCTGCCCTCCAGCTCACTGGACAGCTTCAGTAGGTGATTTCTCTGTCCCAAGCAAGGTGGAGCTTGGACTGATGTGTTTGCCCTTCCTTCTAAGGTGAAATGTGGAATAAGGCATTGGTACAGGGCTCCAAAAGACCTTTTATTTGTTTTCCCCCCCTGACTTCCCTCCTGAGAGCAGCGAGAGGGCTGGCTGCTCCGAGATCTGTCATTTGAAAGAGAGGCCTTTATGTGTAGTTTGATCTCTGTTCTGGAGGACACGGTCTGTGAAGCTTTGCCATGTTGTCTCTACTTGCAGTGGACTTGCTGAAAAAGCTGTTGGTCCAACAGCTTGGCTTTGCTGAGAAGGGGACCCTCGAAGACCGGCAGCGCTTCCCCAGGTTCAGGACCGTCTCTCAAGAGGCACAAACAGAGGGTGGAAGTGAGCTTGGATTGCAGCACTCCGACCATAACAAATTTCACCAGCCTGGAGCAGACCCCACGCTTCCAAGAAGCGGAACTAACGAGCCCACAGCTCATTATGGCCTCCGGACTTCAGCTGAATCACCAGCTCCAGGAGATGCCATGCAGCTGGGAGCGAGGGACCCCAGGCCCAGCAGTAACTTAGCGATGGACCGCATGGGTGTGAATCTGGAGGTCTCTGCCACGGAGCTGGAAGGGCTGGGTGCTGATGAGAGTGGGGAGCATTTCTTTGATGCCCGAGAAGCTCACAGTGATGAAAATCCATCTGAAAGTGAGCTGATGGAAAGGAAGGACGAGGAGGATGTGCAAATACGGATCTCAGGTGAGCTTATTTCCTTCCTTCTTGGAATGGCGGCCTCTCCCAGTTCAGTACTAGGGACTTGGGCTCAGTTTTAATTGGGAAATACTAAAGAAAACCACAGTACGTTTTCCTAGTGAAGCTTCTCTTGCTGATACGAGTTAGGACATTTATTTAAAGTTAGTTCTTTAGTCCTTGACAGTCATTTCAGCACGGAAAAGAGCTGAGCAAACATGTACCTAATGAATTTCCTATTTTACGAAAGAAGAAACCAAAATCCTGTGGGGTTAATACACTGTGACAAACTGTATTTACAGAGGCCTGGGCACAATGCAAGCTCTTGATTGCTATTGCCACTGGACCGTGTTATCTCTCAGCTGACGGTTGGAACCTGTAGGAAAAATATTTTCCCTGCAGGCAAAGCATTGCTGTAGTCCATACACAGAGTCATGGCTCAGGCTATTTTGTAGCTATTGCTTTGGCTTCTCATGATTGAGCTTGGGAAGAGAAACGTACAGTTCAGCTTGGCACTGCAGTTGTCTCCAGCGACCTCACCCCAGTCTGAAGCTCTTAAAAGCTTATTATGATTTCCGTTGTTATTACATATGCTATATTTGGCAATGGCCTGAGCATCTCCCAACCTCTCTCTTCTACCCTTCAAGAAGGTTGTGGAGCTGTTAACTCAGCAGAAAGGCAGCTCGAAGGCAGCAGCTGTAAGCACCTTCATGGGACTTTGCACACTTTGCATTTGGAAAGTCCCGTGCTTTTGATCAGCCAAAGTGGTGACCCTGCACTAAATTTAGCACGCCAGCTTATCCTGTGCGTGCTGTGGTGTGAGGAGGCACTCACAGGTAGTAGATTCCATATCTCTTATCTGAGAATATGCTTTTATTTAAAAATTGGATTCTTCATAAGCCAATTTGTGGCTGTCCAAACGCTGCCTTCCAAGTGTGCATTGAAAAATCGTTTGTCTTGCCCTGAATTACAGAAACACTTTAAATTATTAAAAGCAAGCCAACAACTTGAAGCATCTAATTACTTGTCACCACTCATGCTGTTTACTTTCTTAACTGTGGAGGGACATCAAAATCAGATTGCCCTGTTTTCAGTCAATTCTGCTTTCACGTGCAAGCTTTGCTGTAATGCTGCAGAGAAATTATTTAATGTAATTCTATTGCTAGGCACAGTTTGTGATTGCTTTGCTGTCTGTAACTGCATTATCTCTTAACGTATTTTCAGCAAGCTGGATTTTCAAGCTAACCCACCTACAAGCAGGTCAGAAATGGTTTGGGTTGGTGGGTGCTGTGAGCACGTGTGCAGGATTTTCAGGCTGGAAGCAGAGAGCTGGGGAATGAATGCAGGAGGGGAGGTGATGAGCTGCTCTGGTCTCGTCCTTGGCCAGCTGTGGTCCCCAAACCGGCCGTGATCTGCAGAGCTCAGCTCAGAACCAAGCTAGCTTGGTCTCATGCAATCACCACTCTGCATAGTGATCACAGATGCTTTCTCTTATCCATTTTAACATGTCTCAGGAGATGGGCCTCTCCCCACTTGCCTTCCTTAAAGTCTGCTTAAACTGTCTGCAGTTCAGTGGTTCTCAGGCTGACGGCACCGAGGTGTGAGTAAAAAGCTGTTCTCTCGACAGGAAATGTTTTGATCCTTGATGGATATGAAGCAGTGCAGGAGAGCTCCACAGATGAGGAGGTGTCGTCTCTGGTTCTCCAGGGTGCTGCAGGTGGCCACAGCTCTTTGGACTCTGCACAGCAGCAGCCCCTTTCCCCACGGGACACGCAGTCGGATGGGGGCAGCTCCCCGTTTGCAGAGGAGATGATGGTTTCCCGCTGGGGAGGAGTGGAAGAGCCCTGCACGGTTGTAGCAAACCCTCCCTTCTGGTCTATAGAGTCACGCGTGCAGATGATGCAGTATATTCAGAAGATAGAGAATAACCTTGAAAAGTTAAAGGTACTGTGTTTCTGCCTGCATTCATCACTCTTTTTGTATTTCTTAGGCTTTGTTTTAGAAAATAACTTGGAAATGTTCAGTTTTGGGGAAGGAGGTCGTGCCTTTTTCAATCTCTGACTCTTCCCTCTGGAAGCTTTTGGAGGGGGAACTTGTGGTGCCATTTGCTTGCATTGCACTGTGGGGTTACAGGAAGCCAGCAGTTCAGCTGCAGGCAGGAGGTGTGCGTGCTGCTTTGGTTTCAGTTTGGAGCCGTTCTTCAGGGACAGGACAAAAGTGCAACTGTGTAATGGTGGGGTTTCAAAGGGACCTCTGGCCTGATGGGTATGAATTATTGGCATACAAATTGGCTCTTGTTGCATGCTGCTGCCTTCAGCAGGAGGTGCTAAGTTGCATTAGGATAATAATGAAGTTTGCAGCTTACTATATCCAGAATGATTTTTTTGTATGTTTTGAGCATTTGTCCATACAACGAAGCATTCACTGTAGAGGATTTACAGCATCCTGGTGTGTAAAGCAGACCAACGTGTTAAGTTTGTAGCCAGTCTTTAATTGAACTCGAATGTGAAGAGGAGATGGAACATTGTTTGGGAAGGGGAGGCTGAATGAAGGTCTTGAGATCCAGTGTGGGTCACAAGAATGATTCCAGTCCACTCTCCCGCAGTGCAACGTATCTTTTCCCATTTGAAGCCCTCTTCAATCACTTGATAAAGAGGGAAAAAAAGCCACTTGAGGTGTGTTTTTGCTTTGTTTTTCAGGAGGTTGAGGAGGACTACATCATTCTCCGTCGCCAAGGGCTGGCTGGGTCAGCCTCCACAGGAGAGCACTCAGGTATGATCTTATGGAACAGGCAGTGCAGAGCACACTGACATCAGGCATTAACCAAAGAGTGCACAGTCAGTTCTTAATGTTTTCGGACACACACACGAAAAGGTTTCATCTGCTTCAGCATCTCTAACAGGGTGCTGGTTCCAAGAAAGGTCAGAGGAATCCGTTGAGTCTCACAAGTGCAGAGGAGCTCATCTCACCCGTACCTCCAGCTGAGGACGTGCAGCTTCTCTTTCAAGAGGGCTGAATCGATGTAAACTCCCAAACAGAGATTTCTCAATGTGTGAAATGATTCCAGTCTTTCTCTGGGTTGCCTCTGGCACCGTGTGAATTGGCTGCTGTGTGCCCAGTCCCCTGGCACTACGTGGTTGCTGGGATTCAGGTTAAATGTGTGCTCTCTCGCTCACACTGACATGCTTTCTGTGCTGGTGCTGTTGTTCAGAAGCACCAGGCATTCGCCTCTCATTGCACCTCTCCTTTTCTCACCACCACTGTTTTCTGTTTTCCTCCATCAGAGAAAAGTTAGTCGTGTTTTCAGGACAACTGAAGATTGGATGAGGACTGTCAGGACTCAGCACCCGCTGCCTTCCTTGTGGACTCTAAGACAAGAGGGTTCAGACCATCCAAATGTGAACCATCCTCTAGCAAAGCAGGCATGGGTGCTTTTCCTGTGGGGCATCTGCACTATCTTGTCAGTGAGGGAGTCTGTTCTATTCTACTCCTCCTCTCCTTGGCCACCAGAAATCTTTTTTTGTTGTTTTTTTTTTTCAGAACAGAAAAACCAAACCAAATGTACAGAGCTTTGGGTGTAGGATATAAAAAAAATGTATTTAGACATTTAAAAAAAAAAAAAAAAAAAAGGAAAAAAAAAAATCATTGTATTTATTTGACTTCATTCCGTGTATCAAAAGCACATTTTAATTTTTTTAATCTGCCTATTTTTGTTGTTGTTGTCGTCGTCGTCGTTGTTCTGTTTTAATTGGGTAGTGACAGTTCTGGCCCTGTGCATCCAGTGCGCTGTGCCTCCCGCTGCTCCTGAGCCTCGTTTGCTCCCAGGGCAGAGGATGTGCTTTGTGGACCTTCCCTCCACTGGACTGGACTCTGCACTCCCTGCTGGCACCCAAACTGCCAGGCAAAGAAGCCACTTATGAAGGTGTCACGATGACTTGTGGCTGGAACTGTGTGCATCCAACGGTTGCATGGCAAATGCCCACATCACCACGTGTCCAACAAGGCTTTTCCATGCTCTGAGTAGCCAGGCACTTGGGCAAAGTTTATTTCCCCCCTTCTCTCTCCCATTAGGGTTTTCCTTTGCTGACATGCGAGATAAAACTGGGAGAGGAGAATAGGCTTTTTTTTTCCCTTGACTTTGTTGGCTTTGATCATTGTCTCCTTTGTAAAGTGATAAAATTACTTGGACCTGCAGCACTTTTGTAACTCTTCTCTGGATCAAAAAAAAAAAAAAAAAAGAAAGAAAAAAACAGAAAAAAAGAAAAAAAAAAAAAGGAAAAAAATGCAAACCCAGAAGTGTTTCAAAGATGTGGGGCGGATGGGTGTCTGTCCCTGATTCACTACTGAATGAATAAGGGCTGCCATTTGAGTTAGCCACAGGTACTGCTGATTATAGGGCCAGTAAATTTTAGTACCTGAACGTCTTGCTGAGGGCTTGGGGTGTTTGGTTGTTGTTTCTTTCTTTGTGCCAATGTGTCCTCACTGATACAGAGATGTGCAGAGCAGAGGAGGCTGAAACAGCTCTGCAGCACTTCCCTGGGCCTGTTCTGATGGGGGTTTGCTGTTGAGACACCTTTCTGTCTGGGAACAAGATGTAACCATCAGCCACCAGCGGAGCCAATGCTGGGCAGCCTCTGCTGGCTGTGCACTGCCCTGCATTGGTCCTGGGATGGGCAGCAGCGTGGCGAGGGGTGGCTGCCAGTGGGGCAGCTGTAGTGCAAAGCGTGCAGAGCAGTCCCTTTTTCCACCCTCTTTCCAGGTTTTAAACTGGTTAACGAACCCGAACTGAACAAACCCGTAAATCCCATTAACCCTCAGAACTGCAGGAGCAGCTGCAATTGCGTGGATCCTGAAGTGCTGAGAATCTTTGGTCAGCAGAAAGATCGCACTCCCTGCTCCATTAAAACAAATGTTTTCTCGTAAGCTGTTGGCACAGAGTCAGATCTCTCCTTTTTCTTTGAACTGAAGTTGGAGAGGAGATCCTTCTTCTTCTTCCCATTAGAAATAGGCAAGGGATGAGTTCACATCCAGATTGAACAGAGAGGATTTGGGGCCCGGTGTGAAAGAAGGAGCCCCGATGCCTTGTGGAGCAGGGAGGAGTTCTTCTTTTGAAGAGCTGATTGCACAGAGTATCGCTGTTCACCAGCAGGAGCCTTGCACTGCCAACACAAGCCAAAGTGTTCTCTTCCATGCTGGCAGGAGCTGCTTCTTCCTCGGGTCCTGCTCAGGTCCATCCTCACCCCATGAACGTTCTGTCAGTATTAGCCAGGCGCTGCCCTTCTTACCTGCTGGGATCTCCCCTCCTCACCTTCAGCCCTACCAGTTCCTTTGGTTAGAAGCACCCACGCTTCCTCTTCTTAGCCCCCGAAGCAGAATGCTGCCTCATGCTGATGCAGCAGCTTTACCTGATCCTGCCAGAAACTGAGCTGGGCTGCAGCCAGACCTGCTGTCCAGCTCCCTTTATTCCCCACCCCACATCATCCCCTCGCTCAGTTGGCACAGTGCTGCTCTGCAACCCACAGGAGCAGCCCTTGGACTCCCTGTCCAAAAGCTTTGCAGCTTACGAGCTGCAGGAGTCCCTAATGATGCTGGATGCGAGCTGGGACGAGGCCAGGGGCAGCTCTGTCCCTTTCCACTCTCAGGATGCACAGGGGGAAATATCTTTGCTTTCTGCTGGGCTGACAGGCGGCAGGGAAGGAGGCCTTTGGGGTGGCTGCTCTGCAGTGCAGGAGGCTGCAGTGCTGTAAGGAAGCCCGACCTGTTTGAACCCAGCTGCACGGAGAGCAGAAAGGTCACAGGCCGTGCTGATGGGTTTTAGTTTCTGCTGGCCTGCTGCTGCTGCGTTGGTCGTCCTGGCAAAGGGGGCATTACTCCTGTAGAGAAATGATGGTGGGGTCAGGGATCTGTGCGCAGTAACCTGAAATAACGAGGGATTCCTTTCTACTCTCTGGCACATCTACTGTATGGCAGAACCTCAGGCCGTGCCTCGCTGTGCGGAAGGAGCTGGAACTAAATGCACTTTTCAGGATTCCCCTTTCCCCTCCAAGCCATAACGTTTCTTAAATGCCAATTTCCAGGGTAAGAAAGCATTTTCATTCGCTCCTGCTTGGTGATACATTCCCTTCCTCAGACTGGACAGCAGAGCAAGGCGATGCTCTCTGGTTTCTTTGCCCAGCCCATCCTTCCTCCAACTCAGTTCTTTCCTCCCAGCTGTGAGATGCTGTCTGGCGTTGTGTTCTCCCTCTGCTCCCCAAAGAAGCCCCTGCTTCCCCCAAAGGTGCCAACTGACAAGCAGATGTACTGCAAAAGGGATCCTGCAGCCAAAACACTGCTGTTGCGTTTCGAATTCAGTCTTTCGGAGCTCTCTTCCTATTAGAATATTTTTATTTTCTTTGTACAACATACAATCATGTACTCTTAACAGAGATTTACTTTAAAGAGAAGAAAAAGAAGAAAAATCTGGAAGTATTCTTTAAAAAAAATACACAAGAATCTTTATTAATAATCCTGTATTTTTACTGATCATGTTTGAATGTCTAAAAAGACTTTATTGTTCTAATTATCCAGATGTATGTTTGTAAAATAGCTCTTTTATGACTTAGCTGATAAGGTTGTATGTTTCTGGAATTAAATATTGGTCACTTAAAAAAAAGAGAAAGAAAAATGTTGTTTTCAGGATCTGGGAAATAGAAAATTTACGCGTTTCAAATATCATTAAATAAGCTTAAAGGAAAGAATGTTGTGACTGCTGGATTTTTTGGGGGGTGGCTTTGCTGGAATGGCTCGAAGCGTTGGGCCCTGCTGTGCTGATGGGCAGGGGAAGCTTTCCTTGGGTGCTGCTGAGGAGGGGGTTGTGCTGTCCTTTGGGTTGGCAGCTCTCCCTGAGCATCCTATGGGTGGGATTTGGACCTGGGACCTGTGGTCCTCATCCCACCTAAGGGTACCCAGCCTGTAGGCAGCCCTTCAACGCAGCTCAGTCATCACCATTAAGCCCTGCTGGACTGATTTCTTCCCCTGCAGCATCACTGAAGGCTGCAGCTTTGTGTCGCCATCAGCCTGCTGGGCTCCCGTTGGGGTTTGCTCGCAGGGCACAGCACTGGTGGTGATGCTGCAGTGCAGGAGCAGAGTTCTCCCTTCTGCTTTTCCTTCCCTCCTGCGGTAAGGCTGTGAAGTTTCTGGAGAGGTTGCTGTATTATAATTGGTAATCAGAGCCCTATTATTCTTTCCTAATGATGCTGCTCGTGTTTTGCCTGTTTGAATGTTATTTTATATATTCCCTTTATTGCACTGCTGTAAATAAATGATCACACGTAAACAGCTGAGCTTCTGCTTGGTGCCTCCTGCAGCCTGTGCCCTTGAACCCACGCTGGATCTGCCAACAAATCCCCATGGCAATGCCTGAAGGTCCAACTGCATTGGCTGTGAGCTCCACCAGAGCCATTTCAGGACCTGAGAGGCTGCGCTGTGCTTTGGGATTGTGGCACGTGGGGCAGCGCTGACCTGGTGATGCATTCCTGTGCCATCCATCTCCTGCTTGTCCTGGTGCAGCTTCTCCCCTGGGTATCCCACAGCATTTCTCTCTCTCTGGGGACACCTATGCAGCCTTTACCTGGAGGGATTGGCCCCTCCTGGTTGCACCCCCACTCATTCCCAGATTGCTCTGTGGGTTGAGTTCAGGCAACCCCTATCAGCTCCATTCCAACACAACCCTACCATCCCTTCCACTTCATTCCAGGAGCTTTGGATTTCCCAAAGACCTTTTCTAAACGACCTTTTGTCAATACGCTGCAGGTCGTGGTTGATTCTCTTCCCCCCAACTATTTCAGCACATTGGAAGAGCCCAGCAGTGATCCTGCCCATCTCTGCCCCATACAGCACCATACAGCTGCAGCTCATCACTGGGCTCTCGGTGCAACGAAGCACCCAAAATATCTCCGCCGCTTTCTTGCAGCAGTTTGTTTGTTTCCAGATGTCTGCGCCTCATTCAACGTGAAGTATCTTCCCCCATCAATATTTTCAACCTCCTTGTTGATATTTACCCAGCACTGCTGAATAAACGGCACTAAGTGGAGCTCCGTGGGTAAGGAGAGTACAGCTGCGTTCTGTCGGCCCTCGGGAGGCTTTGCAGTCATTTCCACAGTCTGGGTTTGCTGTCAGTGAACACATTTCCTACCTCCTTCTCTTGGAGGTCTGATTTTCTTTATGGGTGCCCCCTCGTTGGAGGCTGCGTGGGGCTGTGAGCAACCTGGTCAAGCAGGAGATGTCTCTGCCCGTAGCAAAGGGTTGGAAGGATGACCAGGTTGGAACGGGATGACCTTTGAGATCCTTGCAACCCAACCCATTCTATGACTTAGCAGCCAGCATGGGCCACGGCGTCTTTTTAGGGTGGTTTCTTTCTCCATC